>NC_049211.1:15942918-16250418 GCF_013347855.1 Anguilla anguilla | reverse complement strand
TCTTTGATTGTCTCCCTTACAACAGACATTCAGACCAGAGCTAGGCTTTAACAAATGAGATCAAGTTGCTCTTTTGGTAAACCATTTTCTTTGTTCTTTGGTGAACAGGTAGACGGAGGCAAAGATGATGGCCTGTAGACAACAGAAACACACTTCTTTTGTTTCTCCAGTAAGACCAAAAAAAGGTTGAGTATTCACTGCCACATAACAGGACATAGGGCATTGCTATTTCAACTATGATTAAGGCACTCTTCAATAAACACACCTCTGCATAAAATAATAATATATTAAACTGTAAGCAATCAAGGCAATATTCAATAAGGGCAAGCTGTGTGCATATCATTAATATAAATATGTGCATTTTAAGCTTATCAAAGCACTATCACTGTCATCAATGAAACTGCCAGAATTTATTATAGAACTAAAGTATGTGACAAACACTATTAGTGTTCTACACATTCAGCTCACTTACTGAAGATAAATACCACAGCAATGTCTCTGGTGGGATTTAAACAAATTAAGTTCTTCATTACTACTCTGTTCCTTTTCATTAGTCTCTAGTTCCAGGGAAGTATTTGATATGTATTTCCAAGTAAGAATGGAATGACTGAACTGACATGCAGTTTTGTTTTTTCACCAGAAGAGGGAACTCTGTCAAAGCACAATATGTTCTGCTCTGCTGGGGAGACCACCGTAAACAGGAACAGACAGGAACCGACAGCAAACAAGGCAGTGCGGTATCGTCTGGAATGGTCTACTTTTCTATCAGTGAGACAACTTATTTCTCTATGACACGAAACGAAAGGGTTAAAATGACTAACAGAACTTACGGTTGAAACGTACATTTCTCACAAATGCAACAAAGCCACCCAACTTCTGAGTAAGTAGTCGTTAATAACGGTCTCAGACTATTGTTCACAGACGCCAGTACGGAAGATTTGTGCAATTACTGGTAAAATAAAATAGTTGGGGGTTTTGAGTAAAAACAAGACAAGGTTAAAGTTTACTGTTACTGTTGTAGATTCTGCCATAACATTTTCTGCCTAGAAAACGCAGACAGCAAATCGTCACAAGCAAATTCCTCTCTGTTTTAAACCTAACGCCTATATAGATCACCACCCATTAACTTGTTTTGGCATGATTCCTTTTCTTCTTATTGGTTCACTCTTTGCTGGCAACAACATTTCCATGGAAGCTGTAGCTTCGGGCATCAGAACAACACCACACTTTATCTCCCACAACCTCGCCAGCAAACACCTAAACAACAGGAGCCACACTGTAAAATAGCAATGTATTTCTAGGCCAGGCCACACCTAGAGGTGAACTCAAACCTCGGCTGTTCATCTCCACCACCATGGGGACAGTGTCCTGGATCTCATACAGAACAGAGGAGAGCAAACCTTTGTATAATTAATGAGGGAGGGCTGTCTCGCTGTAGAAGACCAGATTGGTCAAAGGCCGTTGCTGGATTTACACTAAGTGCAGGAACCTAGGCATTGATTGTTCATTTGTTTGTCTGCTGTTATCGCTACTTGTGTATTTAATGTAATGTATGTTTTACAATGAACAGACCAGAATCCCTGATTTAACCTCATCTCTTCTAAATGTGGTTTGTACAACTTTTACCACTTTTCAAGTAGCCTAAGCCGCTCCTCCATTGTAACTGCTCTTCTTGAATCTCCACATACGCAGCTAAGAGATGTTACAGTACCTGCCTCACCAGCAAAGCACTTGTGTCTGATGAACAAGATCCTTGCAGATGCAATGCCTGAGGTGGAAAGTCCAGCGGTCAGAAAGTAAAAGTCCTGCCTTGTGTTTGTCCATCCAACTGATTTCACAAATTAGTTCTACCTTCTAGTTGAAGAATTATACTAATTAGCACATCCAGGTGATTGGAACAAAATACTGGGGGGATCTGTAATTGTTGGACCTGGATTTTCCACCTCTGTGCAATGCATTGTCTTCACCAAACAATTTACAACTGGGCCAAAGGCCTTGAGTACGAAGCCGGTAACACTGGGTTCTGCCAGAAACCAGCTCTCGTCTGTACCCCCACAGCCCTAACAGTGGTGTTTCTAAGGAGACAGAAGGGGACTGAATGTTCCACACAGAGGACTGGAGCTCTGAGCAGCACTGTGCTTCACAGCTGAGCTGAACTCAAGCAGGCAAGGATACTTTCTTACCTGCCCTCCTTTTTCTTCAACCACTTTCTGCGGCTGCAAAAAAAAAGAAAAAAAAAGAATCACGACAATGCTTCTTGCAGGGTTCCATAACATGTTAATAACGCCAGGATATGCAAGTTCCATCTCCTGGGATATATGTGTTAATGTTATACCGATTAACAGATAATCTTTTCTATGGCTGTTTACATGGTTTTTCTTAATGTTAGATATACACACATACAGTAAGCTCAATAACATTTTGGACAAAGAAGTATTTTTTCTTGATTTGGCTCTGAACTCCACATTTTTAGATTTAAAATCAAACAATTGACGTGGCCTTTTTCCAGAACTCTGTATGCTCTTTTAAGTACTTCTTAGTAAACTATAACCTGACCTTCCTGTTTTTGTAGCTAACTAGTGGTTTGCATCTTGCAGTGTAGCCTTTGTAGTTGTGTTCTTCAAGTCTTTTAAGACAGTAGTCACTGACACATCCACGTCTGCCTCCTGAAGAGTTTTCTGATCTGTCGGACAGGTGTTTTGGGGTTTTCCTTCATTATGGTTACAATTATTTGGTCATCAACTGTAGAGGTCTTCCTTGGCTTACCAGGCCCTTTAAAATTCCCAAGTACACCAATTCCGTCTTTCTTTTTAATTATGTTCCAAACAGTTGATTTTGGTAGGCCTATGGTTTGGCCTATATCTTTGACTGTCTTTCTTATTTCTCGGCCTCCTTGATGTTTACTGGCATAACTCTGGTCCTTACTTTTACAAATACCAATAACAGACCCCAAAGGCAATCTAAAGCCTCAAATCAACACTGGATACTGAATGCTCTCTTATACCTGCACTAAGGAAGCAACTAAACACACCTGACTAATCAGAAACACTCGTCAAGCCATTCGTCCCAAGGTTTTGAAGCTCATGGAATATTATACCTACACACCTTATACCTTAAACACACCTCTACAACATATTTCTCTACTTCAAGGATGTAAAGGTCACATAAAACCAAAATGGTTCCATTAAACCAAATAAAACAGGAACAACAGGAGCAAAAATCAGCATGTCTGTTGGGCCATGGCTTTAAAATCCTCTTCTAAGAAACTTCACCGTTATATTGTGTAGCAGGTTTGCGATACATCTTGAAAATGTGTGCCCAATTCAAGTGGTGTTTTCTGAATATCAGTTAGTTGCACACTTTTTGCACAAGCCAAAAGCAGTCAGGTGCCACCACTCTTGAAGCCACCTCTTTCTGCCAATCTTCCCAAGTGAAAAGCATCATGGGGTATCAGTCAATACACATTCTGGGTCTGACCCAGGGGTGCTTCCTGGCCTTGAGAAACTACAACTTGGACTGACTGCAACGGGCACCTGCAGTGGGCACCTTCAACCCATGACCTAGTTTTTAAAATTCTCCCAAGTCACACGAAACAAGACAATGAGGTCAACCTCTGCGATGCTTCTGAGATTCATGATCTAGACATGATCTTTTTAATCCTTCAGCAGGTCAGAGGTCCAGACTGTCCCAAAATCACTCGAGGGACGTCCCTCGGTTTATGCGCTCAGGGCGCTTGCAGACAGCAGGCCTGTTTACGAGACTGTAAACAACCACAGGCTCATCCCCCTCTGGCAAACAGCTGCTGCGCCATAGGGGCGGGCTTACTGCGGGGAGTGGGAGGGACAGGGGGAGGGGGAGGGGACACAGTTGACTGGCAATTGACTGCTGCTACAGAAGAAAGTGAGTCAGAGAGAGGCTGTCCATTCATAAAAGCAAGACAAGCCTCCGAAAACAGCACAGCAGCCAAGTGGCATGCAGCGACACTGTCCCCAGAGAGCAAGAGGAGATGAGGAATATAGTAAAAGAGCCATACTGCCACAGAGATTGGGAAATGCACTATCAGGACAGGCAGGATGAGCGAAGGAGAGGCATTAATTTAGTAGACTGGAATATAATCACCTTAAATTAGCTAAAGTAAGAGCTTTGTCTTTGTTCTAGATGTCTGTTTGTTGTATCTCTATTTGTAGAACTCTTGGCAAGTCATCTAACCAAAGGTTAGCTCTGCTTCTGATGTCTCTCCTTTACCATATAATTGACAAAGTGAAATGCAGAGTATTAATGGTTAATAAGTTCCTTAAATACCAGACTTAACTAAAATACCAGACTTCTGAATCCTCATTGTTGTCAGTGATGTCACTCACAGAAGTTAATAAATAACTGCCTTTCCACTGAAGAAAAACAGAAAAAGGACAAGGCCTAGTCGATAACTTTGTGAATATAAAGTGAGTAAAGGAGAGGGGCAAAGGTTACAAGCAGAGAGAAGAGAAGCAGGGGAGGGGGAGGGGAGGAAAGGAGAGTATGGGAGAAGAGGAGAGAGCGCAACAAGAGGGGAGTAGAAGGAAGAGGAAGGGGCAAGAGAGGAGAGAAAAAAATCAAAAGGAGAGAAGGTGTGAGAAGAGGTGAGAGCACAATTAGGGGTTAGGAGAGGAGAGCGCACAGAGAAGTAAGGAGAGGGCAGCAAGCAGAGAAGAGAAGAAGAGGGAGCAGAGGAGAGAGGAGAGAGCAGGAGGGGGGTGGGGTGGCCGTCGGAGTTGAATTCCATCTGGCAGACATTTCAGAGCAGAGAGGAACCGAAGCAGGGCTGTTGGCTGGGAGCCAATGGCACATTCAAGCAGGGAGAAGGGAGAGGGCCCAACTCCAGTACATGAGCGCCACGCCGCGGTCCAGCCTGGGTGGCCATAGCCTAGCAGAGGCCAGCACATGGACCAGACTCTCCCAGGCAAGCCCAGGAGCTCACAGCCTCACACATTCACACAATGCACTGCCACTGCGCATTGGACAGGCTTTCTCTAAACGGAATATAGAAGGGCACTTTCAAATGATTCATTTTTCTTTTTTTTAAATTTGCAATATTTAAAAAAAAATGTATAGAGTGTTAATATTTCATTTTCAAATGAACAAAAAAAAACTATTAATTTCAACTGCCTATCACTTGTAGAAAGTAGTTACACTTGCTATTATGACAAATAAATAATGAGAAAATTCCGAAAAAAAAAAAAAAATGTTTGTTTAAAGCAAAAACATGCACCTTGTCCAAACAAACATTGACCTTTTTAGCACTATTCCAGTCTACAGTAGGCACAACCCCCACCTCTAGACACCCAATGGTTTTATGCTCCTGGCTCCTTGTCCCTCCCCCACTCTCTGGTCTGATTTGTGAATGCTGACTGCTTGCCCCCTCCTCCTTGCCCCTCTCTCTCTCTCTCTCTCTCTCTCCTTGCTTTCCCCCTCTTTCTCACTCTCTCCCGCCCAGCTATCCTCCTCCCTCTCTCCCCCCTCTCTGTCTTTCTATTGTGTGTGGTATCTTTGGAATGCGGGCCCCAGCAGACGCGCTTCCTCCTGTAATCAAACACATTTCCTCCTCCCCACTGCTCGGTGTGGCCAGCCCAGGCCATTACCCAGACACCCCTGCAGCACGCTGCAGCACATTCCCGCCTCCAGAGCCAGCAGAAGCCGCTTACAGCAGCACAGAAGCATGGGGGCAGGAGGAGGGAGGAATGGGACTCCATGGGTGCAGACCTCACACCACCAACTTTTCTAACCTCACTCCCATGGGTTGATAAATGCATATATATGTGCATCTCTTTAACTTTTTTTTTTTTTTGCTTAATATCACATTGTCAATACTTTAATTTTGCCAAAATATATGTAACTTTTAACTATTTATGGTCCTGTTAGGACCCATCTAGTTTGCTAAGGTTCAGTATTGTACTTCATTGTTGTGATGCCTTCTCAAGGAATTTGCCCAAATACAAAAATGAATGACTCAGATATGACTAGGAGGGGAGATTGTGGATCTGAGCATGATATAAGCATGATTTATGTTCATTTTTAAATGGGCACAGGGACTGTGAAAAATAGAGAGGTATGAACACTGCAAGAGAAATCCATGACATAAAGAAACAAAGCATGTATTAGGATGTGTGTACATGTATTCACTTGTGCATGCATGTTTGGCTGGGGGGGCAAAACAAAAACACAGATCAAGGTGAAAAATTTAGATTTTTGGCCCAGGGACATCAAGCTGGACACTGCCAGCAAAGGATTGTGGGAGGAAATTGCCTTTGTGGGCGCTAATAACTTCCTGATGTCCCTCCAACCATACTGACCCACCTCCCTCACTGGGCTGTGAGTGATGTCCCACAACCTGCGCTGGACAAATTCAAAGCACATGGCGAGGGGGAGGGGGAAGGGGGAAGTGGGGAGAGGAAAAAGTGCTGACCCCCTTCACTTGAGTCTATGGGGTGGTCAGAGTAAGAGCTCTCTCATGTGAACCTGTCAGCGTGCTGACGACCCCCCCGTCTCCCCAACCCACACAAGAACAACGGAATTCGTCCCTTTTCCCACACTGCCCCTGCTGCGTCTGTGGCCTGCCTGTCTGCCCACAGCACGCTGCACCAGAGGAGCTCAAGGTGGCTGAGGTAGGCCCTCGCTGCCCTCTCTCTCCCAGGGTGGCCAGACTACCTGCTTCCTGTTCTCTGCTCTCTGGGTGAATCAGGCACCTCTGGCCAAGGTGTGTGTACGTGTGTGAGTGTGGGTGTGTGTGTGTACGTGTGTGTGTGTGCACATGCATGTGTCTGCATGTGTGTGTGCGTGTGCATGCGTGTGTGCGTGTGTGTATGTGTGCATGTGTGTGTGTGTGCGTGTGCGTGTGCGTGCAAGTGTGTGTGCGCAAGTGTGTGTGTGCGTGCGCGTGGATGCATGCTCGCTCATCTACTCACCCACTTTCTTGGTCTTCCCCGGGGCCTCTTCTCCCCAACCGGCTCTGCTTTCTGAAAGAGTGAGAGAGAGAATGAGAGGGAGATAGTGAGTGTGTGCGAAAGAGAGAGTGATTGAGTGAGAGAGACAATGAAAGGGAGAACATGAAAGAGCATGAGTGAATGTGTAAGAGAGGGAGAGTGAGTGAACAGTGAGCTCAATGCGTCTGTGTTCTCCCTTGTAATGCCCACGTGCTTCCTCTAGCCCCATGCATTCACGGAGTATTTGAAACAATCAAAATGAATAAGTGTACATACTGAGTGAACGCTTTACTTTGTGAGCAGGAGACAGAACCGCGCATATAACAGGAGCCTGCTAAGGACAGTAAGAGCAGAAGCTCTGTGTGACTGCAGTGGCGCAGTGTGGTTGCTCTCACCTTGGTTACGGCGCGAGGGCCCTTATTCTTGCTCCCCCGGGGCCGTCCCCTGGGTCTCTTTGGGGTCGGGGGGCCAGTGGGCTCCTTGGAAGAAGCATGATCAAAATCAGACCTTTTCATTTCAATGCTACAATTGTACAGAGGGTACTTTTTAATGATACAGTTTCTACAACTGACAAAGAGAGAGAAATGAAGGGCATTTCTGCATGTGTATGAGTGTGCATTCAGCGATGCGTGAGTGTGTATGTGTGAAGAAGAGCTCCAGAGTTACATATAAAGACCATATCATTGAAATCAATAAAGAAGCCAACAAACAACATTTGATGTATGTATAGTCAGTCCCTGTTGCATGTTACATTACAGGCATTTAGCAGACGCTCTTATCCAGAGCGACTTACACAACTTTTACATAGCATTTTACATTGTATCCATTCATACAGCTGGATATATACTGAAGCAATTCCAGTTAAGTACCTTGCTCAAGGGTACAACGGCAGTGTCCTTACCCGGGAATCGAACCTGCGACCTTTCGGTTACAAGCCCAGTCCCTTACCCACTGTGCTACACTCCGTCCGCAAATGTTACATTTATTGCTCAGCGTTGCTTGAACAACATTGCCCTAGGGCCTGGTCTGATTTTCCAAGGCAATCGAAACAGCGACTCCACCAATCACCAATCAACTCATCTAACCATATCTGTCCGGTGAGGGCACGGGTGCGGTGAGGCTCTGACCTGCTGCGGCTTGCGAGGCCGCCCCCTCCCCCTTCTCGGGGTTTCGGCGGGGGGCTCAGCTTCGGCCGGTGGTGACGGCGCCTTCCCTGCCCCGTTGCTGCTCATCCCTGCGTCCTTCCACCAGCGTCACCCGACAGAGGGAGGGGGGTCCGTGTGCATGGGGCTGCAGCTCTCAGCCCAGGGAGGGAGGGTGGAGGTGCCCTGAGGCAGCGGCAGTGCACCAGTTTGGCCCGAGCAGTCGAACGTGTGGGCACCTGCTGAGACAGAGAGGTCCTTCAGTCAGGAACACCGCCCACTTCAAAAAGAGAGAGTCTGTAACAGTCAATAACATCAGTCAGTCACATCACTTTCAAGTCTGTCAGTCAGTTAAGAACACCATCGCCTTCAAAATGAGGGAGTCAGTCAGTCACACCATCACCTCAGTGATGACTGTGTAGTACACGCAGTTGTTGCTTCAACAGAAAATACTGTGTAACCCATCTACCCAACAGCATTGTACCAAAACAACATGCTCGACTGTCAAGTCTATCACTCTAACCTCTACATCACATGGTGCCGTGTGTCTGGGTTTTCACAAACAATGAAGATTATTGGCGCAGCACAAAGACAAAAGTGTACTATTAATAATTTCAGCTCCTTCCGCCTGAACCTTGCCCATATCTCTCCTGGTGGACTACGTTGTGTGGTTTGGGTTTGACAGCAAGGACAGGGCCAGTTGGCACTGCTTTCACCAGGGGGATACCAAAGCAGAGGCCGAGCCAGCTTGGCAACGCTGTCTCCTGGGTTCCGGACATGGGAACATGCCACTGACTTGGAAGAGCAAAGGTTTGGCCGCCTCTGCCAACTCAACCACAGAAATAAAAACACACATACATGGGTGTGCTCTCTCTCTCACACACACACATTATCTCTCTCTCTTGCTCTTTGTCACACTGCCACACACATACACTTTTTTCTCTCCTGCTCACACCCCCCTACAACACACACACACACACACTCTCTCTCTCTCTCACTGTCCATTGAACTTGTGAGTGCATTCCAATGGGCCATTTCCAAAGGGCCTGGGCCAAATATATTCCTCCAGCATTATGGACATAGTATTCCATGCATTTTTCTAGACTACCACCAAAGAAGCCCGCCTCCTCCTCTCCTCCCCTTTCCTCAGCACTGATCATGCCAACAGACCCAACAAACTGAGTCCTTCATGACAGCACGGACCACAGCAGTGGTGGCCAGCTTTAATGAGAGCCATTCCGAACGCCCACCATATAACTGAATTTACCACCCAGAAAAACAACAGGAACGGGAAGCTGCTTCCACTGACAGTGACAGAGGCTACAATCAATAACCCTGTGGCTGCAGAATTAAGACATTTCAGGAGACATTCCAATTACGCTGAAAGCAGTCAAAGAAAGCAAGTCCAAAATGCGGTAAACGGCAATCAAATCTTTGTATTATATTTTTGTCAAAAGGCAATAAAATAAATATAATAGTTTAATACAAACAGTAGAAATATGCTAACTACAAGTTGGAGGCAATAATTTGGTATTTACTTAAATACTGTGTATTACTACTGTGACGGCCTAGTGTTAAGACATTACATATTTAATTGATAGTAATGCAGTTATTATTGGCTGAAAATGAATTACAATTTGTTGGTTTTATAATAAACAGAAATTTGCAGACACAAAAATAATTTCCACGCTTATTTCACCTCAGCCTTGTCCTCAGCTCATGAAGCAGAGCTTTGGCAAAACCTACGAAACATGAGAGCACCCTCCTCTTACTAAAAGTAGCACAGACATTCTGAATTCAATATGCCAATATCATTTCAGATGAAACCCTACTTCTAATCCAGCTACCACCAGTTTACTACTCAAACGACACCAGAAGTGTGTGTGTGTGTGTGTGCACGTGTATATGCCTGCGTTTGTGCACTTTTTATTCCTTCAATCAAACGCTTCAATCAGACCGTCTTTGAACCAATGACAATCCAGACTAAGTGTTTTGGCCTAATTAATCAATAATCAAGACATGAAGTAGGGAGAAAACGAACCATTCAGTGCGCCACAAATGTTCAGCAGTTAAGCACCGTATGATCATTGCTGAATATTAGTATTTGGCTTGGGATGGAACGGAAAGCACAGGAATTTAAACCACAATGTACATCCAGGGACGGAGAACCCTCCACATCCAGAAACCGGGGTTTGTGAAATATTCGCCAGTATTTGATTTTCAAGAAGGTTAGACTACATAAAATCGTGACCTTTATCAGTGTTTGTATAGCCTACATAGCACTTTGCTGGGTAACATAAAATAAAGTAGCTTAAACTTAAGCCTCACGGGTTCTATGAAATCAATCAGAGTTTATTGCTAGGCTACCGGATACTTGCCAGTACCTCGATGGCCAAGATTTTTAAGAATCATAGAAAGCAGACAGTATTTTGGAGTCAAACATTTTAAAATAATAAAGTAGCCTATGCATGTGTGAATGCATGCTGTTGCGATCTGCTCTCTTGGCAGAAGTGTCTTTTACGCTGCCCGTGGCTGCAATTGCTCAGGTATTTCGCAACATTCATTTCGAGTGAATATCGTTTCGAAGAACTGTCGAGCTGTCAGAACTGTTCTGAGAATTTAAACGTGAAGATGCATTTTTGAATAGATATGCTTCGTTACGTACCAAGTAAGCAAACAGTTGTTCTCTGCATTTGCACTGGGAGTCACTAAATATGACCCGCGACACGGTCCAGAACGAATGTCTACAGTGTTTGTTTACATATATTCAGTAATTAAATGCTGCTCTACGGGCCACACCACTGACAGACATGTAAACTCCTGCAAAGCAGGAGGCTACGCGTATTACGATGTTTTTTTGGCAATGATATAGAACTCAATGTACTTTTTCCATATGGGCGGCAATTACAAGTAAAAAAACACATTCTGAACATTCTTTGTAAACTACCAAATGTGTAGCAGCCTTGGCTACATACAAACATCAGATCTCTTCTCGCAGCACGGACGGAGGAAGCACAAAATGCGGGTGGCCAACAAAATACTAAATAATACGTGTAATCGTATGCGTCCCAGAAAAAATGAAAAACCGAAGTATTATTTGTCAATGATAAGTATTTTCTCAACACTAGACTGGTTCTGAAGCCCATCGTAATGAGAAAGCTTACCTGTTGTATGATTTTTCCAACGTGTCTTTGTTAGACTAATCTTTTCAACAATTTAATTTAATGGTGGATGGCAATGCAAGGCTAAATTATGGCTAAAGAGGCGCAAACAATTTGTATAAAATGTTAATTCATAAACTTAACACAATGCAATTCATAGGTTATTCTAAAGGACTCCCGATCGAGCCAGTTTTAGGCTACTTCGGCCAAAACTGGGATAACTTTAAATTAAAATGTTAAAGCAGAAGAAACAAAACGGGCTTAGAAGTGGACATAAAAACACAGATTGTGAAAATTGTGAAATGGAAGGACAGGAGAAAAATCCTCAAGTCTTTAAGTAGTCTAGACTATGAGTTTTGGAGAGGGTGGAGGAACCCGCCTTCCACCACCCCTACCATAAAAACAACGAAAAAATAATACAATTTAAATACCTAGATTTATTTGCATTTTTAATTTGCCAACTCAAAAAATTCTGAGACAGAAGGTATTGCCCTTACCTTGCTTCCAAAATCTTCGTTGCCCTTTCTTCTTTAAATTAGATTAATGCATGTGCTCGCAATTAAGCATTTTACCACAACAATAGTCCACCTTTTATCTCGATTGATGTGCTGGCACTTATATTTTTGTTTGCTTGAGAATTTTTAAGGGGACAGAAGTTCAATCAGACAGCAAAACTTAGCCTACTTACAAAACTAATTAAATATCTCTGGCGCTTTCCCTCTCTCCACCTCCCTCCACAACTCTACTCTGCCTCGTCTCTCTCTCTCTCTCTCTCTCTCTCTCTCTCTCTCGCGCTCACTCTCTCTCTCTTTTCTTGGTGTGTGATCCGCTTTACACTACAGTCCTCCGTAGCCTCGTTGCATCAAGAAGCCCCCGACTGACACAAAGTAAAGGGCTTGCGCGCACTGCCAAACATATCAACAGTACATACCTTCTCTATTATAGCATGCTGTATACAGACAGTACGGTGGTGTGTGAGTGTATGTGTGTGCGTGTTTGTGTCTTTTTTTGGGGGTGGGGGGGGGGGGGGGGGGGGGGGTTGAGGACAACCCGTCACACCCCCTGCCTTAATACGGAGCCGCCTACTTTCATGGGGAACACCAAGTCAGCCCAATCTTGTGACCAGAGGGGCGGACTGTACGATGTTATCCTATGCATGCATATATGTTAGAAATGGTTATAGGATGTTGGTTATAGGGACGGGGACGTCATCGCTTCAAAACCACTTCCCTTCTTGTTTATTTGCACCTTGTTCGTTTTCTCTTTCGATTTTTCTTTTTGACTGGAACGCAACAGTGGATCCAGCCCTACAAACGCGAATGTCTGTGACTGACTGAGTGATTGAGTGATACATTTACACCATTGGTCGGCCGGATCACGTGTGTTAGATCCAGCCATATACTAGGTTTTGACCTGGTCTTGTTGAGAAACATAAGGCTGATTTCATGTTGTATATTTTTCTCTCAAAATAAATAAATACAAGACCTAAGTGATAATGAACATGTAACCGGGAGCTTATAGGACACTTCCAAAAGAAGGATCTGTCAGAATAACTCAGTACAAACCTAAGATGACACATTTGAGAGCTGTTGCACCGTATGTAAACAAGAGAAATACTCACCCTCCCACCCCCAATAAATAAATAAATACATAAAAAAAAAAAAAAAAACTTGTTTTAAATGTGAAAGAGGAGTGTAATGGTCCTGTGGACATGCACATCCATTCCAGCGTGATGATGATATTTATTCAGATTTTGGTTTTAATTCAATGTGGCCCATATCATCCAGTTCCTGTCAGCCTCTGCCACCCAGAATACATTATAAAACTGTTCTCTTGCCTTTCTGTCTTCTTTCATAAGACTAGAAATAGCTAAAATTATTATAAATGATAATTCCACTAAAATTATCTAATTGCACCAAGGATAGACTGCACAATAAAATATTTAATGATAGAGTACATTTGTTCCCCTTCAGAGTCTGTTAAAGTTTAATTAATACTAAACATTTTACTGCGTATGGCTACAGGTTATATTTATGTATGGAGTCTGTATTTATTGTATGTTTCTTAGTGCTTAAGGATTTCATATATTAGTTACAATAATTATTCAAGAAACTCATCCAGGCAATCACCCATCTGTTCATTCACCTTCACTCAGTTTTTCAGTCGAACTCATTCTTTATTAATTGCACAGCACTTTGGCTAACTGTAGCTGTTTCTAACGTGCTTTAGAAATAAGCTTGACTTGCCAAGTTATCAACTCGCCAGCTCACTCAGTCACTCAGTCAGTCACTCGAATACTTCCATACTCATTCATTCTGTCATTCACTCTGTTTTCTGCTCAGCCACTCAATCATTCAGTTCACTCACTCATTTGCCTGCTGACACGCTCCCTTTATATTTCAGTTTACCCTCCCTTGCCAGAAAAATAAATAACTTTTTCATATTTGTAATTTGCAATATCCCAGTGATACACAACAATTTATAGAGTACTCAAATAAGGGGACAGTCTTAATGCAATCAAGACATTACAAATGATTAGATTTTGTTTCCCAAAGGCAAATACCATATTGCATTAAGCTGAAAATATCTGGAGAAAGTGACTTAATTTAATTAAAAGATAATTCAGTTCACTGCTGCCAAGCAACCAACAATAATTATGTTTAAGATAAGAATTTATGTTCAATAGGAGATTTTACCTATTCCAGTAAAGGTGCAAGATGTCTTGTTGTAAGACAAATCAATAGTCTTGCTGAAATCAGTGCTTTTCATTTATAAAATCTCTAGATGATGGAAAATTGGTAGCACTGGAACATGGAAAAGATATTTTCTCCATATATATTCTCATATTCCTCAGCAAACTTCAGCTGTGGAATTCACTTGTGAATTGTGGGAAATGAACAACCAGTTCATTCTAACTAGTTTCATGTTTATTAGTCAGCTTTTCTCAAAACAGTACTTGATAGAATGTTCATACACATACACATATACTCCTTTTCCCTACTCTCTCTTTCACACACACACACACACACACACATACACACGTATTTATGCATACCACCCAAGAATGCAAACATTTTCCTATGAATATTCTTGTGAAATTGCATTGATTTAAAATATTTATGCCGGCATGATTATTGAATGCATTTTAAAAAATTTGACATAACACGCAAAAAGAATATCATATACTGATAATCAAATTTGTTTTATTAAAGATTTAAAGTCCAAATCACTTGCCCTAGGTCGTATGCTTTCGGTCCTATTTAGTTAATTCAGGTGAATTAAGATTAAGTTCCACATTAAAGTGTATTTATGGATGTAAAATGATTATCATATGGGCATACTGGAGTGAAATATCTGAAAGTCAAGATATTACCTGATATTAATCATAATACCCATTATTTGCCGTATGTATTTGCCTGGCCATTGACATGTCCTTTTTCAGTTCAAGGTTAATAGTTTTTATTTGGCATGGAATATTTCACGACAAGTGATAAGAACATTGAGTGAGGGCTGATGTGACAAAATCTTTCTGGATTACAGCATCATCCACTGAGCAGCCAGAGAGAATTTAAACCATATGTGGTCATTTTCCTTGTCTGATAAAGTCCATTCATTCACAATGTTTGAGAATGTCACTGACATGAAGAGGTTAATTAGAATGATATGTAGTTATCTTTGTAAGTCAGTGACTCAAGGTTGAACACTCAATTGTTCTGCATAATGGAACACCCAGAAATTGATTGTTGAAAATAAAGTAACTTAAAAATTATGAAGCAATATGCTTGACTTAGGTCTTGGTAATTTGTTGTTTCTGCAGAAGCTGTAGATATGCTGGTTTTCCACAGTGCAGTACTTTGCTAATGCAGACGCAGCGCCACCTGCTGGAATGATGCCCACCTTACGTGCTAGCAACACGCACAGTGAATGACTGAATGAGTCCATTCATCTACGGCAGGTATCTGTGTATTTTTTGTAAGTAAACAACCCACCAGTTTTACTCCTTCTGACAAAAAAAAAAAAAAAAAAAACTGATGGTGAGGATGACAAGCTGAAGACATTTTTCTCTGGAAGGCTTCATATACATCAAATAACCACATATTTGTACACAGCCAGTTTTATGGATAATATCACTACATTACAAGTATTTAGTGCATGTTCCTATCCAGAGCAACTTGCACAACTTTTGTTTTTTTACACAGCTGGATATATAGTGAAGCAATTTAGGTTAAGTATCTTGCTCAAGGATGAAACGGCAACTTTTGAGTTACTAGCCCAGTTCTCTAACCATTATACTACACTGCCCCTAATTCCGTATTTGCATGAAACAAATCTTCACTGATAGATAATAGTCAATATTTTTTTCAATGTGCGGAAACCTGGTCAGTATATGTCTGGCTTTGTGTCCGTCCCTGCACATGTGCTTGCTTCTATGTGTGCAGGTCTGTTTGTGTGTGCTGGTGTGTGTTTCTCCATGAGTGCATGTACAGGTGTGTATGTGAGCGTCTATGCATGCAAGTGTGCTTCTGTGAGGTTGTCAGCATGTATGTGTGCATGTATCACTGTCTGTGTGAACATGTCATCGCTCTGCTTCGTATGGGCAGGGGGATGTGCGTGAGATTTTGTCAGACTCTAACCTTGAGGTTTGTTTAAGCTGAATTCCGTGGATTCATCAAAACTGTGCTCCCGAAATCCTCCTATAGAACTGGCAAGACAGGCTCAATTCCCACAGAATGTGCACAGCATACAGTTTTGCATACAGCACAAAGGAATCTCTTTGGAGACTGGGGGAGGCTGTCAAAAGACAAGCTGAGAAGGGATTTAGGAGCTGCAATGGAGGATGGCTGTGGGGGTGGAGGATGGGGATTGAGTTGAGGTGGAGGTCGGGGATGGGGAGGGGGGGTGGGCGTCGGGGGATTTTGGGTTGTTAACTCTTGGAAATCTTGGACATTTACTGAAAGGCTCCTGCTTGTCCTTGGGATATCCAGAAGATAAAGAACCTAGACTGGGACATAGTACAGGTGATGTCATGGTCTGCATAGGACTGAAATGCACAACCAGCACAGGCCCCAGCTGTAAAATGACACAAAACCTGCAACCTTCATGGTCTGTGTTAGACAATCTCACTATAATGTAAAATATTCAGTGCTAAGTTGACTCTGATACATTTGGTCCCTCTTGGACTCATATAATCTCTGCTAAAGTTTAATTAACACTAAAGATTTAACTGTGTAACGCTCGCATATATATCACTATATTACTGACATACTGTATAGACTGAACATCAAGCACATGTGACATGGTTCTGCTTTGTGTTTTAGGAATTAATTATATGAAAACAGGCAATGGCCATGATCCCTCTCGAGAAAATAAGTAAATTCATGTATTTATGAATAACTAATATGAATCTGGACTGTGGGAAAAGGGGGAGGGGGATTTGAATACATAAACACACACATACAGTAGACACACACAGTATGCAGATGCTTTTGGGAGCTGTGTGTACACCTGTAACATGGCAGTGACCTGGAAAAACACTCACAGAGTGACGTTAACACTCCATCACTCCATGACTCTCAATTTCCCAAGGTTCTGGATGTGTCCTAAAACTCTATGGGGTCTGACTGAGACGGAGTCAAATGACATTACTGTACTCATGCATAGTAAATTTTCATTTGTATTAATTGTGCTTTGCGCTTTGCATTGCATATGTAGGTATTGATGACGGCCAATTCATTCTGCATAAGACCATCCATTAAATGAAGGAATACATAACAAAAACCAGAGAAAGAGAGGTGCACGAGTCATGACAGTGGAATAATCTAGACAACACCAGTCATGCTTGCTAATATACCGGACGAGGGGGAATGAAAGGCATTCCATGCCCTAGACACTGCATTCCGAGAACCCAACCTCGCCTCCACCCCTCCCCAGACTGTCCGAGCAGAGGAGAAACAAGGTGAGACGATGTGTGAGCAGTAGAGACTGAGGGCACATGGAACTTACAGCTCATGAATTCTCCAGAAAAACCTTCAATAATGAGATAAGTGTCCTGCTAGTGAGATTGGAATATGACTGAAAAAGCTTTAACGTTGCTGCCAGATCATAACTGTGAAAGGAAAATATGCAATGCAATCCTGTCATTTATACAATACAGGACAGCAAATAAAACGTTTTAAAAAGCTACCCTTGAAAAATGTCCTGTAGAACAAACCAATTTTACATAGGGTTAGGCATTTACACTATTCAGCTTAGATACCAGATAATATGCAACATAAATAATAAATAATTAAATAAATAGAATACCAACACATGCAATATATGAAGTGCTTCTCCCACCTTGTGGGAAATAACAGTATTACAAGGTTCAGCTTAAACTTGTTTTTTCAGGGACCAACCTAAACCTCCCAGGCCCTCACATAAAGAAAATACTACTTTATACTCTTCTATTCACTTCACATTTTAAACCAAAAACACATTTTACAAAGTTACAAGTTGATCACTCACCAAATTTATTATCTTTAAATTATTTTTAAATTCTAACAGTGGAATTTTTTCCCTGCATTTTAAAATAAGAAAAAAATACAAACAGCTGCAAGCAATAGGTTTTACAAGTAGTTACATAAAGCCTTGTGCATATTGTTCTAGAACGATCTGAGATGCACACTGACACCACTGTACACCTCAAGGGATGTGAATGACATCCACGAACCTGGTACCAAACAGCACACTCAACAAAACAAAAACATGATATGCAATGTCACAAACAGTGCAAGCACAAATTGTTACTGTATGTCTCTCTCTCTCTCTCTCTCTCTCTCTCTGTCTCTCTCACACACACATAAACAATTTACTCATACTGTACTTAGGGACAAAGTGCACTATGTGTACGTCTATCAAACACGGACAACCATACATACATTTAACAAAGCAAAGGGATATGGACACACACATATGCACGGCACAAAGCAAAGTTATCAAGAGACATCAACCACACCTATAGAGCAGGGGCTTGTCATTAGCATGAGCAACAGGATAACGCTTATATCAGTGAGCAAACTCAAGCCAAGATGTGTACACTCAGTAGGTGCCATGAAACAGGGGCAGGAAAGAGAGAACGGTGTGGCTGATGTGACAGTTACAATATAAAAGGTCAGAACTGAGCTGCTAGGCTAACTCCATGACCTTCTTGATCCAGTCCACGTAGACAGACACACGGATGAAGATGTTTGGCTGCCCAGGGTGACCACAGCGGCGCATGGGGATGATGACGCCCTCCAGCACCCAGCAGTCGCTGTTCTGACAGGCCAGTGGTCCACCATAATCCCTCTGAAAGACCGACATCACACGTTACGCACCCAGATGCTCCCTAATGGGCAATGACGTCACACTTACGCTACAGTTCAGTATTATCTGTGAGTATCATTAGTGTGGCTGTTGCTTTACCATCTTCTTGACACTGTAGTCTGTACAATGCCAAGCATGAAGAAACAACAGAAAAGAAACTTTGGTGATTCTTAAATCCAAACAGCCTCTGTCACAGACACAGAATAATGCTACATCTACACAGTTTGAATAGAATGCTCATGTTTGTGAACTGGAGATCCAGATTCACATGCAGTTGACTGCCACACTTAAGGGATGTAGCTCACTTTGTATGTATTTATCTATGGTTATATTACTCCACACATTACCTCACAGGCTCCCACCCCGCCATGGAAGGGGTTGGTGCACATCTCATTCTCCTTCACGCGACCCCGGAAGTACTTGTTGCAATCGGCGTTCTCCAGTACGGGCATTTGGGCGACGTTAAGCACAGCTTCATCGGCAGTTCCTGGAACAGTGTGAGAACAGACATGAGATCTACTGATTCTAATTACTGATATGCCTCTGGTCATCAGTGACACAAAACCAGCACCTGACATAGCTTGTTTAATAGGCTAACCCACTTCAATCTTTTTAGTACAAAGACCTGGAGAGACACATACAATATTTCAATTTACACTTTACACCATTTAGCAGACGCTCTTATCCAGAGCGACCTTCGCAGCTTATATACAATCCATTTATACAGCTAGGCATTTACTGAAGAAAATCAGGTGCCTTACACAGGGGTACAACAAGCACAGCCCTCTGGGAATCACACTTAAGTCCTTGCAGTAGCAAACCCAGTTCCCTAACCTTTACACTACACTCTTCACTCCTTACACATTAGACCCAAGAAGCCATGTGAGATAATATGGCTGTGTAAATATTCTGAGTAATAGCCAAGAGGAGCAGACCCTGGGGCTCATCAGACCCAGGGTTGGGGACCCTTGCTTTGGTATTTATCATTTGCAGATAAACTGACCTTTAGTCTCCCCCCAGCCTGCTATCTCACAGATGGTGCCTGCTGGGACGATGTAATGTTCTGGGGGCAGGCAGATCTGAGACACGCGCTCGTTGATTTCTACTGGCCTGGAGGGGTCAGTGGAAAAGAATATGGTTGAGATAGAGAATGGTACTGCAAGAGAGAGAAGAGAATGGTAGGCAATGGCACGGTATGGTACGATCAACAGGATCAAGAGCAGGACAGCATTGCATATTTGAGGATGTGACCATGACGATGTGTGCATGTGTGCGCGTTTGACTACGTGTATGATTGGGAGTGCAAATATGCATATGACTGTGGGTGTGTGTGTGTATACATGTGTGACTGTAGGTAGGTATTTTGGTGTGCACCTACAGTACACTAGACCCTGTCCACACCCATACGGTTTTTTCCCCCTCCGTTAAAAAATCCACACGACCGACGTTATAAAAAATATCTCCGTCCACAGGAGAACGCTAAAACAATTGCCGCATGCGCAATACACCAATTGCCATGGTAACTGATGCGCAAGTTGACGTCATGACGTCAGCATTTTCATGAAGCTCCGTTTTTCTTGTCCACACAAAGACGGAGAAACCGGAGTTTTGAAAAATCTCCACCTTGGAAGGCGTTTTCAAAAAGCTTCGTTTTCAGTGACCTAAAACGCTGTTTTCGTGTGGACGGGAGGCCAAAACGGAGGGAAAAAACTACGTTTTCAGAAAAATCCGTATACGTGTAGACAGGGCCTATGTGTACCTGTGAGTATAAGTGAGTGTGTGCAATGTGTGGAGGAGAAGAGGAAGATGAGGATGAGGAAGACCACACACGTCTCCAGCTGCAGCATGACCAGGTGGGACTCTGATGGGCCGCAGACGATTTTGGTGAGCCGGATGCTCTGTCGCCCGGGGTCCCCGTCCTGCGGGTTTTTGTACAGGGTTCCCATCATGGCCGTGTAGCCGGCGAGGTCCACATAACTGGACACAGACACAAAACCACATCCATCCATCAGCCCGGTCACATGTTCAACTAGAAATTAAGCCAACCCATGCTCTATTCAGGCTTCTCACTATTTAGCATTCTGGTACAGCTTTGGTTTATCATATCCATTCCTTACATATCCTTAAGCATATTATTCTCTTCTGTGCTAATCTTCTCTTTGTGCCCTTCTGACCTTCAAAAACTACTTTGCTAGCTTTTTCTCCCCAAAGGGGAACCTACAGCTTTGCCTTTAAAGTGCACAGCTGTGCCACCTGCATTTGATGAGAGGACCGCAGCAGCACACTCTACTGAGGCACTCACCCGTGATCTTCCAAAGTCTTCCTCACAACATGCATGAATTCTGTTATCTATTTTTATGATTATTTCTTCAAAACTGTATTTTGATGTGTCCTGCAGGAATTCCATGCCAAATGACACTTCAAATTGGTAAGTGACCTCTCGGAAACAACAAATGTTGTTCAAAGTGTTGCTGAGTTTCAAAGAACCGGTTTCTTAGAAAGTGAAATTTGTGGACACACTTAACGATCTGAGAACTGGCCGTGAAGGTAGCCAAAAGGACACGGTACACTGAAGCCCACAGGACACATACTCAGCCCTGCCTCAGTGCTGGCCTTACACAGTACAATGCTCAGTGTTTAATCAACTCTTACAGTGTACATACGGTCCCTAGTGGACTTGTATGTACTCTGTTAGAGTTGAATTAACACTGGACATTTTACTGCGCAGCATCTGACAATCTGACAGAAAACTCCTTACCAGGAGGAGAAGCACTGTTTAGTGCTGATCACCCATTTTGAGCTGACCAGGGATCCCCCACAAAAATGGTTTCCTCTGCTGTACAAGTGAGAAAGACATGACAGTGTAAAATCTGACAGAATTGAAATGATTGCATATTAGGTCTACAGTCCGAGCAGTGAGCATGCTTTACGCCGCCCCCCCCCCCCCCACTCCGCAGACTGACCGGTCTCTCAGGCTGACGGTCCAGGGGGAGTTTCCTGGGGTACCTCCCACGATGCGCAGCCTGGAGTGGCTCATGCGTTCCTCTCTCTTTCCACACTCGTTGAACTCCACCTTCTCTGTGTCCACACAACACACAGTCAGTATGGATGCTTCATTGAATTCTCAGTGGAAAGTTTCTACTGATGATGCTCAATGTTTTACACTATCAAGGGATGCACAGTTAGGGAAATCAGCCAAACATATATATATATATATATACATATAACACATATACTCGGCAAGATAAAGGGCAAAAACCTAGCACAAAATCAAAAAAGATTTCACCTGCAGCTTAGAATCAGCAGATATATTCACACACTCACTTATTGGCGTGATGATAGAGACAAATTCCCCAGCTGTTGAAGAACGAGACACCAATCAAATTACACAGATTACATCACGTCAAAGTTTGCTTCAACACTTAAGTTCACAAAAAGTTTTTGAAAGAAGGAAAAAAAAAGTGTGAAAATAGAGATATGGTTGGATAGAGAGATGGACAGACAGAAATATGAGATAGAGTGATGGAGGGATAGAGAGACAAGAGGCCAGAGGTATGGAAAGAGCATAAGAGTGCAATGGAGGAAGCACTCACCACACTGTTTGATGGCGCAGTAGTCAAACTCAGTCTTTGGGTCAGTGGTGTAGCACCAGGGTCCGTGCAGATCTGCATCAGGGTTGCGGCAGTAGTTCTCTGTTAGGTTGGCGCCAGGGTAAGTTGTGGGGTTTATCCTTGTGGAAAAGGGACCGATGTGACGTCACAGGTTAGTGTAGGCTACATCGGCTGACTAAGATCTACTGAGGAATAACCAGTCTGTGCATACTCACCTGCGGTTCATGTAAATGACCTAAAACAGGGCTGCCCAACCCTGCTCCTGGAGATCTACCATCCTGTAGGTTTTCATTTCAATCTGAATTTGGCACACCTGACTGAAATTGGTACTAATTAGAAGCTGAGCGAGGTCTGCTTTCTTAGGGTTGGAGTGAAAACCTACAGGTCTAAAGATGTCCAGGAACAGGGTTGGGCAGCCCTGAGCCAAGACTTTAAAAGATCCATGAATCATGATTTTTATGATACTGTGCTATATAAAACTGATCATGCCATGTAAATATACTGTATCAGCGCAATATATGTAGATTTGATGTGAGTGTACATTCTATTTTATGTACTGCACAAACCCACAGACTGACATCAGTATCCCTCCCCCCCACCTGACAGTACTGTCATGGCCGTGCTGACAGTGCACAGGAGTCACGCTAAGCTATGGACACTCCCTGTCTGCAGGCCAGAGAGAGTGGAAACACATGCTTGTGCCTTTCATTACCTGCTAATTGATGGGTTCTGGCTGTTCTTACACAAAGAGGCCACAGGCTGTCCCTCACCTGTGTGTGGGAAGGTGGGGGTCACACAGTAAAATGTTCAGCGTTAAATCAACTCTTACAGAGTATGTATGGTCCCTATTGGACTCCTATGTACTCTGTTAGAGTTGAATTGACATTGGACACTTTACTGTGCACTAACAGCACTTACTTGGTTTTGTGAGGTGTGTTAACATTCCATTTTTGGCAGATGATTCCCTTCCGAGTCTTGCGAACCATGCCATGATAGTTTTTACCATTTTCATGGTAACAGTCTGGCAGGAGAAATGAGAGCAGACACAAACATCAACTGGAAGGACTGTGAAAGGGTGAGAGAAGTAACATCAACTTTCTGGGCAGACTCCCCAATTTTGGCATTGCGATCATAAATGTGCACAATCTGAAAACAAATACAAACAACTGTGTTATTACCATCTTTTTCAACCATTTCCCCAGATTTAGTAAGGCCTGGTGAGATAACAATGAATGCTCACAAATGCTGAAACTGCAGTGTATTAGTGGTCTCAAATGGGGCAGAGTGGATCAGAGCATACCAACTCATTGGGATAAGCATTATGACAGCAGGGGGCACTGTACCTTCTGCCTCAATGTCATCAGGGCATCGCTTAATCTGGAGACAAAGTGCGGTCCTCATCTCTGACAGGGATGTGAAGCACCATGGTGCCTCTGAGCCGTCAGGGTTGCGGCAGTAATTCTCCTCCAGACCCCTAGGGGGAGCATAATGTTTAAGGGTGCTCTTGGAGATTTTTCTATTCCCATGTGCATACATTGAGTCAATAGTGTACAATTGAACAGCAGTAGTAGAATAGAATATTCCCTTGAACACAATGCAAGTTTTTTTGTCATTCTGTGCATCTCATTCCTATTTAACATCGAAATCCATCACCCTTCGTAACATGTTCCAGTGCACACTATATGCATGCTAATATTTGGGAATTTTCCACTTTCCTGGAAGAATGCAAGTTCATGTAAAACATGCAGTGAACCAGTTGTATTTAAACAGATTAAAGTTATGGTTTTCTTCCTTTCCTAATCTGTGTCCAGTAAAATAAAACAAAGCAGACTAGAGGTCTTTCGCAATCTTTAGGAATGGCTATCATTATGTGATGATTTTTTCCCGATCTGGGAAACTGAGTTAGGTTGGGTCATTGATGAAGGAAGGCGCAAGTTGTTGAGCTTCAGGTGAGTGACAAGTAACTTGATATCTCCATAATAGGTCTTTGGAGAAGTCTAAGAGAAAGGCCTATCTCAGGGTCTCTGGGAACACTGAGTGACCTCGGGTGAAGTGCTGTCTGACCGTTGTGATGTCACCAGCATGCAGCCACCCACCTTCTTGGTAAAAGATTTGACAATGTCATCATCTGCTGTTAGGACAGAGTTTTGTGGACATCCCCTTATCGGCACTGAGCAAACTGACAACCTAGTTAATGTTTAATATCTTGGAGCAAGAAAAGTGATATGGGTAAAACTGTCTCAATTAGAATAAACTAGAAGGATGTTCAGAGTCAGAGGTAATTTGCAGACCTGGCTCAAATACGTATTTGTTTTGGATTCAAATATTTCTCTACGCTTTACTGATCTTGTCTGGTGTATTGGAACCAATGAAATACTCTCAAAAAGTGCAAACCCCGCCTTCTGGTCATATTGGCAGGCTCAATTACACCAGGAAAGATCAATAGAGCACAGAAAAGTATTTCAATCCAAAACAAATACATATTTGACCCAGGTCTGGTAATTTGGTATTCTGTATGAAGGTACATTAACTCTCTCTTCTATCCCTTCCCCACCACTCTTCATTGTCCCCCATGTCTGTCCCCAAAATAGCAATTAATCTATTTTTGCAAGATTGTGCTGATTGGCACCTCTCATCTCCTCTTGCCCCACTCCCCTGGATGCTGGCTCACTTGCACTCGTAGGTCTGTGGGACGAAGGGGTGCTGATGGGGGGACTGCGCGTCCCAGCGCTGGCAGGGAACGCCGGAGGTCGTCTCGTTGATTTTACCGCGGTAATCCTCTCCACGGCCGCGGAAACAGTGAGTGGTGTAGCTGGAGCGGGAATTCTTCAGTGGAACCTTTTCTGTGGGAGTCAGAGGTAGGGAAATATAAATAAACAAAGAAAGAGAGGTAAAATGTCATTACTGATAAAAATAACAGTTTGCAGCCTAACACTGAGGTCTACTGGAAATTCAGTGGAATGATAGCATATGATCTCTATAGTATCATTCAGGCAAAAGCTTAAAAGGCTATAACATGTCCTCACTGTTACCTAATTTCAAAATACTGATGATCTCCTTCCATATGAAAGTGGTTAAGTAGTATTTGTCTGTACTGGAATGATGGATTACCGCATTTTCTTATCTTGCAGTTCTGTCTCTCCACCTTGGGGTCCGTGGTGTAGCACCAGGGGACAGGGGAGGCGTCCGGGTTCCGGCAGTAGTTATCATCTAAGCTCTTGTCTGGGTATCTGTTCAACAAGCAAACATTCACTGTTCACTACATTACAAGGATAGGAGAATGGACGTATATTACAAGCATTGTGGAGGTATAGAAAGAAAGAGCACAGCCTACTTCTCAGGCTGGTAGATGTGCTGGTGGGGGTACTGTTGGTCCCAGCGCTGGCACTCCAGACCTGTCTCTGTGTGGTCCACCTGGCCCCTGTAGTCCTCTCCATTACAGGTTATACAGACCTCTGGAGCACAGATGACAAGAGACAAACCCTGCATACCTCTGACGCAGTACATGCATCTGTGAACTCTCTAATACCATACGTATGTGCTCAGTTACACTCCCTTACACACCATACACAACTCCACACTCTGGAGAAGACAAATACAAAATGCTCCCGAAGCTTCTCTGTATCTAAAATATCCTTCCTCGTACACAGAAACTGCCTGAACCAGTTGAACACTAAAGCAAAAACCAAAAACGAATCTCAAAAAACCCAGAGCTATCCAGTTAAAAAGCACATCTATTTGGAATATGAAATTAATATGAAGGTTTCCAGGGGAAAGAATGTTAATATTTGAAAATTAACCAAAAAGGAAGTGATTGTCCAGTTGGAATTTCATAGATGTTTTATACATAAACAGCTGCGGTTAACAAATGGTCATCAAATGCTGATGCTGATTCTGGGTATGACGCACCATCTTCACAGCGAGGGATGTTGCAGGTCTCAAAGCGCCGCTCGGGTTCTGTGGTGTAGCACCAGGGCCCGATGGCATCCCCATCTGGGTTACGGCAGTAGTTTAGCTCCAGACCGTTTTCTGCCGAAGGAGTCCATCTGTGGAGGGGAGACAGAGATGCAGATCACAAGAGAGAGGGAAAGAATGTTCGAGAGAAAGAAACGTGAAGGCTGAGGACATACGGTGGAGCTAGTAATTTTAGCGTCACATGCTGGCTAAGACAATGCCAGAAGCCAGAAAAAGACCAAAAATAGTTTCACAAAATAAACTATTGCACATTTTCTCAATAGAATAATGTACATTATCTGGGTAGAATGCTACACTCCCTTTCCATCACAGAGCTTACTTACAGTGCAGCCAGTGGTGAGTATAACTCTGTCAGTCACTGTGCTAAAACCTAAGGAGATAAACATGGAAGGGAGGGAGAAGGACACCACTGCTGATCACAGCAAACAGCCTCTGTCAGTCACTGTGTTAAAACCTAAGGAGATAAACATGGAAGGGAGGGAGAAGGACACCACTGCTGATCACAGCAAACAGCCTCTGTCAGTCACTGTGCTAAAACCTAAGGAGATAAACATGGAAGGGAGGGAGAAGGACACCACTGCTGATCACAGCAAACAACCAGAGGTAAATATGAGTAATATATGGTCTGGGCGGCAGACAGAGTTGTCTTGTTCTGGGCAGATGACAGCATTCAGGTTGACATCATGCACTGCAGTTCTGGTCATGTAATACAACAAAGCTCTCGCCTGTACTCACGTTTTAACAAGCCTACAGCCACAGGAGACACTCACCTGTGGTCATGTGGGAACTTGGACCACCACTGCTGACAGGTGAGACCACTCTGCGTCTGGGACACCTTGCCTCGATATGTCTTGCCATCTCCCACAATGCAGCGGCGCACATAGTCTGCACACCACATAAATACTCATTCAGCGTCTGACTTTCGGCTGCTGGATCCTGCAGCCAAAAGCAGCTGCAAGCACCTTCTCCAGTTACCTTCTTCCTTCTGCCCCCTGCCTTTTACAAATTCCATTGACACTTTGCATAGTCTACCAAACATCAAGTCAATTTATGTTTTTCATAGAACTGAAAATAAACCAACAGTTATCCTTGAGTAATAGTGTTGCCTTATGCAACTGTTACATACACCAGACTGGAAGGACTGGTGAGGAGGACGACAATGATAACGATTCTAAACGTTGCCAATAGTTACCACCCTAGGGGTCTTGAAAGGTTTCACTGAAAAAAGTTCACTTAATGCTGCCACTGACTACAGTAATCCTTCCCGTGGGGCAGGAGATATCTGGGCTCAGGCAGATGCCTCCTTCCCATGAGGCAGGAGGTATCTGGGCTCAGGCAGATGCCCACCTTTTTTCTCGTAGAGATCGCAGTTGACATTCCTCTTGACATCAGCAGTATTCTCATCCCTCACCCATGGCAGCTGCTTGCATGTGACGGATGGGCGAGTCTCATAGTTAAATGCTCTGCCAAAAGGAGAGGCTTTTTTATTACACCATGCAGAAGACTGCATGCCCACATAATGGACTTTGGGTGACAGCTTCGCTCACAGTCGGATGGGTGGGGGTGAATTATGAGACAAATTTGGTACATAACACATTGCATATTGTCTACGTTATATGCTGCTGAGCTAGTCACTCGTGGTTAGACTAAATACACTTAAAATCAACATTATGATTGGAACACTTCAAATTTTACACACAGCATGTACTAATACTTACTAATAGTTGCGACCATTAAATTCATGACATTCTTGTGTGCCCATGCCATTGTATATGCATACATGTGCATGTGTGTACTCGTGTGTTTATGGGTGTATGTGTGCATGTGTGTGTTTCTGTGCATGTGTGTATGGATGTGTGTGTATGTGTGTGTGTGCGTGCATGCGTGTGTGTGTACCTTTACAGGCACTTTTTCATACCTTTTTTGTATGTATGTAAGTACGTCTGTGTGTGTCTGTAGGTGTGTACCTGCATTCCAGGTTCTGTGAACAGCGTTTAGCACATTCTTCCAGAGTCAACCCCGGCAGTAGCTGCATGCGGTCCTTGTGCCATTCATTGGGCACAAGTTCACGACCCTCAGAACGCTGAAAATCATTTAGATGGCTCCTGTGTCCTGTCAACACATACACACACACACACACACTGACTGACAGGATTGACACAGCATCAGCAAAGCCACCGCAGGCTCCATTGTTTATTTTCTGTTCTTGTAAACATAGTTGAGGTCATGGTATTTTACTCAACAAATGACTGGGTAAACATTTAGCATGTATTTAGCATGTAGCCTATACCTTCAAGGTATCCCTGCAGACACTCTGTGGTAAGTGCAGTCATTAGTGATAAAAGGAAGGTGAACACTTATACAAATACATAATCCAGGGCTGTCTTTCTTCTAGCTCAGCACTACAACTTATTCAACTAATCAAGGTCTTGAATGAAAATCTTGATTAATTCATTAGCTGAATCATTTACAGTATTTCTGGCCTAGAAGAAAATCTTGCACTCACATCTTGGATAAAATTTGACACTGCTGTGAAAAGTGAATGATTAATCAAGATGATAAAGGTACCACATTATCTTAATTGCTTCATAAAGTCCTGTATCAAGTTGTCTTGTTGCTGGAGGATGGAACTAAAGGTTAAATAAAGAAGTCGCAAAAACTCAGGACCCTATAAGGAGAACATGACCATGGACATTGCTCTGTGGGTATAGGTACACTCGGACAAATCCAGGGACCTGACCACTCTGTCACACCGATGCATTTGTTTTTCCAACTTCACTCAAAACAGCTGTTCACACCGTTCTCAACACAGAGACCCTCAAGCACAGCCACTCCTACCTGCTGGAATGAGGACTATGATTAATGTACAGATTTATTCTGTTTTTGTTAAAGGGTTCTTTAATATTGTAGATCAATCTGAGCCTGAAGGGAGATAAACAGGAAAGCACCATGGGAGTCTGGCTATTTGGACACAGTGGAGAAGACGGGGGAGGTGACACAGCATTCTGCAATTTGCTTTATCCTAACATTAAATCTCACAGCATGGTGGAAGGAGGGCTGCTTAATAAACTCGGAATAGCTGCTGAACACAAAGGGAGGAAATGAATCAGATGGAAAAGATTGTAGAAATCCACCCCCTCAAAATTCTTCATACAAAACCGCCAGATACATTCCTTGTTGGTTTTCATTCAACTGGGCATGAAAAGATGACACAGTAAAACTCTGCATCAACTGAGACACTAATACCACTACACCTTTCAGGTCACAGTGGTTTTATGCCAACACCCACAGCAATCACATATTGTCAATGTTTTGCCAAATGTAACAGTCTAAATTTGTTTTCTGCACAAGGACACCTAGGCGTGGGTTGCATCCATGCAGACATGAACTTTGTACCTGTACTCAGGACAAAATCAATATGGTTGTTTTCAGTTGTAACCATGATCAAAGTGTCCACCAAAACAAGCAAGCACAATCGAACTTATTTTCCACGCTCTGATAACATTCTCAACAATGTAGCTTAGTTATGCCATATTTGTCAATGCGCATTCAAATACCAATTATCTGTAAATCCTTCAGTTCATAAATAATATGATTGTTTAACAGTATGATAAAGCGCACGCAAATTACTTTTTTCCCTAAATAATCAGTGGAATAACGGAGTTTACAAATTAACAACAATACCACACCCGAAGAGGTGGTATGCCTGTGTTTTCAAAGGATTAAGGCTCACGCCAAACCTGAACAAACAAAAACTAAAGGAAGGTTATCAATTTTGCTGCCTTCTGGAAAAATGTATTTATGTATTATTTATTATTTTTTTTTTACATATAACACTGCGAGAATTGACAATTTAGAAACTAACCCCTCGTTTTAATAATAAAAAAAATATGTACTACAGAGTAGGCTGATAGTTTGGCTGCATTTGACAAGGGTTCCATAAAATACACATTTTAACATATGTATAGAACCTAAAACAAGTTAACGCAACCATCCATTAAATTATCTTACCTGTAGCCAGTGGTCCGTATAATACCAGTACAACGCAGAGTAAAAATGATTTCATCCTGATCTTATTCGTTTTATCCTGTCCCATGCACAAATCTAACGCCAGAGCTAAGTGGATACGTATAGGAAAAGGATTCCGCTACACGGCACTGTGATGCCAGATGTTGGGTCCTGCCTGTCAAAGGACTGCCCAAGAGTTGCATCTGTGATTGCCCAATTTACATGTTGACCCTTTACATGTCAAACTCCAGATTCTGCCAAACTTTTCGTTGAGAACTAATGGTAATTGTTTGTTTGAAACAATAGCCTAATAATGCCGGAAAACTCTGAGACAGAAGAAAAAATCACACCTATAGAGTCGCGAGTTCGCACGCACGCACGCCCAGTAAACGTGAAACTCCAATGCATTCTGCAGTTCCTTCAAAGGGTTCACTTGTCCCACCACTAGGAGTCGGTGAAAAAATAACTCTTCCGGGAAAAAGTGAAACACTTCTCAAAGCTCGAGAGCTTGCGACAGTTGGGTTTTTCCTTTTCTTTTTTAAGGTAAATAGAAGTTTGGCTGCTAAAAACGCGTTGGCTTGTAATCGATTGCTGAGCGAGCTATCGGTGGTCGTGGTATTGACAAAAAGCAAAGCTTTGCTTGAACTTTAATGTCTTTCGTGGATATGCTTTTTTATCAGCTTGCAGTTCTAGACGTATACTATTTCTCAATTGGCATATTTGCGGAGTAGTTTACGCTTGGCAGTGCAAGTCCATGACGCGTCTAGCAAGTATTTCTGATTAAGCTTGATTTAAAACAGAGCTGGAGAATTCTTTAAACGTGTTTTGGTATGTGCAATTCGTCTGTCATGTTTCGAATTGATTTAAGTGAGTCAAGTCATATGACTGCACTGTTTTCCAAATAGGCTACATTGTTGGTGTAGGCTATTTGATCGGATGTTTTTATAAGAATGCTCACAAAACAAAATAACCGAGGCTACTACTGCCGAGCTGTCCGACTTTGATTTATGGAATAGCATACGGTAGCGAAATATGAGTTTACAGCAAGCTATAGGTTTTGTTTCATGCAAGTTTCGATGCTTTTGTTTTAATGTAATGTTAATGTTGTTTACAGAGCAACATGACTGCGGTGAAACTGTCGGAAGGACACATCTCCCTGGGTTCCAGTGGTACACTATTTTATAGACAAGCGGAGCCCAGCGACGGCAAAGCCAAACTGTCTGTCCTGTTGTTGCACGGAATCCGGTTCTCCTCCGAGAACTGGCTTACCATCGGCACGCTGGAGATACTTGCCAAAGCCGGCTGCCGTGTCGTCGGTATTGACCTCCCAGGTATACAGTAGACTAGGCTAAATTGAGTTACTGCTTAAATATTCAACAGAAATTGAAGCATCTAATGTTATTTCACTGGGCATGGTGTATAGGTAAGCCTACATTATTTTATTCTTGACGTTTAGGCTTCTGTATTTGGGCGGCCCTTTATTATTTTATATTAACCATTGTTGATTAAACAATATGGCCTCTGGAACCAATGGTATGGCAAGCATAACTTGAAGACCCTTAAGAAAATTGAATTGTATCAAAATAATCTTCAAATAAATAAGTTTGACATATTATTAAATCACAGAGCTTGACTGATTCCTCAAATAGCTGGATTCTGAGCTCTGGCTTTTTCATGAGCTCAGCTTAAAGTAATTAATACAGTTTGTTTTTATTTCTTACCTTTTCAATACATTATCTCAAATGAGAAACGTTTGAGGCAGGAGTTATTACCTGTCAATTGCTTGGACTGATGCTGCTTGCTGGGGTGTGTGTATTCTGCATAAACACTTTTCCACTCATAATTTTCTCTGCCTCCCAAGGGCTGGGCAATTCCAAAGCGGCCGTGGCCCCTGCTGCTGTCGGGGAGTTGGCCCCCGGGGACTTCCTGAAGCAGGTGTTGGACGCACTCCAGCTGGGCCCAGCTGTGGTGGTCAGCCCCTCACTCAGCGGCATGTATTCCCTGCCTTTCCTCTTTCAGAACAGCTCGCTGGTCAGGGCCTACATCCCTGTGGCCCCCATATGCACTGAGAAGTTCACCCCTGAGCAGTACAGCAGTATTCAGGTGAGGTCATCTTCATACTATTAAATAACACCTGGTGTTTACATGAGACATTAAGGGCTCTACTTTCCGGAATCAATGCTGCAGGGTGTAGGGGCGCGATCAGTAGTGCGGCTTACGGGCGCAGTGGGTGCGGCCACTGAATGTTGATATTTTTGTTCCTGGAGGTGTGGAGCGCACAGCTCAAAGTGCAGGGCGCAGGTTGAAAATGGGCTGGATTATGATGAGTATATTACTCTCTGTGGGTACGTTGCGTCTGAATTCACTCATAGCATATCAGATGACCTCTTTTCATTCCCTTTAAGAGTGGGGTGCAAAGCACCCTGGAGTACAGTCTCTTTCCATGGTCTACTACTGAAATTCGCACATCAATTTTGTATTGCTATCGCTAAAAAATGTATGTCGTCACTCTAATAATGCATTTCTGTCACAAGGTAATGTCTAAAATTGCAATCTGATCTTGTACGAAGTGCTTAATCAGTTTGCACTGGCCTATATCCAATAATATTGCATGCAACTGCTGTCTATAATTTTTAAAAGTAAATTCAATGATTGATTAATTATTATTATTTTTTGTGAGGTAGGATATTATAATGTAATGTCCACCATAAATTGAAATAGCCAATGCAGAAATTAGTTTATTTGCATGTTTAAATGACCAAATAGACAATCAGTAACAAATGATTTTACCTAGTTACATTATACATTGATATTATACTCAAGCATAATACGAGTCACCAGATTGCCAAACCACTTTGCCAGTGCGGTGGCTCGCAACACAATATGCGCGAGCTGGAAAATAGAGCCCAAGAACACATAGCCATGGTCGTTGGATGTATTTATAAAAATATTAAAATTACAGTAGTCTTGGCTTGTACATGGTACTGCTTCATATATCTATAACGTTTATCTGAGATTCATTTTCAAACATTAACTTAACCTCTAAAATGTATTTCAAGTTCCAGTAAGAAATGCTAATGCTTAGTGGAATTGAAACTTCTTGTTATCTTCAAGAGAACACCAAAATGCTGGTCGTAAAGTAGAGGTGTTAAATAGTGTGAACTGGAATAACTCAATTTGTGTATGCCCTGTTGTTGATCACTAATGCATATGGAGTAAAAAGTTGTGAAAGTGTTCAGGAAGTCTGCAGAGAAAGGCTGCATTTTGCAGAGGTGGTCTGTTACTGTTTTCTGAGCTGCATTCACTCTTTTCCAGACTCCTACTTTGATTGTTTATGGAGACCAGGACACACAATTGGGAGAGGTGTCATTGAACAACCTGAAGAATCTGGCCAATCACAAGGTAATGGTGATGAAAGGGGCTGGCCACCCCTGTTACCTTGACAACCCTGCAGAGTGGCACAAGGCAGTGCTTGAGTTCTTGCAGACCTTGTGATTATGCTAAGCACAATCAACAGGATACAAGATTCATAAAATTTATGAGCTATCACTACATAATTTATGCTGAAATTTCAGTACCTGCATCACATAATTGTAGTAACACTTGGTTGCTTGCTTCTCAGATTTCTATATGATATCATAACTTTTCTTGTAGTAGGTATATCCCACCCTGAGCTCTCATTTCATTGTACCAACTGAGTATTGCACCTTATCGAACCTGTGTTTTGTAGTTGTTCCAATGACCTTTATATGCACTTTTGTACCTTGCTTTTTGTACACTTTTGTATGTCGCTTTGGATAAAAGAGTCTGCTAAATAAATGCAATGTACTGCCATTGTTCTTGAGGAAATTAGCAAATAACACAGGAAAAATATTATCATTTGAATAATATTGATTTATCTTTTTTGTTTATTATGACTGATCCGATAATGGGTAGTTCTGATAAAAAAAGTGCATGTGTCTAAAGTAATTTCATGTAATAAAATACAAATTACACACTACTACCTACCCTGTGTTATAAACATTGATTGATCTGAAAAATATTTATTATTACAACTCATGGATTCATTTTCAATGATTCTTATGAATTACACAGTAAGCAAGGAGAACTGAAAGTTATCAGCCATTATCATCACAAATAATTGTTTTTGGTAAGAAATTTCAGGAATGTATTTGTGTTTATTTGATGAAGACACTATGCTATTATGCATGGATGAGCCTCACAACCTCGAATCAAATCCGGCCCGTGCCAGTGGCAACTGTGGCTGACATAGGGCCACATAGGACGTGCACATCTTTCATAGGGCTATGCGCAATTGGTGATTGCATCGGCCAGGTTGTGGGAATTCATTTGGATAAGGGTCAACGTGCATCGCTATCTAGCGACGCGGGGTTGTCTACACTTTCAGCTACGGTTGCAGATGATTGGCTATTCCAAATGTTTTGACTGATGAATCTTGTCAACCCTTTCTGCTTGTTTCAACCCCCAATTCGAACCCTTCAGGTGGGTCTCATCCTGTAATAGGGAATATTAGAGCAGCTGAATTGTGTTCTATGAGGTACAATTTTATTGCCACCAGCCTGGTTAAAACCTCACTTTCTTACAACTAAACCTGCATTATTTCATTTGAAAAGCATTCTAAGCCTCTCTTAATAAGACAAAAGCTTTTAATACTGCCTGTCTTTGCTTGCAAGTCCGCTAAGGTAATGTGGGGGCTTAGGCCTCCTCAAAAACACTGATAACGTAGCACAGGTGAATGAAAACTACCAGACACTGAATTGAAGTGAAAAATATGAACATTATTTAATAACTGATTCTCTGTAATAAACAATTTGAAAATATTTTACAAGGAGTCACAGACACAATATTTTACAAATTTTGCCTTTTCATATTTTTTCCCCATTTCATCTGTACAAAAGAATGGAGCGACATGGAACAAAGCTTCTCAGACAAAAAGAGCAGAATCTTCCTCGCAAACATCACCACTAGCAGCAAATAAAATGAAACAATATATTTGCCTGATTTCCTCAAACTCAGGATTATTATTAGTTCTTAGTCTTTTATTTAACTTAAAGTTAAATTGTTTTTCATTGTATTTTAGGTTATTTTTTTTACACATTTGTCAAACATCATCACATAGCACCAGACTACAGACTACAGAATCACATACACACTTGTCTTCGTCACAGGCTTTCCCATATAAGACGCACCTACACAGATATGGTGACGGAAAAAGACAGTGGGTGAGGGAGAAGCCACACCCACTTTAACCCCTCCATTTGGGCTGCAACGGTTTCTTTTTTTTTTTCTTCCTTTTTTTTGTCAAACCTAAATTTCTCAACTCACAGAAAACACACCTGTGTCCTGCAGCCCAGGACCTTCTGCTTGGGCCAAGCAGAGGCACAACCACACTGTGGCCCCCTGCCACCAGGGGGTGCCACTGAGGACACCTGTACAGCATGGCCAAAAGTCAAATGCTGCCGCTCCAAGGAAACCACACCACTCCTTTTAACACCCCAGCAGGTCTGGCATCCTCGGCTGATTTTCATGTGGTACTGTAAGGACCGCCCAGATGTAACTGACACTGTGGCCCTGTCTGTTATGCAGGGGCAAGAAATTAAGCCATTGAAAAACACAGCAAAAAGAAATCACAAAAAACCAAGCTCATCACATGTACTAAACAGTACTGCAAGGAATCAGTGTAATGCACAATGGAGCAACCTTCGAAGGCAAGGGACGGTAGAGCTGGTTTTTCTTTTTTTAACGCTTTATAAGAACTGCAAAACAAAGTTGAAACCTGAAAGCTGGTATAACTTTGGCTGAAAGGTACAGCTGAGTAAATATGCCACAGGCTTTTCATTTGGATGTTGTGTGTTGTCATACTGCAAAAAAGATATGATTAGAACATACCTTTTAAGGGCCACTATAAATAAAAAAAATGTAGAATAGTGGTCATTATCTTGAAATGTACATGCTGACTATAACTTGAGAAAACTGCAATGCAAACATGAACAGATGATGACATCAATATAAATAATGTTGCTGAAATGGCAGTTGTAAGATCCATTAGCTCCCAGTGGGTTAGAACAAACTCTTACATACCAAATCCATTACTTCACAAATGAAGCACAGAAATAGCCAAAATATTAAAGTGAAGGTGTTTAAAGTGAAGGTTTTAATGAAATGTAATAATACTGAAAATGGTGATGTGAAATCAATATTCATGTTTGCACTTGATAGACATTTCTTGTTAATTCTACAGATGCAGTTTTCTCTGAAACAGAGCTCATGTGCCTGTAGTATAGGTATAAAATTAAGGACAAAGGAACATGCATTTTCCATTAAATGAGATTCTGTTTGGAGGACAGAATGAAAATGCCCCAACATTTAAGATTAAATGCAAAACACAGCAGATACATAGCCAAAGAAATATTGTAATGTAAAAACCTACTAATCATGGAAGTGAAGAAAGGCAATAAGAGCTATTAATACTCCAAATGTTGTTTGCAGAATACAAATTCACTTTTCTTCAATTGAAATCAAGAAATGTATACAACATTCTAATAGCATTCTTAAGTTTGTTATGTGTCCTAAGTACTTTTCCCTCAATGCAAACATGCCATTTTTTGTCTAATAGCCATAATGTCCCCACCCACTGCCATTTCACACACACAAAGGAAACAAGTAATCTGATGTATGTACAGGTAGGGCGGGTTCTCATTTGCACAGCTCACAGATTGTCAGTAACTTATTTCTCCAGCACTGACACACTCAATCAAACAGAGATTGTCAGTAATTTCTCGCTATTCTCACATGGGTACATCTGTCTGTTCAGACCTGTTCTCTCCAGGGTTTGTTCGGGTATGTTAATGGAACTTTTAATGATAACAGTGCTCACTATTACGGATAAGTCCTTTAATTAATGCCTCTTTCACAGATCTGAATCTTGAATATGTGGAGTACCAGTTCGCTATGAGTTATTCAGTTGCTTTGCTTGTATTCTGTGAAACAAAAAATATATATTTTTTAAATACTTATTCGCTTGTTTTTAAATTTTTTTCCAGAAACAGGTTTTTTGGCTGCACTAATATTTACACAGTATCTGAATGGTCTGGATTGCAGTGTTCGATGCTCCATTGAGAGTGAGATGAAGCACAGCTTCTGTTCATATACAAGACACAAATTAGCTCTGGATACAGGACAGTTACAATCCAGAGTAAAATCTACAGCAAAGAGCAAGAACTGTAAGATGACGACAAGAAGGAATGAATGATACACAGATAAACAGGTTTCAGTCCACCAGGGCAGAGTGGAGGTGAAAAAAAGTTAGGATTCAACCATTTCTGTTACAAGAGAAGAGAGTGAAGGTGTGTATGCAGGCATGTGTGTGTATGTGTGTTTGGTTGTATGTGTCTTCATGTGTATGTTGGGGGCAGAAGGATTGATATTCTATATTATAAAATGGAATTAAATGCAGATGAAATGGAGAAAGGACAATATGAGACATATTTTAACAAGGAAACCCAAATGTGTATGTGCACCGGTGACCAGATTCATGGGTGTTGCTACGGTGACCATATTTAGTTTTTTTTTTTTTTTTTAAAGAGGATGGGGTGGTTGGGCATTATGAACATAGTATTAGGCTATTTGTTCATTTCTATATGGTCTATGAAGCAAGCAAACCTAAATCCCGAATTAGGAATGTATAAATCTTGTAGGGACGGATATTTTTGGTCCCAAAACTAGGCCATGTCTGGGAAAAAGAGAACGTCTTCTCAACTTAATGTCTGCTAAACATACAGATATGAAAAACCGTAATAACAACACAACATTGTGATTTCAACTGATTCAAGTTCAAGACAGCACTTCAGCCTTTCCCCAAACTCTTTAATGTTGTAGTTTTGTTGTTTCCATGTACATATGATAACAACCAACCATAATATTTGCTTTGTAGCAATGAAACACCAGCAATGTTGTTATACTTGTGGTTAAAAATATGTTCTGATTCCCATCTATTCCTGAATAAATTACAAATTCCTATTGCACACAACCATGGCAGTTAAAGGATACATTTTTGTCAATTATTTCTGCACATAAATCAATCAAGAATCCAGACACACTGACCAATTTGACCACTTTGACAATGCAAAGCCACTGTGAAGTGCGTAAACTCCACGGAAGATACTGAAGCGGCTAGAAGCTGAGACAATGCGACCAACCTCTTTAAAAATAAATACACACACCAATAAAACGGTTCAAACATTCTTTCAACAACTCAGTAAAAACTACCAATGGGGGGTGAGACAACTCCTCTTTCCACCATTTTCATCAAATGACAAAAAAGGTTAGGTTAAAAAAAATTGAAAAACCACACACATGTTCAATTTTCCACATTTGACAACACATTTGACTGTGGACAGTGTTTGTCCGGCAAAAAATAGGAATGCCTACACTACCACTGCCATCACTCCCCAGATTACAGTTACATTACATTTTCAGTTTTGCACTCACATACATTCCTTTGTAGTAAACAGCTAATTCTGTATCTATGGTCATGTTCCAAACTTCTCCCTCATACTTTTCTTGCCCTTTCCCCTCAGCAGTATTGATCAGTGTGGTCAAGATGGTTCTGGCAGTTTAAGCAAGCAACCCAGATATTCAAGACTTTCCCATTCACATTGAGAGAGGCTGTGGCTGAGGGGACTGGGTTATTTTATATTTTTTGGGGGAGGCGGGGGAGGGTTCCAGGCCTGTACTGTACCGTCCCAAGGCCATAGAATACAGAAAAATGACAACAAGATGAACTGAGTGTTTGTCATTTAAGATCCCAGGTCAACAGTTTTTTTTTTTTTTTACTGGAAATGTGTGTTCTTTACAGAGTTTGGGCTGATGCTGAGGAAACGATGGTCTTACATTGCTGGGCCCCCCACAAGTGCATCAGTACAACAGTCAGAAAGGTTACTGTAATACCAGTGCTGTCCAACAGGATGTGTGCCCAAAGGCACTACAGAGAGGGACTGCTGCAGGCCAGACAGTATTCATATACTATACTTAATAAAACCTCATAATTTTTAAAACAACTTAAATCTCAGACTAATTACATAATAATAAACTCAACTCTTACTTAATTCCAGATTACAGACTTGATTGATGGCAACATCATTGGGAATGCACAGCCTAGAAAGGACTTTCAGTTCTGCAATATAAGGTCTGCACAGCTTATCTTCAGTCTTCTACAGGCTGAATTCAACCCAAAACAAGCAATAACAAATGCATGAGTGGCTGCTATACTAGATGGTCTCAATAAATATTTCTCTGTCTTTAAAAACAACAAAGGATGAATTGCACACATAATGTCTTGGCACCTTTGTCTTCGGTGTCTGAAAGGACCACTTAACCTCTCAGGCGAGCAGTTAGAGGGGACATTCAAGGTTGGAGAGCACTGGGCTATTACATCATAAAGACACAGATCTGCAAAGAGCATGATGGCCTCCTTGGAATACATGGGATAAAACTACAGACAACCCACACTGATGATGTCATTACTCTGAGACACTCTGTCTCTACTGATAGAAGTGAGATCGTATTTTGATAATTATTCTATTCATGTTGATTATTTAACATTATTTTATTTTCTTCCTTTTCCTCTTTCTATTTGGCTATAAAAAATAAGACCACATGAAAAGTCTATCTCATTTTGGCAAGAAGTAGATATAGTGCATAAATAAATTAATGTTTTAAGTCAGTCAAATATAACAATTTCCCTTTCAAATTATACCCTAATGAATGGAAGTGAATCTTGTATGCTTGATATTTCAGGTAATTACTGTTTTTTCTGTGTTGTTTTTTTTTTTGTCTTAGTGTTAGTTTTTTTTCCAGTAGCTATATGTGGCTGAATGGTACTGTGACCACTATCTGAGACAAACGGGACGAGGCCCAGTAAAATTCTAAAGGTCCATGAGGAATGAGAGCGACCAATGTCCACCGCTTCCGCCTTCTCCTGCCTGACCAGTTGCAAGGTGATGAGAAATGTGTCTGTACTGGCAGGAGGTGTACGAGAGCAGCATCCGTCATCTTTTTATTTCTTCTTCTGATGCCGTTTTTTTTTCTGGTCGTGGCGTTTGTGGTTTTTTTATTTTTTTTCTTCTTTTTCTGTGGAAGGAACACAGAGCTCCTCCCCTGGATGAAGGTGACTGGCTGCACAACAAAGCCCAACAACCGTCGCTAAGCAACCGCCCGTGAAGCTACTGTATGTCACCGAGCATGATGGAGGGGAAACAGTACTCAGGGCTTCCAAAACAGGGCATCAGGAAGTCCCATCATCATCTATGACTGAAGGAAGGAAGGGGGAAAGGAAGGGGTGAAGAGGATCAGGAAGTAAATGAAGGGAGGGGAGGAGCATGGAGAGGAGGACGAGCAGGCAGAATAAGATGGAATTAAAGTGATGAGGGGAAGGGCAGGTTGTAAGAGGAGGCTGTCAGATATAAGAGAAGCAGCTGGAGACACAGCAGGACCTTTAACGAGGGTTGGAATGAGTAGCCCCGCCCACAATCCGAGGTGTTCTCCTGCAGGAGGAAGAAGACGCCTATCTTATTTCCATGGCACATTCCTGGTTTACAGCAGTAACAGAATTTCAATCGGAAATCTACAGTACAATCCAGTTTCAGTGTCAGGATACAGACAACTACAGTGTGAGATGCTATATTTACTGTTACAGAATAATAAATTACTCATTAAAAACATTAATTCCAATTCACTGTATGCTCTATCCTTTTATAAATTACCTTGCTATTGATTCCTATTTTCACTCGACAATTTGCACTTGCATGTTTTTACTACTTATGATCCTACTGATTAGCCCGCACAGGATTGTTAAAGTGTTCCATGGACTATTCTAGTGATGTGTAAAGCCACCCTTTATGGTATGGAAGTCTGGTAGGTTTTCAAAGCAGAATTTATTTTTATTTAATTAACAATTTATTTGTCACCTCATCACATAACTAATTTCCTGTCCACTTGCTGACTTCCATGAAATGAGGTAAGCAATAAAATGAAATCAGAAGATCCTGATTGTGGATGCAGTGGTTCATTCATAATTACACGCTGCTGTTCTTATGCAACACAATGAATCCTCCCTGCATTGCACAGTGTTTGGAGGTACTATCCCAACCTTATACTCTGCTACTGTCTGGAGTAGACTTACTGAATCCTGCATTATAATTTTCCCTCTGCACCTGCTGTCTTACCGCAAGATTGTAGTCAAAGCAGGTGGACGGGCCTTTCCGGTACCGTGCTACAGGCACCTCCAAACATGGGTTTTCCACCTTGACTGGAAGGCAAGGCAGCGCTAAGGAAATGCACAATCCATGAAAGGGAGAATTCATTCCGCACAAATATGCTGCCATTTGCAGAATAAATATGAATCACGTCAATTTGCTGAAGTTTTCTACCAGCAACAAAACAAAGCACTCTGCGAATAAAGACATCAAACGGAACAACAGCAAAAGCACGGCGCATCGCATGCTTTCATGTGGGTTTTCCAGGGACATTAAACAGAATGGCCCCCAAAACAACTCCTACTATCATCAAAGACCAAAGCTATTTTGCAGCGACCAATTACTGTATTCTGTTGATCAAAATTGACATAGATCTTCTGCAAACAGTAAACAAAGCTCTCTTTTTTTTTAAACTTAAGACAAAGAAAAAATAACTTAAGTGTGGATTCCAACCTGTCAATTACTGGCTTGCTGTGTAGATAATATACATAATACCCCTTCTATAATTACAGCGCCATAGTACTGTATTTTACAGAATAGGATGCCTCATCCAGCATGGCAGTTCACACATAAGTAGGCCAAGGTTTCAGGAAGGTATAAGGATTGTTCAGGGCCCTTAAGCCTCCATGGTACATGTAGCCATAAGCTAACATGGAGGGGTTGGAAAGGCTGCCGTTTGTCCCTTTACACAATTTCATAACTGAAGACACACTGTGGCTGTGAAAGGATACACTCTGTCTCCGTCTGTGACAGCTTCTCTATATTACATGAGTTACAGGGCATCTTTTCTGCCACCACGAACAGCAGGTTGGTGTTATTTATCCGCTTAGCATGGAACAGCCTGGAGGGAGGACAATATAGTCAAAGTCAAAGTGTTCTATTTATCAAGTGCACAGTATAACACAGGGTCATTCTGAACAATGAAATTCTTAAGACATGGCAAGCAACAACTATGTAGTAGGCACAGAAAATATTAAATTATTAAAAAGAGTTGTAGGTATGTTTACAAAGTTAGGGGACCCTATAGGTGATTGAGTATGGGCTGCAAAGACATATGCAAACAGGACCGGATTTTAAGTACCAAACCCTGAGATCCAGTGGGTTTGGATCATCACTGTCACTCAGTTTATTATGTGTTAACATGCATGTCAATGAGATGGTCAAGTTACCTTTTTATGTACTTCAGCATTTACTGTACTTTAATTTGGTTGGTAGCAGCTCAGTTCATTCGTAGCATGTTTCTCTCAAACACTGAGCAAGTCTAGACATATTCTAAGTCATATACTCACTGCACACAAATACAGGCATCCAGAGAACTGTGCATATTCAGGTAGACTGCACAGTGACAACTGTCTGTACTAATGTGTGCTAAATACGTGTGTATATTTGCATGCATGAATCTACATGGATGTCAATACAAATAAATATAGGTTTATTAAATATTTGCTTGCTCACCTGGAACAGTTGCCACAGTCCTGCAGTACATTGTAGGAGCTGGAAACATTGGTGAAATAGTACTGAGTCTGTATTGTGACACAGCTAGTTTCTCTTGAGTCCATCCCCTCTGCCTCCACGTCTTCTGGTGATAGCACAGCCAAGGAGGGAGAGAGGGCAGAAAGGTGAGCATGCACGCACACACACACACACACACACGCATGCACGCACGCACGCACGCACGCAGACACACACACACACACACACACACACAGACACACACATACAGAGGTGTATTTGGCTGGACACACAGTAGGAAAAGAAGTTGTCCACTCATATTTACTTGTTGGCGAAGTGAGAATTAAGTCAAATTTATATGTTTAATTTTTTCAATCCAGCAGTTTTAACTGGTACTACCCTTGTTAACAGGCTGGCACTCTGAATACTGAACACAAGTGCATCAACAGTTAAAACACCTCACTTGTCCAACATACAAAATATATTTATTTGATTTAGTTTGGTAATTATTATCTAAGATGTCAATTATCAATTAAATCGCCAAATTTGATGATAGACAAAGATCAACCTTATCAAAATGTAGAACTCACAATCAGATTAAAATTAAGAGATGTATTGAGTTACCTCAATTATTCATGTCTAATCTAAAAACGAGGTTCAACTACCTTAAAAAATATTACAAATGTTACAGACATGGATAGGAGAATGAAAGAAGACGTGTGTTTGTCCCAAAGTAATCCAAAGATATGCCAAAACTGAAATTCATGCACACACACACACATTCACACTTCACATGGCCACCATACCCCCCCCCCCCCCCACCCCCCAGTTCCAGCTCTGTGTCTTATCTCCAGGCTATGTGGGCCAAGCGCTTTGAAGCTCCCTATAGGGCCAAGAACAGGCCAAATGGTGAATTACATGTCCAACACACCTTTGATGAACCAGCTGTGATAGGCCACTCCATATAGCAGCTGCTGAAACAGGGACCTGGGGATAGATAAGAAGAAATACTATACATCAGAACCTGCATCTCACCAGGCAACCAATCAACTCATTTTAACTAATGCTTCAAAGTAATAAAGTGTCACATATTATAACACTGTAACTATAAGGCTAAATATGACAACTACAGTCATATTCATAGAAGTTTCATCAATCTTTGAACAATTGACATTGCATGTTTTGTCCTTAAGTTAATGGTTAGGGTTAGGGTTAAAGATAGGGTTAAAGTTAACTTCACTCTCTGGTATGGTGGTTTTGCAGCAGCTACATCGGATGGATGTACGCTTATATGAACATTGTCTGAACTTCATTAAATAAAAACATGACAATAATTAGGGGTCATAGTGAGGTAACGCCAACAGGTTTGAGGTAACCTGTTTGAGACAATGCAGTATGTGAGTGCAGTGAGTTACCAGGCTGCTGCTGAGGTCCACCAGGCCAAATTGAGGAAGTCTGCAATGGTGGGCTGGTCACGAGAATGCCCATGTGTGGAAAAATCCAGAAGATCAGAAATTCAAACATTGCTTCTTGACAAGGAAACACGGTGAATACTGAACAAATGAAGGATATCAATGCATCAAAATGGTTTTAGTTTGCCGCCTGTATTTTGTCATACTATTGACTGACAAACAGGTAGGGATCCAAGGCACTCTCGATGGTAAAGTTAAAAGCCTTTTTTGAAACATGGCAAGAAAAATTTAAACGTGCTGAACCTACACATTGCGGCCTTGCACAGCCTTCATCAGGGTTCCAAAAGCATAGGGAACACAATGTTATATATTCACTACCATAAAGTATCGTTCACATTCGTCACATTCGTAGACTAATAGAATAATTGGATAAAATAATTTTCTTGCCATGTTTTAATAAAGGCTTTTAGCTTTACGATCAAAAGCGCCTTGGATCCCTACCTGTTTGCCACCTGCATTTTTTCATAATTTGATTTGCAAACTAAACCCTTTTTGATGCATTGATATTTCCTCCTCTTTCTAAAGAGCACCTTTTCGGCCATTATCTTTGTCCGTGTAGCTCTTTTTCTAACCTTTTTGCAAACAAAAGATATTGTTCTTGTCATGAGAAAGCCGATGTCCTGACAGACACCTTAATGGCAGATAAGTGTTTGCAGAGTGCCTTCTGACAGTGTTTCGTTTGTAAGCAGAGAGGAAATTGATTTTCAGTCTATCTTTGTTCACTGTATCAGGGCACAAGTTATTAAAATGCTAAGATTTCAGAACTGCACTTTAAGCATTACAGCGTATGTTCTGGACAAATAGAAAATGTTATCTCCTGTCAAAGTGGTTGTAGCAATCTTTGAAGTATAGAAAATGAAATAATAGTTACATTATTCATGGTGTGAGCATGATTCTATAACATTTTTTTGTATCAGGTTTATTACAAAAACTATTTAAATGTAATAAAAAGCATAAATACCTAGATATCCACAATGATGAAAATGAACAGAATAACAGAATTGTAATTGTAACTGCATATGAACTAAGAAAACCCAGTGGTGAGTATGGCATCTATTATATATTTAGCCTATTTTAGCCCTAGTCTTGCCACGTGAGTTGTCTAGTTGCTTTGACCCTAAGAAGCAATGTTGCAAATATTGGCTATGCAGCTATCTTCACATTCAAATTAAAATTCCATTGACACCAATAGTCAGAATTGTTGTGCATAATTCCATAATCATTTTTAAGTAATCCAGTTGCTTTTACTTTTCCTCATATTTATTTATTGCACTCATTCTTTAATTCATCCAGATGTGTTGATTTGGTGTGTTTGGTGTTTCTAGCCTTTTTTGTATTCACTGTACCTTTGCTTGCTGTCTCGTTGTAGTTCACTTTGTGTGTATTCCATAAGAGTGGCTGCTAAATAAACACAATGTAATGTAATGTTAAAGTAATTCATCCATGCTACTCACCACAAAGACCCCCCTGGGTGCAGCACCTGTGTTGCTGCTTGGCACGGGCTCACAGACAGACTGGTAGTCAAAAGATTGCTTGCGGTCATAGAAGGAGTTATTGTAGAGGGCGTACATCAGGATGGGGTCCACCTCACTAAAGAACATGCCAATCTGTGGCACGGAGACACAGAGACAGACAGACGGCAAGTCAGGCACCAATTTTCAGAGATTGGACCTGAGATACACTAAGCCGCATAGTGTTCATTTGCACAGTGTTCAGGCATCGAAAGCCTTCCTCCTTGATTATGTGTGAGTTAGAAAGGACCACAACTTTCTGATTTCAGGGCCTCAATTCCAACAAACAACAACAAACAATTACATTCATTTCTATTTTCTCACACAAAGCTTACCCTATTCCAGTCACTTTTCTGGTTGGACATAACCAGGAACCCTCCATCATCAATCAGATAGCACAGGAGGTCCTAACCATCAGGAGGAGAGCCAGAAGTAGTCAGTGTCACTGCACATGATTGCAATGAGGCGATTTGTTCAGTTACATAGCCCTCAGATCTGACAAATCAGTAGATCATGACAATCCTGGCATATTTAAAAAAAAAATCAGATACACATTATTACTAGTAGTAATCCAACATCTCTGTCTGATTAAATGCCACTGCTAGACCCAACTACTGCACCTAGAGACTTGGTAACTGTTACAATGAAAACAGCGCTGGAAATTTGAGTGTAATTATGTACATGTCATCCATTATTATACAGAATTGCATCAATTACTCCAGTTTACCTGAGTGTGCAATATTAATAATGCAAGTACGCAATATCAATGCACTTATCATACATCACTTTGGATAAAAGCATCTGCCAAATAAATGTAATGGGACATATAGACATGCAAATAGATGGATGCTATGGTGTTTTTATGGGTGAAGTGGAATAAATTAAAAAGAGACTTACATCACTGTTGACTTCACAGTCCATCTCACAACTGCTGGAAGGCCCACACTGTCCAGAACAAGCCACAACACACCAGAGCACTGTTTCCACCTCTATATGACGTTGTGTTTTTTTAAACATACATGTGTAATGTGTTACGTGCGAGTTTATATGATTATCCTCAATATACTGTGGCATTCATAAACTTGCGTAGCCTAATTATGTCAAATACAAAAATGGAGATATACTGTTCAGTGGGACAATATATGGGATGTTTTTCCCACATTTTTGAATGCAATAGTATGAGAAATTGTATGCTGAATTATACCTTAGGTATGCTATTTTATACTCTTTTATAGTTTACATAAAAGTATAAGTATGCTGAATTATACCATTTTATAAAATGTAAAAACCAAACATGCCTGTGTGTCTATGTGTCTATGTACGTCCGCATCATGAGTTCGCAATGATGGTTATGTATTTCTGGCTTGTGATGTGTGTGTGTGTGTGTGTGTGTGTGTGAGAGACAGTAAGACAGAGACAAATGGTAGTAGGTCCCAACATTATTTGTACCTTGTGTGAACCCTGTCGGCTGTCAGACTGGTTGCTGGCCAGTATCTTGAACTTGTCCACCCAAGCCTCCAAATCAAGTTTCACCCCCACAACTACCCAGTCAAAATAGTCGCCAAAGAGCAGGACACAAGAGATGCAGGGAGACACAGAAAGAGAAAATGTTTCCATGAGCATCCATACAGAAAGTTGGCCTCGTGACCCAAATAACAGCAGCAAGAAGCAGAAGAGCGCCCCCTACCAGCAGGTTTGATCGTTTTCCCGCCTAAGGAGATCTCCACTGCAGTGCTGACCAGGATGCCAATGGTGTCGTTTTCTGGGTTTAGGATATCGTCGTTTTCTGTGAGAGCAGGTGTTAGAGGCAGAGAACTCACATGCAGCTAGTATACCTCTTTCATTTTTATGAATGTGCACTATATTTAAATAACTGGACAAAACATGATTGGAGCGAAATTGAGGAATTAATGGATTTTCGCGCTGTCATCACAGAAATATCACATGAGAAAAAGTGAAGAAATGAATAATAACTTTTACGCAACTGAACATTTCCCCAAACTTCTGTTCAATAAACAATATATAAAACCCTACACATAATATAATTATGTGCAAGATAAAATGGGCCTGTTCATACCAGATTGAGATCCTGCTCAAATCCAGTATAGTTTATGTATCTGTCACGAATGCAACGGTTGCAGTGTGCTCATTAGCACCAAATTGGCTATTCCACTAGCTGAACTTTACATACCTTTCATTCCTTTTGTTCATAATTACCCCAGCCAGGCTTGGAGTGTAGCATTACACACCATACAGAGTGACTAAATACACCAATGGTACAATGGAATTGTACTAGATCCACGATGCATGAAAGACTGGCACAATGACTCACGGGTTCTATAAGGTGCCCGGAAAATGTAACCCTTGTTGTCCAGGCTGCGGCGATAGTAGCTGGCGTTGAAAGGTTCTGGGTCCTCATCCCAGTCTTCAGCAGCTCTGAGGTACACACGTCACATTCACACACGCAAACACACACACACAGGTACAGATTCACACGTGTCCTGCACATCCGACATTACCAACGCAGACACTGTTGTGTATCTTATCCCAACTGAGACACATTTCTTTATAAGGTCTGAGAATAAACAAGGAAGGCAGTTGCATATTTTTAACCCGCTATAGTACTTGTTACCTCATTTTGAACAGTGACATGACAGAAAGTCATTGTATGGACGGAGTATTCATTAAACTGTATCATAGGGACATCAAAGAGCTCAAGGGGGGCTCACTTGTTGGGGTAGACTCTTGTGATGCCTCCATCTGTAGCAGCAAACAAGGCCAGGAAACCATAGCTATAGCAAAGCGAGACAGAGGAAGAGAGGAATTTGTTTTAGCTTGCTCCCATTTCACCTTATGAGCTGCAACTGAATATGCAAGCGTCCGTTAATACATGTGTAGTATGTTTGTGTGTCTATGTACTCATATGTGTGTATTCCAATATATATGCCTACGTCAGTCTTAGTTAATGTGTTCGTGATTCATATTTTATGCGGTGAGTGTGTGTGTGTGTGTGTGCATGTGTGTGAAATCAGGCACAACTGTGGTTGTGTTGTCTGTGTGTTTTCCTGGTACTCACTTATCGAAATCCTTGGCCTTCCACACCTTTTCCACCAGTTGTCGGATGATACCCGTGTCCAAGATGAGGTTGTGAAGGAGGAAGTTATCACCTGGTTTACAGTAAATACATACAATTCCAACCACTGAGTTTAAAGACTTACTCTGTTATTTGTTACAGACAGTCAACAGAATGGGATAAAATGGTTACCCAAAACTAAGTGTCACATTTCTCATGGGGCATTGTTGATGTGCCTGAACAAGGACAAGGCTATCAGGAATAGCTTCAGTAAATAATATGCAAATGCAGCTTGCAAACAAAATAAAGAGAATAACTGGATTTTGTATAATGTCAGAAAATTGGACTTGTAGCCAGAAGGGAGAAAGCCTGACTCCCAAGAGGGGAGCAGTTCAATGGAACAAAATTGTACTATTGAGTGAGGTACTTGAATTTCTTCAATTAAATGTCTTTCTGTAAACATACATATGAGAAAATGTAAGATAGACAAATCACCCCCTCCCCCCACCCCATAAAAGTATCTGCCAAGCAGAGGAAGAATAATGACAGCTCATTTCTCTAATACATAATTCCTGAATTTAATTTATGACGTGAGTACAATTAACACGTGTCTTTCAACATGCTTCTTTAGTAGAAAGAGATATAGAGATACTCACACTGCTTGGAATCAGGTGTGATTTTCTCCATGAGAGCGATGAAGTTGAGCAGAAACTCTGTGTTGTTGTTGGAGAGCTCTAGCTCCTTGCAGTATTCCCTGGGGAGCATTTTCATTGTTGTTTTATTTCAGGAGATAAAGAAATTAAAATGAGAGCCATGTACAACAGCTCAGTTTCAACCCACTGATCCATCTCACACAGGAATCAAGATGTCAGCCTCAACACAGGGAGGCATGCATACTTTATACTCACAGTCACTGACACAAGACCATAAGCATGCAGCTACATATACACACACACACAACACACACATACATACGCGCACACACACACACACACACACACCCATTCACATTTCACATGCGCCCAGTGGAGCAGGTGGTGCATGGACACATGGTCAGTCCAACAAAGCGAGACATTGTGAGGCAGCAGCAGTCATGTCTTCATCTTCACATGAATTTCCTTGCCAAACAGAAAGTTCCCCTTTACTAAGCGATTGAGAAGCAACCACCAGAGGCTCACTTTGTCAGTGTTTTCATAGAAACAGTGCTCTTTTCTTAGAGTGGAAGTGGGGGCATTGGGGCAGGAGAGTTAATAAGGAGATACATGCATCCCACACACACACACACACACACACACACACACCTCTACACCCACCCTCTGACATACAGTAAGCACATATGCACACACAAACAGGATCACTCACTCAAACTCAAATTCACACACACACACATGCACACGCACACACACACACACACACACACACACACACAGACATACACACACACACACACACTGACATACAGTAACATGTATTCTACACACATGCATAAACATGCTCACTCACACGCACACACACACACACACACTGTGATATATAGTAAGCATGTATTCTACACACATGCACACACAAACATGCTCACTCACTCACTCACTCACACACACACACACTGTGATATATAGTAAGCATGTATTCTACACACATGCACACACAAACATGCTCACTCACTCACTCACTCACTCACCCACCCACCCACCCACCCACGCACCCACCCACACACATACTGTGATATATAGTAAGCATGTATTCTACACACATGCACACACAAACATGCTCACTCACTCACTCACTCACACGCACGCACACACACACACACACACACACACACACACACTGTGATATATAGTAAGCATGTATTCTACACACATGCACACACAAACATGCTCACTCACTCACTCACTCACACGCACACACACACACACACACACACACACGCACTGTGATATATAGTAAGCATGTATTCTACACACATGCACACACAAACATGCTCACTCACTCACTCACTCACTCACTCACTCACTCACTCACTCACTCACTCACTCACTCACTCACTCACTCACTCACTCACTCACTCACTCACTCACTCACTCACCCACCCACCCACCCACCCACCCACCCACCCAACCACCCACGCACCCACCCACCCACACACATACTGTGATATATAGTAAGCATGTATTCTACACACATGCACACACAAACATACTCACTCACACGCACACACACACACACACACACACACTGTGATATATAGTAAGCATGTATTCTACACACATGCACACACATAGTATCATGCAGAGTGCTCCAAAGGAGCCCCGTCAGTCTCTGCCATGCTGAGGCCCATGCGGTATCTCTAGGTAGTTTGAGTTGGGAGCTGGAAGGGGTGGGTGTTTGGGTAGGGAATAGGAATCAAGGGGTGTCATTTGAGTTGTAAGAGAGGGGGCAACTAATTCAAGCATATTTACTATATCTACTCTTGTTTCAAAGGTATTTATTTTTATTTTGTATTTTTTTATTTTTTTATTTTGCAAATTCAGTCTAAGTTTTGTGAATCATGGACATAAGTACTGTCACACTCCTCTGGGTACACTCGCATATCACAAAAACATAAAACAGGTCATGAAAACCAACAGCAACGACAACGAGTGGGAATTTTTAAAAATGACAAGAGAGAATAAAATGGAAAACAGACAGACTCACCCAGAACAAAATGTCTGACGGTATGTAGTGTGGCTGAAATTGACTGACGGATTGGCTGGTGGATTGGATTGGGGGTGGCAGGGGAGTAAGGGAGGGCGTGGAGGGTGTGGAGAACAGCAGGGGGAAGGTGGCAAGGGGACTGAACTTATGGAATGGGATGGGTTGTGGGTTGGCAACACAATGTGTAATAAAGACAAAGAAAACAAACCAATAAAGATGCACAAATGGGAAGAAAGCAAGCATTCACACACAGCTACCTGGGAGCAATGAATACATGTCCCTCGGAATCAAAACTGACTGGCAGCAGAGATTCAAAATCTGCAATAGAAAGGGAGCATTATCTGGGAAGTGCCACAAGCTGGGCTGAAGAGGCAGAAAATAGGGACCTACTTGGGTAATGTCTGCTTTTCGTTAGATTAGACTGGACGCAGAGGTGAGGTTACCAGGTCAACATTGAGGATTCATGGAGGGTAGACTGTTCGTTAGCCAATATGTTGCCTCTCAAATTAGCCACATTTCACCACAACATCATCAGTGATAAATAGATTTTTCTTTTTGTGCAGTTTTATCCCAGTTGATAACTTAAAACAAAACAAAACAAAACCTGATTCAATTTATTATTATTATTTTACTTGTTAATTCTTTGTTTGTTTTGAGAGCTGCAGCACTGTGAGATGAAGGAGAACTGGCTTCTCTCACTGCTCAGAGCAGGAAACGAGTTCTCCTACACTTTCCCAACAGAGTGCATTTATTAGTCAGGCATCAACATGGCCAACTATTGCAGGGGAGGTGGGTGGCGCAGGGGTCCTGATGGAGACTGTCACCCCACAGACTTGCAGACGGGAAACCCATCCGAAAATCTCAGAGCCGCAGAATTATGGGAGGTGCAAGGCATTGTGAAGGGCATAGTCGGGGCAACTTTTATGCTAGCTAAATAAGTTCATAACACCTGCACATCCCTACCTAAAGATATATATCATTTCAAATATGTTTACGTTCAGTTGTACAAAGCTACACGGTGTTAAAAAAGGTGTCAACCGTTTAATTCGACAGAGATTTAGCAACAAACCTTTTCTAATAAGCTTAAAAAGGTATTTTTGATTAAAATTGATTAACAAAGTGGAGAGGGTATCATTTGAGCTATTTGAGTTAAAACTGTGCCCAGGTAGTGTTCCGCCCACAATGCACTGCACTTCCAGGTTGGTCAGGAAGTTGGAGGGCGCTGCTCTGCCAGCCTGAGGGGTGACAGCCAGACTGGGAGAGGGCTGGGGACAAGCCGATGAAGACAGGGGGCACAGGAGGAAGGCATACGACCGGATTCACGCGCCACGAGGCGCGCCTTCACCAAATAGCACCACTGAACCTACTGCAGACCGTAACAGAAGCAGTTATAGCTGTGTGAAAATACAGTACTGTGTGTCTTTACTGTTTTGTAAACTCATGTTTTTCTTCTCATTCTCTGTCTCTCTACTTCTGTCTGTCTTCTGCATCTTATAACTTTCTTGCCCTCTATGAAATCATTGTGTCACATTCATCACTCTATCTGAACATATTTTTCTGTGTATTTTCTGTATATTCTGATTATAGAGGGTGAATGTGTATGTGTGTGTCTGCATTTCTATCAAAACAATATTTTAAAGTCAGAAACAAGATTAAAGAGTATGGAATCACAAGACAGTGGTACAACCTGAATCGTCATCATTGGTTCAGTTCTGTAAAATTAGAGCTCTTCACTTCTCATCACTCTGTAACCAGTTATGAAGTTGGGTTTGCATCAGAGGTACTGAACATAAGGCCTAGACCCAGGAGTTGTACCCAAAAAGGGAGTCTCATATCCCCCATGATACTAATTTATATAAACCGCATATATAAACAAACATAATAGCCCCTGTGAACATGTGTGTAGAATCTTCTTTTGCCCATTATATGCATAATTGTACTAGAATAGTTCTAGATTTACAGCAGTGCGGCTTTGTTCAGTAGCTAGGGTCTAGACAAATGGCACGGTGGAGTAGAGATTTGGTTTTAGACTAATAGTAGAATAGTATTTAGGGTTGGACTACTGGTTTGGTCCTAAATTAAGAGCAGTTTGAAGTAGCGGTTAGGGGCTAGATTAATAGCAATGCAGGGCAGTGGTTAGGATCTGGACTAATGGCAGTGTGCGGTATTGGATGTGGTGCCCCAATGCACTGTGTAAACAGATCCCTGAACTATGTAAACAGATCCCTGAGTGTGTGTATGATGTACACCAGTATTGTGCAGAAAATGTTCCTGGATAAGGTGCTCACTAAAAAAGGTCAATATCGATTTGTGTATTCATAACACAAACCAGAGACTCAGAGAAGTTGCTGAACGTTGAAAAGCCTCATAGTAACCTCTGATGTTAATATTTGACATACGTAAGCATTGCTGAATATAAGCTTTATCATCAGGATCCAGCATGACACTGCAGGCCACATATTGTGGACAAAATCAAGAAAAATCAACAATCATTTAAACAAGATGTATAAAAATATACTAAAAGCAGAAGTACTGTCAAGTGAGTCGAGTTTATAGTTAAATTCTAGAACGGGCATGAGTGAGAGAGGAAATCTGGCTAGACAGTTGTGTAAGGCACAGTTAGCAGCAAATAGATGTAGTTTGACAGTGCGGCTGTGAGACTGCTCTCAGAGAGACACTGCTGCCTGTGTGGGTTTGCTCCTGTGTAAGGGTGCCATACTGAGGCAACTGTACTTTTCTGCATTAAACATTTCCATAGAGGAGAGAGATACAACAGAAAGACAGAGAGAGAGTGAGAGAGAGAGAGGGAGAGAGGGGGGCGTGGGAGAGACAAACAGACGTCAGCAGAACAGAGTGTCCAGAGAAAGAGAAGGAAAAGGGGCGACAGAAGGAAGGAAGAAAGGAAAGAAGCATAGAGGAGAGCACTCCAGAAAACAAAAGCTCCAAACTTGGTAATATTGAAAATATAAAAGTTGCTTCTTGTTTTGGGAAAAAAAAATAAAAAATGAGAACAAATCGTCCAGAGAAAGCGTGAGTTAACCTCAGTGGCGGTGAAACCCCACGGGGTTCGAGAGGAGAGACTGGAAAAGCCTTTGTGAGAGAAACAGGACATGTGGCCTTGAGCGGGTGGGTGGGTGGAGAGTGAGGAAGAGGAGGGTGGGGGTAGGTCTGGTTGGGAGGGTCTCGTAGGCAAGACGGGCAGGAACAAAGGCAAGCAGGCTGGGAACGGTGAGGGAGAGAGGGACGCAGGGAGGGAGGGAAGGAGAGGGAGGTGACTGAGGATAGGAGAGGATTACAGGGTAGCGGAACAGGGAGTGGGAGAGAAGGTGTGGGGTAAGTGGACCAATATTGAGTATACTTGCCCTTGGAATAGTAGTATTGCACTGTGTGGATCCGTCAGAGAAGAGTGAGCAAGAAAAGAAACAGGGGATCGGGTGGGAAGGAGGGGATCACAGACAATATTTTATTCAATTACTATTTGAATAAAAATATTGTGTTCTAAAAAGAAATCAAATCAATTCAGTCATACAGAAATGGAAAGAGAAACGACACAAACAGAAAATATATGCAGCTTCTTGCAAAGAAGAAGGACAATAAATGGAAGGAAACCATCCGTAGAGAAAAAAAAATGAGTGTCAGAAAAAAGAAAGAATAATTAAAGACAACAACACCAAAAACTGTAAAAAACTGTAAAGGAACCATCGTAAAGTAAAACTGACCGAATGAAATGACAGTGTTTCAGTTGCAACACAGCTGCACTAAGTCAGAGAATGAGGAAAATAGGAAGAGGCAGAGAGGAAGAAAAGAGAAAAAGGTAGAAGACAACCCCCTTTTCAGGCCCAAAAAGCACATTTTAAAAAATAAATGTTCATGCAAAAAAAATAAAAATAGCTCTGGGCCATAAAGGGGATCCAGGGGTTGGCTGGGGTTGAGGGGAAAGAGGTATTCTTTTCATTGAATGATTCCAAAGCTGATAACCACACAACAAGACGAGCAATCTAAACTCAAAAGTTTACAAATCAACATTTTAACGAAAATAACGAAGAACGAGGAAAAGAAAAATCACAAACGGAAAAGTAAAGAGTGAAAAGCATGCACGTTTTCACAGTTTTGAAGACACAATCTCAACACAGCTGCTTCAGAATCATTGCATGGTGGAGAAGAGGCGAGAGCATTTGGCAGAAAAATAATAGCACATTGTCACCATTATTTTCTCACAAGATGTTCAACTCTGTCACACGTTTACACCAGCTTTCACCTTTCTTTCATTACGTTTTTTCTTCGACAGAAGCGAAGAAAAAGGTCACCATAGTACAGCACAGCATGAAAACAGGGGGAGCGGTGTTAGGGGGACATTTTCTTGAAACTGAGACCCTGAGCGTTTTTTTCCGTCATTCTCTCAGGGGGACGTGACCCGGGCGATCTCACTGGCAGTCTCAAAGAACCGACGGGGGGGGTGTATTAGGGGCAAGGGAGAGAAAAAGGGGTCAGAGGCCGCTGAGGAGTTTGGGAGTTGGGTAGTTGGGGGGGTGGGGGGGGGGGGTTAGGCGCTGTGTCCGCTGACTACTGGTACTTACACTGAACCTGAAGGATCTGGTCACTCAGGTTGGCTCGGATGTGGTATTCACTGTAGTTAGGAAGTACCAAACCCAGACTGCAGGGGGCAGCAGTGGTGCAGATGCAGGAGGCAAAGGAACAGAGGATTAAGCAAGTTCAGGCAATCCCAGAGTGGTCAAAGGCCATTGATTCCAAAATCATCTTCAAAATCACTGACATTCAACATGGCAACAATGAGAAGAAATAGCATATACTTACCTATAGTGTGTGCTACAGTGACACACAGCACAGTGGCTGGATGCATGCTATGCCCACCTTCCTCACTCACCTGTAGTCTGTGCCATTAACAGGTGCCCAGTAGTAAGTTCGAACAGCCTCATCAATGTACCTCTGCAAATAGGTAGTGAAGGAAGGCAGCACAGATTCATCATAAGATCCAAACTGGAAATATCTTATTGAATATTCCTATAATACTCTAGTTTGAAGATTATGCTACAGTAGCATAGCACAAGAATCTAAATGAATGCAAATCCAAAACGCTTCAGAATGAAACAGCTCATACTTCTTCTGTGTATAGTGAACCTTACAGGTGTGGATTGAGAAACTTCACCCTGCTTATTTTTGGCAAAAGTTTTCAGGGACGTTGGAGGATTGCTTTTTGACATTTTCTTGGTGTGAACTATGTACAAAAATTTAAGAAATGAATGGGCTTTTCCCATAATCATATTCATTTAAACTAAGAAAATACATAATCATAGCATATAAAAAATCAACCACCCCTGTTCTGCTGCTGATTGTTCATACATTGTTCTGGCCCCAGGAATGGAATGCTAAGGAGTTGGTCTTGTAACCTAAAGGTCACAGGTTCGATTCCCTGGTAGGACACTACCATTGTATTCTTGCGCATGGTACTTAACCTGCATTGCTCCAGTATATATCCAGCTGTATAACTGGATACGATGTAAGTCGCTCTGGATAAGTGCTGCTAAATGCCTGTAATGCAATGTAATGTAATGGAATGGACTAAGCTCAAAATGCAAGAAGTTGGGAATGAACCAGTTGTCTTGTGCTAAGCTGCTTCAGCCAGTAGGTGATGCTAACGTGATGGGCTCTCTCAATGAAGACTTGCCTCATCAACTGACTTAATGAGTGTTCTAATTGTCTTTTTCCCCGATTTTCCATTGATCATCTGCCGCCGGATCTGACGAAAGAGAACAGAACACAAAAATGTTAGATTTAGCAAGGGAAATTAGTATTTATGAACATGGGTAAAACAATGCAGATTTACATATGTAAGTATATTTATGCACTATTTATACAAGTGTAGCCCAAGTCACCCATATATATAACATAATAACATTTTACTGATAAAATTCAGCACTTGGATTGTCATTTGTCTAAAATAATAATACATGATAACAGGTCTCAGTATGCAAGTGAAAACCTGGATATATTTTACGTGGGTGTGTGTGTGTGCTCTTTGTGTGAACTGTTGACAGAAAAAAATGCTTCCATTTTCCTGCAGTGGCTTTGGATGGCATGTTAACGCAATATTTTTACGAGGGAAATTGAATGGCAAACACACTGTAATGTGATAACCAGAGGAGGCTGGGGAGAAATTAGGTTTTTCCTAAGTTATGAAAATGACATGACATAATTTTGAAGAGAAATTAAGTGGAAAAATTAAGTGGCTAGTCCCATAGCAAAATTAGGGCCTCATTGACCAGAGAGAAATTATGATGCTACAATGACAGAAAAATGTGAGAGCCTCAATGGCTGGGCAGAGACACTGTCAAAGACATAGAATGACTCTACCTCCTCCTTGTGTTCATCTTCCAATTCAGCATCCAGGAAGTCCAAAGTGACAGGCTCTCTGAAATTAATGATCTGAGAAAGGAGAGAGAGAAGGAGCGAAAGAGAAATCAAGAGAGAAAAAGGAGATTAAGATGAATATAGGGAACATCATTGGACAGATTGAGATTAATGGAGGTAGTTTGATTCAACAGAGACCAGAGAGACACAACGGGAGATGGGTGTAGAATAAGATGTACAAGTATCCATTTAAAACAACTTCTAAAAAGACACCAGCACATTGCTGACTGTTATTGGTTGGTCAAAGGTCTTCCTCTAAGTTCAGCTGCATTATGAAATGCTGAGGCTATACTTGATCAAACTTGATTTATCTGGTCTTCTCTTTGGCCATGTAGAGCAAACAAAATCTTGCACCGCTTGTAGTTCTCTCTTATCAGAAGGGGTGGGCTGAATCTCAACTATGAATCTGACCATTGCTTTGTGAGCAAAGGCCACAGTTTACAATATAATAAACCAATTCACCTGAAACATTACTTTCAATGATATATAAAAAAAGACCCACATTGGTCTGATGGCACAGTTATTGCCGTCAATCTATTATCTGTCCTTTGCTAAGTGTCTAAAACCATACTTAACATTTTTTTCCTATCATCATTAAATCAATTCTATTATAATAACAATGACAAAAACACATTAGTATCACCATGATAAATATCAGTGGAAATATATAACCACAGTAAATATCAAAGGAACTGTGTTCATACTATAAATATAAAGCAAGCAGAATTACCACAGTAAGCAAATTAAACAGCATGTCATGAAGCTTTAATTCCAGTCCGTGATTTAACATCAAGTCTGAAATGCGTAACAACCCCCCTCCCCCCCCCCCCCCCTCCCCACCACTCCCCCCACCCCCGACCTCTCCCTGTCCTCCAGCCTCATTTTTTTTCTCAATTCGCTTTAAGTGCTCTGGTGATAAATGGCTGAAATTAGTTGTAGCACCCTGTCTGCACAGTGTAAAGCATTTCCTCTGTTTGACATAATCAATCTTTACAGTCCTTTCATCAGTGAATTCACTTCATAAAGTGGGACTCGGTATATAACTCCCCCCCCCACCCCCACCACTGCAGCTCTACCCCTCGCTCACTTGGTAACCATTGGCTATTCAGATCACACACAGCGAGACAGAGATGTGCTGCAGTTCTGGTTTATCTGGTGCTGAAGAGTGCTTGGGTTGTTCCCTGACAAAATTTCACCCAGAAACACCTTTGGTTCAGTGCAGAATCCATTCTTTAATTCCATAACCTGGTTATCGTTTTCAGTTTGTCTTGGTTTGAAATGGTGAGGCAAACCAAACTCCTTTCCTCTGCGTCACATTTGAGGGGAAGGTCTGAGGAACCATTGATTATCAGACTGACATTTCTGGGCTGCGGTGACATCCCATGAGAACAGGTCACGTGCATTGGCCCGAGTGTGTCATGCAATGAACGCAGCCAGTTAATTTCTTTTGCAGTCCATGGTGTTATTTAGCGTTAGCAGACAAGTATCTAGCATCTGTCCTGTAGCGCCTCTGCCTCATTATCCAATCAGGTGGCTCCACCCCTGCTGTGCTGCTGTTCTCACCTTGGGCTGCAGGTTTGGGTGAAGTAGAACATAGCCGTTTGGGTCGATGGCGAAGGTGTATCCATTTGCTCCAAGCTGTATGGGCAGTTCACAGGAGAAGGGAATGAGTTTCAGTTTATTTCTGTGGGGTTCACCCTATTTCTTTCTCTTTCAATTTTACCTCTGCGTCTCCACCTCTGTCTTTCTCCAGCTTTCTTCATCGCTAACCTCACTAGCCCTGAGCACAAGGAAGCAGAGTTTCCCTTTAATCTCAGACGTCCCCTTATGTATGCCCCCACTTTCAGTCCACCACACAGCCCCAGAACTCCACAAGCCAGACATGCACATTATGTGAACAAGTCAGATCTTTTGGAGAGTAATCTATTTTGGCTGCTCCCTGGCAGATGAGAGGGATAAATTCAGTAACTGGGATTAACAAATTAGCAGGTGGATTTTTGTAAATATTATCATTCTCCAGATTCTTGAAACAAAAGCCAGGTTTAGAGTCAGGTTGATTTCCATGGCAATCATCAAGTATTCTAAACCTGCTCTCTTCAATCCCCTTCAATCAGTTCAATCCCATTCAAATGAGACAGGTCTAATCGTACAGCAAAGAGCTCATCTGCATTAAATTTGCATGTTATGCATAATATACATGGAAGTATATTCTAAATGGAATTTTCATTATACCACCTTATTACTTCAAGAAAAACGTCATCCTTCTACTAATATGATTCCCATGCACTGCTTACGCCAACTAGCACAACCGACATAATTAATAACAGAGAAGACTATTAATATAAGACATTAATACAAAGAGGACGATTCTGTTTGCTCATCTCTTCTCCGGTGCTCTGCATACTCTCTCACTCCCTTCCTCTCCTCTGCCTGTCCCAGCACAGCGACAGACTGCTATGAAACACACTCATCTCTCCCTCTTGTCTCCCTCTCAGTCAGAGCCCGTGGCTGTCAGGGAGATTTCTCAGGCTTTGTCTGCTGTGGTAGCATTTCTGACAGAAACGCTCAAAAAGGAGATGCCTCTTCTGAGAGCCATAACGCTGTTCACACAAACTCATATATCACCTGCAGTGCAGCACGGGCTTTACAGTTTATTAGTGCCATGTTAGTTGTCACAGGCAATGTGCCATCTTGGTGTTGTGGAGATATATGTATCTGATGTGCTTCCTAACAACATACACTTGAGGGATTGGGCTCAGTATTTCTAGCTCTAGATGTGGCTCTCAAGAAAATTTAGTCTGACGGCTGGCTGTGTACAATTTTACACTAAATCTGCAGTTTAGCTTAAGAAATGTTTAAATTATACAGGCATATTTAAGTGAATCACATGTATATGCAATTTGTGCGTGTGGGTGTGTGTGTGTGTGCATGTGTTTGCGTGTGCGTGTGTGTGTGCACGTCTGTTCGAATTCAGAATACCCACTTTGTATCTTGGTGTAAGCCTCTTGATTTCACTGAGAGCAATGTCCACTCCCATCACTCCAAGAATGAGCTGATTCTGTGAGAACAGAGAGACTGATCTGAGACCAGTAACTTTTCTTCGCAGTGTATATTAGTATGCACGAAAGAGATAAGACATGCTGACCTGAGAACAACACTTTTTTTATCTGTGTGTATTACTAGTGCGTGTGAGACGGATCAGATGGAGTGATATGAGAATCTAAGAACGGGAGAATTTAAGAATACTGTACTGTATCGACCTGAGAACAGTACTTTTCTTACCTGCGTGTTTGTACATGTGATAGAGACAGAGTGGGAGAGAAAGAGTACAAAAATGTATTAATTTCTCATATTTAATATAGATCTGCCTCCCTCTGGAACCATTTGCAGGCTGTAAGTGTTCCCAATCTGAAGTCTATTTCTATTTACATGGAATTTGACCTTTTCCGTGCAGTACCTGCAATCTGGGAGAGAGTCACCACCCAGCCTTGCAGGAACCTCATTGGCTGGACCAGCTGAGCTGACAGAGTGACATTTCCTAGTGTAGGCCACAGTCACAGGTGTCACACTCACGTCATGATGGCAGTGTAGTATAATGGGTAAGTACTGTAGCTAGTCTGCCGATTTACCCTTGAGCAAGGTACTTAACCTGCATTGCTTCAGTATATATCCTGCTGTATAAATGGATTCAGTGTAAATGCTATGTAAAAACTTGTGTTGGAGCGTCTGCTAAATGCATGCAATGTAATGTAATGTGTGTGTGTGTGTGTGTGGGTGTGTGTGTAGTGAGTCGGGATGTGGGTAACTAATGTAATTCAGGACCACTACATGCACAGCTGCAACTGTGCGCTCCATCCTCCATGGCCTCAAAGTTAACACTTAAAGCTAATCATCTTTTGCTGGTCCAAAACAGCAGCATATTCACAGATAACATTAATTTGTGTAAACAATTATTTGTGCCTGGTAACCAATGGATTTTTTAAAATTTCTTACTGCAGCTGAGAGTACAGTATTGGGTTTTATGCATAGGCATTAATGCTCTGAAAGTGCTTAAACGATGAATAAATCACTTAAAGAAAAGTTTTTCAAGCAACAACTTGAAAAACAACAAGAGCAGCATGAAGAAACTTCATTGAACCTTTGCTGAACATATATGAACGCTAGGGGGCAGCATATCCCTAAAAAAAAAAAACGTAAAAGTAAATCGAAAAGTCCAACACACAAGACTTCGTCACAGCAAGATGTCACTGAGTGAAGGGTGAGAACGACCATGATTTTCACCTTGCCCAGGTCTTGAAAAATCTGCCCGAAATACAGCCAGGCCTTTAGTGTGTTAAATGTTCATGATGGGGTTGGGTGGTAGGTCTATTTCTCACCTGAGAACTCCCGTCTGCAGTGAGGTTGAAAACAGGCATTGTTCCAGTTATCACCAGTCCTAGGCCCTGGGAGGACCAGAGGGGAACAGAAGAAATCAAAGCCCAGGTCTAATCAACCAAGTGGCATCTCAGTCCACTGAAAGTTTGCTGAAAAATTATAACCGACATTCACGTATGTGGTGTATGTGCTATATCCACAGACACAAAGATCCAGGGATTCTCTGTGCAAGTGTACTGTGCAGAGGACCAAGCCTACATCCGAGCTGTTACGATCATGACATGTTCTATCTTCTGATCTCATTATGTATTTCACATCTGTGCCTGGATTAATATGTGTATATGGAGGTTCCACTTCATAACATCACCCTTGATATTCGAAAAAGCTACAGTAACAATTCTTCTTCTTCCTATTATTATCACTCTGCAATTAAAACTACAGAGCATGTATCCCCATACAAAGCTTTTCAATAATGTCCAGTGTACACAGCCACTCATTTTACCTGGGTAGAATATGTTCAGAGGGCAACGCTATATTGGGCTGTTTCAGTTCTGTGCGTGCACCCTGCATCGGGATGCTTAATCTTATCTTAGTCCTCAAATCCAGTAATTCAATGTATGCTTCTTAGCGTGGAAGTGACTGGCTCGTGCATTACAACTTTCACATTCACTCTGCTGAGCCACAATGAGGTTTTACGGCTTGAAAAGGGCCATGCAAATCAGTGTGACTTGTGTCAGACATGCAATTTCCATTTTCCGCGGCAGCCTGTACGGCGCGCCAGCTACACACACTAATCCATGCAAATGGACCCTTTATCAGCGCCATCTTCAGACGGCTCAGACGCGCACTTTATTGGTGCGTTTCAAAGCGATGCTCGCCATTATGTCTCCAACTGAGACAAATAAGTGCCAGGGTGCTCACAAAGGCTTGGACAGATTAAACCTTTGAGCTTTCAACACCTGAATGCAAAGGCAATTTTTTCTTATGTTGACTAGGGTGCTGCCACAGCATGGTGTAATTGCAAATATCCAAAACTAAAATATGTTGCAGAGGTTTTATTCTGGTGGGGGTGGGGGTGGGAGGAGGGAGGGGGAGTTGTCTCACCAAGGCATCCTGGTATACGTTGGTCCATTGCACCTGCTTGGCTCGATTCCCTGCCAGCACCATTGGACGTCCTAGCACATCCAAGTACTCCTGCAACATGGAGGACACATAGCTTAAGTCATCCCAGCCAATGAGACTTGGCAGTTTTTGATACAGGTGCTACACAGGTGGATTTAATACATGTAACAAAAGAATCATGTAAACGGAAATGATATTGTACATTCAACAGAATTATAAAGGTACTTTATATGCATTTGATATTTGTTACTGGAAAGAAGATCCTTCTACACCTTTAGTCTGTGCAACTTCGACTGCATTTAGTATGGGCTGGGCTATACGGCCTAAGGCTATCAAAATAACAATCTCAAAAAACAAGCCAAAGCCACAAGTACTGTGAAAGAAAGAGACTTGAATTGAGAGAGGAGGCAGGCGCCACTCCATTCCACAGCACTCAGAGGTAGAACTCAATGCCTAGCTTTCTCTGCTTAAATCGATCCGTACAAATAGAAATCGCAGATGTGCATGGTGTTTGCCGGCATTAGTACTTTTCCACGGCGAAACCACTTCTAGGGCCTGTCTTGACACCAAGCAAGCAAGAGAGGGGAGGAAAGGGGGGCTGGACTTGCAGTTGATGTACCATGCAGAGAACATGGAATTACGATAATCAAAAAGCGGTAAAATATAAGGCCCCACCCGCTGTTTTGTCATAAACGGAGGGGCCCCGGCAGGTGTTGCCCGTCGTATAGAACAGTGAGTTGCGGCGAGACTGCTGGAGGTCATTCAGCCCTGAGACTCGAGCACTGCCTCAGGGGCTTTCATCGCCATTATAAATCATTAGGGCTGAGCCATTAAAAAACATTTACACTTCCACACAGAGCGTGCCGGCAGCAAGAGAGCCAGACACCGCCTGCTGCCGCCAAACCAGCATATTTTTATGAAGTTCCTTTTGAAAACAATGCGCTAATCACAACATTTGCTGGCAGCCATAAGATTCTGTCTATCGGACTGCTTCTCCCAGAGTTTAATTGCAGCTATGCTCATGTGGGCTTTTTGTACAACTGCCCATCCTCCAGATTCCTTGCATCCCACCCAAATAGGCTTTTCATGCCGTTGCTCCTCCCACACTTTACTTGTCGCCATGCCTACATGACACAGGCGACCTCTCCAGGTGCTCACAGACCCTCCTACATGGGTTGTTTGTACTGATAAATTGTAGCATATAGCTCTGTAGTGCTGAATTTCAAGTAATTAATAAACCCCTCAGGATGCCAATGAATCACCCACTCAAATAGACATATTCATTCTGTAAGGTTTTTTTTTCATAGTTCTGTCCTTGCTGCTAAATTTAGAAAGAAAAAAAAAAAAAGCTAGTGGTAAATATAACATTAGTTACGCTAATGCTTAGGCCCGAGATTTTCCCGCTCATTTCACTCGTTTTCCTCTTATTGATGCGGCTCCTTCTTCTATCCATCTTGTACTGCTCCATTATCATGGCAGATAATTACCCAATCACTTCTATTTAAGGATACGTGCAGTAGCAGGGGGGCTGATTCTGGTGTGAGCAATGCATGCTACTCCAAATGTCTCCCTCCCAAACTACAGCAGGGAATGCGGCTGCCCGTGGGTTTAAAAGCAGTGCCTCTCCCTGCTTTATTCATGCCGGCAGAAGCAAGGTGCTGACAAGCGGAACCTATTCTATTATTAGCTCACTAAAGCGGCCATTTAACGCACCACCAGGAGATTTTTCATTGAGATGATGACAGGCAGACCTTTTCAGGGGATGTAGGGAAAATTTACCGGCTGACTGGAACAATCTTGAAAACATGAAAGTCAGTGGCCAGAACCCCCATGGCCGCCCGGCAATTAGCACCGAGACAGAGACGGAGCTAAATCTAATGGTCCTCCTCAGCAGAAATCGCTCTCGTGCCAAGAAAAATAAAGGGAAACAGATCAATGACACAGTTGGCAATACTTAAATATCTCCGGCAAAACAAAGGTCTTGCGGTAAAGTCTTTGACAATGTAGGGGCCAGAGGCAGTCGAGGTAAAGGTGTCATGCAGTTACAAACTGCAATGCTGAAGTATCTGTTCAGTACTGGTAAACAAGCAGTGGTACAAATTTAGGTATAAATAAAAGAGATGTAAAATAATGGAGCACTAAAACAATGTAACAGAGCATTGCAGAAGGTAATGCAGTGTAAAATAAAGTAATGTAATAGGGGGCTGACAGTAGTGAATGGCACTGTGTGGCAGTATACGTGCATGCTTCATGCTGTGACACGTGCAAATCCAGCATTATTGCTGCACCTGCTGGAGGAAACCTATTAAAATAAGTGGCAGATATTAGAATATAATTATGCCTCGACTAATGGAACAGCTGAAAAGTCTATTCTGGGGGACTGAATGGTTTCGCTTGAGCCTGTCAGCCTCCATCCCAGCTTGCCTTGTAGCCCTGGGGAGGCTGAGGGGAGAGACAGAAAGCCAATCTATAACCTGCACCTTCCCTCACCACAACCACCAGCCCCCTCCCTCGCCTCCCCCACCGCCCCCACCCTCCTGCGCCGCTCAATCCATTTTTCATGAATAAGCTATCAATAAAGTTATTACAGTAAGCTTTGGAAAGCCATTTTCTGCCCTGTGCCAGGTGGATAGGGCTGGATTTGGCAAGGCAGCGGGCGTGAATCCCTCCACACCTCAGTGGCTGCTGGAGACCTGCTGTGCCATGGAAGGACAGTTTTTGAGTGGTCCCTCTCTCTATCTCTCTCACCCCAGTGATCCCTGCTCTGCGCCAGGTCAGTTATTCAGGTAAAGTCAAGTTAGATTTTTTTTTCTTTTTTAGGATATAGGCCAGTCTACTCCCCAAAGACACGCGTGTCAATAAACAGTGTAATTGCTTTCAGAAAACATTCATGTGGCACAGCGCTTATGACCTAGTCAATAAAAGGGCAAGAGAGCCAATCACGGGGCTTTTGAGTGTCTCCTATGTCCAAGCACTTCCCCTCATGTTCATTCCAGGTACGGGCTGGAAAGAGAGATCGGTACTCTGATAGTGTGACCATCATAAGTCTCAACTTTATCAGATTATGTATCAAAATGTGATAACTGCTCTGCATCCTACACAGATTCCCCCTCAAAATTTCAGCTCAAAGTTTTTTTGGACCTTTGCAAAATTTAACTTACAGCAGCCATAATGACTGCACAGCATAATTATCTTTTAAAGGAGGCTTGACCTGAAAATTAAGTAACAAAACTGCGTAAATGAACATTGTGACAGCAGATCTCGCCACGCGCTAAAGCATTTACTGTTTGTGCAACCAGGATGAAAATATGCTGAGACAAAATACACTATATTTCCAGGATGCAATAAAGCGAGTGTGATTTTAAGGCTTCCACTTCAAAGGAAAATATGTATTTATAGAGGAAACGAAAAGGATGACATATCAGGACTTTTTTTCATAGTGCATTTCAGTGGTGGTCTCATTGGAACTGCAGTACTGAAGATTACTTCTAATTAATGAAATCTGCATGGTAACAACACTATCCTTATATTTTAAATGTTTATGGGGAAGGCCTTCCTAACATGTCCTGCTATAATGAGGCAAATGATGCTCCAGCAAAACAAACTCCTCTGGAATTGGGTGTACAGGATCCAGGCCTATTATCTGTGAGAGGGTGTGGACCTTGGGTGCCTGCCAAAGCACCTGGCAAAGCTTGTCGCCCAAAAGAACAGGGTAGTGACATCCCTGGCAGTAAATCACACATAGGATGGAGAAATAAGCTGACCCCAGCCCATTTTGGTGCAAAATCCACTGCTCTGTGGTCGGTAACTAACCAGTCTCCTTGTATATGTACACAAAAATGTACACGTGAATGTGCAATCATGCACTCCTGTGCACGTTCAAGTACGTGTACTGAGACAGGCACTCCCACATTTGTGCACATACATACACATGCACACTTTTTAGTTGCTAGGCCAAGATGAAGAGCAGTTTTGTTATAGTAAATGCTATAGTATGGATCACCTATATTAATCCACGATCTCAGGGCTTTCAACATACAATCAACGTACCAACTGTGGAAGCTGTGTAAGTCGCTCGGGATAAGAGCGTTTGCTAAATGCCTGTAATGTAATGTAACGTAATGTAATGTGACAGAAACGTGCTTACAGATTGAGCACTTAGTGTTTGTGAAATGGGTGAACTTTAATGAGCAACACAGACAGCCCATTAAGTCCTGAACACCTTAGTCCTTCTTCACCTTCCTCTTTCGCTCCTTCTGAGATTCTCTCCTCCTCTCACCCTCAACCTCACTCAGCCCCTCCCTCACACCTCAAATTCTTCTTCTCCCTCCCATTCTACCTTTCTCCCTCACCCTATCTCTCTCTCTCTCACTCTCCTTCTCCCTCACCTTCACACTCTCCCTCTTCGCTTCTAATGCTCTCTATCTCTCCATCTCTCTCCCCCTCTCTATCACCCAGTCCCCTCCCTCTGGCTGTATAACCTCGGGAGAACCTTCTCCAGGCACTGCTCCGGCGGGTAATTGCAGCGAGGTTGTACAGAGTGGAGAGAGGCTCAGCGCTGATTAGACAGAGAGCTGGATTAATTAGCTGCTTCTTCCCCTCTCTCTCCCTCTCCTGTTATCCTGTGCTCTCTCTCCCACTGTTCTCTCCTTTCAGCCACCCCCCCCCCCCCTTCCAGGCATCTGGCCGCACAGTAATCAGGGCAGAGTGAGGGCATATGGGCATGCTGTGACCCTTGCCCCCCAAAGCCTTGTTACGCTGCCCTGGACATCTCTGCAAACACCAGGCATCTCACAGAGATATACATATTAAACTGCAAAGGATGGGGAGGATATAGGTTGGTGCCAAGTACATGCATGTGTTTGTGAGTCTGTACTGTGTGTGTGTGTGTGTGTGTGCGTTGTGGGTGTGTGCGTGCAGACTGTGGCACTTTGGGGATACTTGCTTTAACCTCAGCCTACGCTGACATCTGTGTTTGGAACCGCACTTTAACAATACACCAGACTGACCTGTGTGTTGATTCTGATGGCGCCAATGGATGGGATCTCAAAGTAGTAACCTGCGGGACAGAAGATAAGACTCAATAAATCTAAACATGACTGACCTGGGATCACAGGATCACACCAGAGCTGGAACTCAGGTAGATGTTCACTGAGTGAATGTCTATGCTTCAGTGTTATTCTGGAGATGCATGAAGCTAGTGATACAGTAAGATAACCATGAATAGAATACATGTTCTGGTCAAAGCAGTTCAAGGCCTTTTCACATTCAAAATACATTATACATAATCAAAACTGTAAAATTCATGTTTGTGTGTTTTATTCAGATGCTTCATGGACTTACACGTTTGACATCTCATCAGAGGGGATTCATGCACAATCATCTCTATGTTTATACACTTACACCAGTGCTATCTGCACTGCATCTTAATGCAGGTAAGGGCATTCAGTAGAACACAAGCAATTCACATCTAAAATAATCACACTGGTGAGCAGCATCCTGCTACTGCCCTGCATAAGATGTGACATCACTAAATCAATGCACACCACACACACGCACACACACACACACACACACACGCATACACACACACACACACACACCCATACACACACACACACACACACATGCATACACACACACACAGAGTAAGAGATCGCAGAGAGAGATGCTCTCCAAAGGGCCTTGAGTGCCCTGTTAGTGAAGGTTGTGATGCTGTTCCCCTGCCCTGTCCGTCTCTGCACAGGGACGAATAAGAACACAGATATCAGCAGGTGCATCACGGCGAGGGCCAACACCGCGTCCCACCACCACAGGGCCACCCACCCCACACACCCCAAACAGGGCGCTCATCAGCACAGAGAGCAGCACTGCTCCTTTAGCTCTCCTTCCTTTCTACTGTGGTGTGGCACAGTGGCAGGTCCGAAGTTCAGGTTAAATCGGATTCCTTGCTTGCCTCTTTGTTTTTGTTAGAAGGTGGGTGCAATGTACACAAAGGGGATTTTAAAGAAAAACAGTATGAAGACACACAAAAGAAAATTAGAAATAGGCACTGTTGGAAGGGGAGGGGATTGACTAGGTCCCACCCCTTTAAAGAGATTCAGATTGGGCAAAGTTAGAGGCTCAGTGCTTCAATGACCGCAGTGTTCCTCGTCCTTGTTGGTGTGTTTATTTGTCTTTCAGGCGAGTGTCTATTTGGGATGCAGAGCCCGTCTGTGCCTGCAGAACTGATTAGTTAAAACAATGCTGGCAGTCTATGAGAAGCAACTTGCTGGGTCAACAGTCACAACTCATGAAAGTTCTTATGGTGAGAAGTGTTTGTACAGTGAGTGACAAGAGTGCAGACATCATCCAAAGAAAGTTAAGAGGCAAGGCAGGCCTATCTTTGTAAAGGCGTCAAACAAAAGGCATTTCCTACGCACAGACACTGCCTACACACACGCGCACACTCACAGAGTCTGCAGTTCTGAATGGCTGTCTTGATGAGTGGTAGATCTATGACAATATGGACGTTCTTTGGTTAGGAGAGAATCCGTTTCACACAAAGCTCAAGAAAGCGCAGCTCCATTCAACTGCCTCATGAAAAAAACATTTTTTACCTGATTGGCAGAGGACTATACCCATGAAAAATGTCCCACTGTCCACACACAAATGCAACTGTGATTTCTCTTGCAAACACCTGCACACCCAAATCATCTGCAGTCCACTTAGGGAGCACAGCACTGACTTTGCATGGTACGCATTTCTCAGTTAAATTTCATTATTATTACCATTTGCTTGGCAGCTGCCCTTATCTAGAGTGACTATGCACATAGCAAGCATTTTCCATTTACAACGCTGGATAAATTTCAGCATTAAGTCAAACAATTAGTACCACACTCCAGGTAACGACAGTAGTACCTCATCTGGCCATAATACCTGCAGATCAACCAATACTAACTACAGGTATGCCAAACCTTTTATCGGAAACTATAGCATATTTCTAGTTCTGCCACCTGCTCTGCCAATAGACTTGTTGGTGTGGACGTGTTCATGGCACCTATGCTTATTTAAGCTATTCAGAGGGACTGGAAAAGAGGCAGGCAGTGCAGAAGCATAAATTGTATTACTTTTGGAATTTAAACTAAATGGATGTAGCGGAGCAGTTAAGGAGGTAGTTTTGTAACTTAATTTTTGCTGATTGAATGCTCGGATGGGAGACTGCTGTTATAAGCCTGATGAAAGTACAGTAGCTACTCAGCCTGAATAGTTTCAATAAATATCCTGCTGTTTAAATGGGTGATATGCGAAAATTAAGCGGTGCATGCCAATTGTATAAGGAGGGGGAATTTTTCACTGTGAGGCATCTGTTTCAATAGTTTTGTACAGTATGGCTGCAGTGCGCAGTTAAAGACACACAGAAATGTTTCTGAGAATAAAGATAGCACAGCCAGAGATACATTATTATCAGCAATGACAGCTCAGTACAATACGACTTTTGCCACGTATGCTTTTTTGGTGAAAGCATAATTTAGGAGTCAACAGGTTCATGACGGATTACAGGCGATGTCTCAGTGAATTCAAATAGTCTGGTTTTAACTTTATCACTAGCTGAATACCACACTTTGAGAGTTGGAGGATGGGGGCACTAAGAGAAGGAGAATGAGGAGAACTGCTCAATGGAAGAAGAAGGTCTGGCAGAGAGGTGACTGCACAGAATGTCCTAGCCCTGAGAGGGGGTGGTGTCCCTATGCTGAGTGATTTTTATTACTGAACCTGAGGGATACACATTATTTTCGTAGTTTGCTCAATCCAAACCCAACAGCCTTCCATTGTTAAATAATAACTCCCCCCCCCTCTTTTTTCTTGGAATCCCCAAATTGTGTCAAAAATTATATCTTTCATTTTTATCTAAGTTACCACTGCACCACTCTCACCCAATGCAAGGAGCATTGTGGGTGAAATGCACACACTTCTACAGTGTATTCACTTGAGAGGAAGTGTGGCTACTTTCTACACTACAAGTCACACAGTATAACAGGAGAGCTAACAGCAACTAGAGGAGAGGCATGTCTTATTTCTGACAACTAGCAGCCATATTTTTTGAGCAAGGAGAAGAACCCTGACCAACACCGACAGACAGAAAGAAAGACAAGAGGGCTGACTAGTGTACATACACAGCCCAGACAGATTGGCAAACCAACAGACAGGAGGTCTGAGTGAAGGAGAGCAGGAGGAGATGTCTGGAGACCCAGCCCTGTAAAAAGCTCTCAAGATAATTTTGTGCCAAATGGAAGCTTGAATTTTTATTGTCAGTCAAAGCTTTTTCATACCAAAGGCCCTGTTTATGCTCACATTTATCTGCAGCTCTGGGAGCATAAAGACTGAACAGGACAACTGAAGCTGTCAAATTGACAGGACTGAAATGTCAGAAGAAAAAAAAAAACAGGCACCACAGTGACATTACATCTTGTACAAAACTCCAAGCCAAAATCAGAGAACGAGGAGATCCAATACCCCATCCTATCAGCTGCAATAATGTTGAAGAGCAAAGAGTGTTTTTTTTAACGCATATTACTACGACTCCAGTAAGGATGTAAAAATAGTTATTTTAGTTCTTTCCTTTTAAATGCATGCAAATGCCATTAATCTCTACCATAAGCATTATGGAAGCACATATAACACCATAAAAATCTTAAATCCACGACTTGAACTTGAGGCTTTGGCGAATCAGAGAGTTGCCTTGGTTATCATGACAAAGGCACAGATTCGTCCGTAATTAATTAGAACTTGTGTTGAAGCACTCGGCTTAATTTTCAATGAATTAATTATTGTCTTTGTGAGTGCTGTTCCATTCCTCCTCAATAAAAAGTTATGCATGAGAGAGATGCTGAAATGTGGGAGCTTCAAAACCAAAAAAAGAAGTGTGAGACATGAGACGGTGGGGCCGTGTAAGCCGACGGCAAGACAGATGACTACCGTGGCACTGTTACCCCCGGCCTCACCACGTTCCAGCTCAGAAGACCTCTAAAAATGTCAGTACAGCACAGTACTGTACATGCAACAGTAATAAAGTAACCCTTTGCGCAAAAGTCACTGCAAATACAGGCCAGACTGTTGGCAAATTCCAACTATGATGCAAAGAGCGTTTCTAATTTGGGTGAAGATGCACTGCATAAGAAAAATAAACGTAAAGTTTGGATGCAGGGGGGAGTTTGGATGTAAACAGAGAAAGTGTATATCAAGACAAACTAAATACAATACAGACATTAGTCATTCAGAATTTGTCCGTCATTTTATATGTTTATGATTTTTATGTTTTTCTCCACAAAATCGTTTGGCCAAGTGAGTTTTAGCGACTACCAAACTTTCAGAACTGTCAACTTTTTACTGTTTGCCAAAGTTAAGGACAAGTGTAGAATCCCAACCTACGACTTTTAAAATATGAACATTACACGAGGAAAAATGAAGAGGGGAGTGGTTTCAGTGCCCAAAACTGGTCAGTTTAGCAGGCTATCGTCATCAGGCAGTTTAGCTCGGATAAGGGCAGTTGAGTGCCACCTGTGCCAGTACTGTACTGTACTGTAAAATCTTCCCTTAGGGAACAGAGGGGAATCACACAAGTACAGTAGGCAGGTCAAATGGGATGTGGGAGTTCTTTACCCCAGCTCTGCCCAATGCAAAGTAGTGAAAGCCTTCTGTCTAATAGGGGTCCAAGTGTAGCCACCACTAACCTCTTACCTTTATTCGCACAAGCTATCCACTGCAAGGGGGTGACATCATAGTTGTGTTGGCCCACAGAGAATGTAAATACTCGCACCTGGAGAGGCAGAGGGTGAGAGGAAAAGCCAGAGAGAAACAGACAGATATTAACAATAAGACCAATAACATTAACTCAGTATAAACACAATACCTTGTACTAGTGTCAGCCATAGAGTTATACTCTCAAACTACACTTGGATCAGGATCACTTTGCTCTTTGAAATATAAGAGAGGGACAGAACCATAAGACATGGGAAGAGGATCTGACTTTAAAAAGAGAGGAACAAAAAAGTAGAAGGAGATAAGACAGAGATATTGAGCAGAAAATAGAATGTGAGATAAAGAAAAAGAAAGAGAGAGAGAGCCACAAGGGGATGATGATAACCAAGTTAGGGGGCTAAAGAGGACAAAGAGGAAGATAAGATATGGGTAGGAACAGAGGAAGCCAGAGAAATTAGAACACTAGTTGTTACTATGATTTGTCTACACAACTTGATTGTCATGCCAATACTGTAAGTCTCCAAAAATACAGGATAAAGAGAGGGAAAACCAGTATGATGCAGTGAGAGACTGAGGAGACTCATTTGAGTGTACAGTGTGAATTTATTTCATTCCTGTCACAGGGCAAGGTCAGTACCTCAATGTGACACTACTATAGAACCCCACAAGTGGCCTCTGATTTATATCATCAATGCCGTGACACACAAAACATTGATGCAAACAATACATGTACAAGTGTCATTTTAAGGGGGTGTGTATGACCTCTGTGTCTTTAACAGACAAACATGACAACAGGAGAGACTCCATTTATTTGACAGTTTGACACTGTGTGACCCAACCTCGTCCTTCAGCTGAAGTGCTCTAGTAACTCCTGGAGTTAATCAAGGGTGTCCAAGCATTCATTCAGACCATCTACCTAGAACGTAGGTTTTTGAAAATTCCTTGTTCTCTCTTCCCTGGCTATGTAACAACTTTCAAATACATTTTGCAGATGACCTAAAACTAATTTCAAGCTCCAATCAGGTATGTTAAATGCTAACGATAAAGCAAAATCATGTTTCAGACACCCATGATATCCTTGAGAAGTGAGATCAAAGAAATATGCAGGGTATGTGATCTGACTGCGAATCACAGCGAATCCTGCAAAAACATCCCCTAATGTGCCCCAAAGGGAAGTTCAGTTCCCTTTGGGGCACCAAGGTGAGAACATCGATGAGTTACTTCATCCTTATTATTTAAAATGTACATCTAATTGCAGCTTGAAATGAATTTGAAGCTTTCTTGAAAAAGTCAATGTTAATTTGAAAGCAGACCACCCGTGTAGCTGGAGCACTCTCCCTGGAGCCACCCACGCCAATGCAGTTTTATCTGGATGGTGTGCCCATCAAAACAACAGAAAGGGGAAAAATTTAACATTTACAAAAAAAAGTGTGTGATAGCAAGAGCTGTTACTGAGAAAAGCAGTAGAAAGTTGGAAAACGGAGGGGCGGAGGCAGTCACTTGTTTATGTAAGACGACAAGCAGCAAAAGACAGAAGACAGCAGAGGAAGAAAGAAAAATAGAAAGTGAACGAGAGAAGACTGTTGGTGTTCATATGGAAGCTCTGATGATTAAGTGGCTAATTAGCTGTGGGGTCAGAGCTGTTAACACCAGCAGCGAATCTCCTCGCTTTTGAGACAAGAAAGGAAAACATAGAGAACGCTCTTTAATAGAGAGCAAGAGGGTTTGGGAGGACAGGACAGAAATAAACGACAAAGACAGAGAAGGAAGGGAGTAAGAGGAAACAGGTGTGAGACACTGAGGAGAGAATGGAGGGGGGGATTCTTAAGATCCAATCAAACCCACCTAAATCACAAAACAACAGTATTGGTTCCATGTGGGATGAGAAGCATGAAGGATGGTTTACTTTATATGAGGAATTTTGCCAGTGTGGTGGCAAAACTCCCTCAATTCAGGGAATATAGTTAAAGATGATAAACAGGGAAGGGCTGAATCTGCGATATGAAGGACAGTAAAAAGGACCGACCGTCTTGTTGGGCCAGTTGTATCTCTCAAAGATGTCTTGTGCTCGGTCCTCGCCTCCGTCTGTAAACATCATAATCATCTTGTTGCAGTTTGCTCGCGGGACATTGCTATCCTGTTCGTTTCAGAGAGAGAGAGAAAGAGAGAAAGAGAAAGAGAGAGAGAGATCATGGAAAATGACAATTAATAATAATAATAATAATAATAATAATAATAATAATAATAATAATAATAATAATAATCATGTGTGTACATGTGCGTTTTTGTGATGTGTATATGAGTGACTGCTCATCTTTGTTTATGTGTATATGTATTAGGTGTGCGTGTGTGTGTGTGTGTTATTAGACAGGCCAGCAGTGGCCAGAGTAAGGATATTTGAATTTCCAGTTTGGTGGACAGTGAAGTGAGCTTTTGGCTCCAGGTTCAGTTTGCTACTCAAGCAAGCAGTCTGAAATATAAATAAGCACTATGGATAAATGCTATGCGCATAATAGAAAAACTTGAAGAAGCAATCAAACTTGGTGTTGAAAGTATTCATCAGTCTCCTGACAGGACAAGTGAAGTCCCCTCTATATCTCACTCTTTATCATTCATGTCTGGTCTTAATGGCTGATTCCCTGCCGTGGCTTCAGTTTCAATTGAAGCGGCTCCAATGATTGGGGCATTGATATGCAGGCTAGCGCAGTGTCACTCTGACAAGATTCTAATAAAGATAAATAATATCATTACAAAACAGTTTTTCTTTTATTATGGGTCCACAGCCAATTATTCAATTCAATTGCTGTGGACACAGATTAAAATGCCTTTTTTCTCCTTCAGTTGAACAGGACTTGCCAGCTTAGTACATTAACCAATTGGCTGCTATTTTTCCCACAAATCTGTTCCACCCTAATGGCATTGGAATTGAAAGCAGCTGTAGATACAGCCTAGATCCGTACCGATTTTAAAATCTAACGTCAGCACACAAGAGAATGCTTGGAAGTAAAATTGTAATTGATTCAAAGTGCAAATGCTTCATAATTTACAAACATTTTCAAGAATATACTTGTAAGATATCATCTTGTAAGAGAAACGGGAAAACAAGAAAAAAAGTCACAGGGCCTCCAGTTTACAAGTAGAAGTTGAAGCCACATGTTTCGTGCCCTTGGTCTGATAAAGGATTGATTTGGCAGAGTCCTTCAGGCCCAATATGAATTATGACCACAAGCAAAAGCACGTTTCCAAGTGTTCTACAGGGAACTCAAATAACAGCCCTATTACAATGAAAGAATAAAAAAACAGGACACAAAGTAACAGCTGGAGCATGTTTTGTGCAGGCCGGCAGGAGGTTATGAGGGGTCACAGGCGCTTTGTGTACCACAGCTCCACACAATCAGTTAAGGCACAATTAACTCTTTTCAATATAAAGGTGAATATACTGCCCTAAGTGGAAGCACAGTCATTTGTTGAAGTTCCAATTGAAATCATAATCGGTTCAGGGGAAATTCTACAGAAAATAAAAATAATGTTCAGAAAGAGCAGCAGTATTGTCTTGATAAATTTTTTTTAGATGTTAAAAAAAGAAAAAAGAAAAAAAGAAACGTGCGGGGTGAAGGTTCTTTTTGGGAAACATTTGGGTCAACATGAATTGGCCTTCAGGATGAAAGATTGACAATATCTTTATCCAGAGTTGAATTTAGGCTTAGTCTATACATTCGGAACTATAAATTACAGGCATAAATAAATTGGGAATCACACTCCTCCTGGGCGTCTTACATTGAGCAGCTGCTGGAAGGCAAAATGGAAGCCGGACTTGTAGTCTGTGGTGCCTTTGGCAGACATGTGCTGCACGGCCTCCTTGAAGATTTTCTTGTTGCGAATATTGGCCTGGACCAGATTCTTGAAGCAGGGCACCACTGCGTCAGCCTTTTCATTGAACTGAGAAAGAGAAAGAGAAAAGAGAGCGAGAGAGAGAGAGAGAGAGAGAGAGAGAGAGAGAGAAAGAGAGAGAGAGAGAGAGCTGTAGTCAATATGAGTATTCTATTCGATGCACAGAATCCCATTATCTTTATTTGACCTCTAATCTAAATCCAAATTAGTCTACTGTCATAAATATACAAAACTATACCAATGCAGAATATTAAGTGTGTGAATCATGCAGTGATCTGTGCCTGTCCTGTTTTTCAAACTTTCCAGCATGGACTTAGTAGGCAGATTGAAAAATCGGCCTCAAATACCATCCACCGCATGGTCATGGACCAATCGCACTTCAATGTCATTATTTGCCTCAAAACAAGAACCCATTTCCCCCTCTTACATATAATGCGGGGGCATATTCAGCTGCAAAACCCCCCACAAATCAGCCCCTACAGACCCACAACTCCCATAAGCCCCTGCTCCGTTCATTCTTCTCACAATGCGCATCACTCAGCTTACATTATCTTTTCTTGTCTGCATAGATCAACCCACCAATGCCAAGAAGAGATCCTTGACCCCCTGAGTCCAATGAATGACCCCCTTGTGTGAGATTTGGCCGGCCAAACAGAGCCACTCCAGGTACGACTCTACATGAGGTTGATAAAGCTGTTTGCTTCTTGCTGTCATGCTGGCAAAAGCCCTATAATTTCAGTGGCTGTTTTCAAAAAGAACAGTTGCTTTGGCAGTGCCTCAGAACATGAGAGCAATTATTTGAACATGAGTACAGCCGACTACGCACCATGACACAGTTGTCTGTGCCTTCGCAATTGAGAACATTGGTTAGCTTTGGTAATGTCAGTCTTTTAATGTTCTCACTTTTTGAAGGTCATTTGCAGTGCTTTGACATTCTGGAGATTAAGAATGTGCAAAACCAGACAGAAACCATCGTGAAAGTCTAATAAATTTAGACACATTTAGCCTTCCCTCAAAACCTTAGGCTCACAATAAATTATACCATTTGGGCGTAAAGTAAGCATTATCTTTATGATTAATTCAAAATGGAGCTCAATGCATGGAATACTCAGGTGTTACAGGGATAGAACGTCTCGTTTACACAAAATCTGCGGTGATTACAGCCTGATGATTACACCTGCAATGAATCAAGGAAGGCCAGCTGACACGTCTTACTCTATCTGTTTGAAAGGCAGGTCCTGGAGAGGCTTTCAGATAAAGCCGTAGACACAGCGTGGATGACTGTCAGCCAGGTGTGCAACCACCTGACAGGGCTCAGAGATGGGGGGGGGGGGGGTTGTTAGATGTTGGGCGAGCAGCTGGCCACTTTCCTCTCAGGTAGGTCCCTCTGGGTGGCTAATTAATGGAACCATGGTGCTTTGTTTGACAGAAGCAAAATGAATGGCTGTAACATTCCATTGGCATGTACGCTACAACAGTGCTCCACACTGTGCTGGAACATGACTGACCATGGAGGGAAGGGTTTGGAGAGACCGTGAGCTGGGAGGGGCCTTAGTGTGCGGCTGAGAGATGTGAGGTAGACAGAAACTCTCCACTCATTGCGTTCAGCTAACTGTCATATACAGAAACCACTTTGGTTTGAAATTAGGGTCAACAATTTTTATCCTGAAGGACAATTCGCTCCCAGTCTTTCTACAGCTGCTGGGAAGTTATTCAGCTGCAGGTGTAGTCAGTAAGGAAAGATTGCGCCTATTTCTCCCAGATGGCTGGTGGGAGGCTGGCCAGGGTGATTCCTCCCCTGGGGACCCGTTGCTGGTATGGGGAGGATGAGGCCGTGTTTGCGGGCCAGGGGCAGCAGCGGTCTGGGGAGTTCAGCGAATGTCAGGGAGAAAATTTCTTAATTTCACCTTTCCTAATCACTGGCTCAGCACCCTCCGTCCCTGCGCCTGTCTCAGCTCAGATAACTCGGGTGCTTTTTTTTGTCATTTAACCGAGCACCGCTACATCCCCTCGCTGATGTGAAGGACGAGCCTTGGGCGGCTGCTAAAAAAAAGACCACGGATATAAGAGGTGTGCTGGAGAACACATCCTGGAGCCTGGGCTGAGCAGCTGTATGTGGAGCAGACGGGCCAGCCATCACAATCCATTTGGTGCTCTCCCTCCTTCTCCTCCCTGGGGACTAGGGGTGGGCAAACCCAGGGAGAGAATACGGCCTGTATACTGCACCGCCTGCCTAATCTCACCTGTCCACTCCACTTGCTCAGACTGTCACGTTCACACCGAGCCCCTGGGTGCCTCCCTGCCCCCACCAGCCTCCGTTCTCACATTCCTTCAGCTAACGTACTGTAGGACCGGCAAAGTCTGTGTTTATGTGTGTGTGTGTGTGTGTGTGTGTGTAGGTGTGTGTGTGTGTGTGTTCATGTGTGTGTGAATGGATGCACACATGTACAGGTTTACTTAATGCATGTGTTTCTGTGTGTGACAGTGAACACACAGAAAAACACAAAAAACAATAACAAAAGAACAATAAACAAACATTTGACTCAGTTATCTGACTGTACTATATTGTGTGAAATTTGTCATTGGCACATTCAACAAAAAATACACTTATCCAATCTATGTGTCTTGGATATTAAATATATTATCCAAGACACATAGGATACTTGTGTTTGAATGTCTGATTGTGCGTGTCCATTTGTGTTTGAGCTCATGACCACTTAGGTCAGGTCAGGTCACGCCATGAGTTCAGGACCATGCAGATTAGTAACCATGGAAGCACTGAGAGGGTAGTGTACATCTGTACACCTGGATGCAACCACAGGGCACCCAGCCTTATGGTAAGACATTTCAGCCAACTGAATAAGACACTCCAAAGGGTGTCTAAAGAACGACATTTAGACAGAAATAGCTGCACCAGGGGAAGTCAGGTATTGTATCACCGCCCAGCAAAATTGTTCAATAATGTCTGCAATTTCTATTTAATATTATCCTAATATTTTCAACGCAAAAAAAGAAAAAAAGAAAATAAAGGCTGGTTTTCAGTGAACTCACAGGTCCTCTGATAATACTAGTCCCATAAACAGAGTTTGCCATCAATTCCTGGAGACCCATAAGAAGGGGGATAAAAATGTACAGTAATCAATCAGAAGAACAAGGCCCGAGAAGGCGCTAGGACGAGTCGCATTTAAGGCAGGCTCAGGTAAATCATTTCCAAAATGACAGCAAATGGGCTACACCCGTTTTTGATTGATGCCATAGTCACTATTACTGGGAAAGACAAAATGTTTCCATGCTGTTGGCTACCGTACATGTGTTTTGTTGTTGTTAGTGTAAGCAAGGGCATGTAATGAACAGCTGACATTTAATGCTCTTCTCTGAAATTTTGGAGGTAATACCATGAGCCTTTAATCCTCTATGAATCATGCACTGAAATTATGAATGCGCTCATATCACCCACACTGTCCTACAGTACCAGTGCTGCCCAAATAGTACTTTACATACTACACAAAGCAAATTTATCTACTGCAGTCTGCCACTGTATTAGCTCCCACTCCAAAAAGACAGTAAGTACCTGTGATGGGAGTTCGTATTTAATCACTAGAGTAAATATAAATGAATAAGAACTTCCGAAGTACAGATATATTTGGAATAGTTCAACAGTTATGCATGAATGTGAAACAAATTACTGTTTCAATCACAGATATTCCCCAGAAACAGAACTAATAAATCTGTGATCAAATGTTTATGCAATCAAGGATCAGTAGAAATGGGATTCTCAGTGGACTGCGAAAAAAGTAAATGAAATGAAACCCTGTGAAAATGTTTGGTTGGATGTACAGTATCCTACCAAGAGCTGAGTATATCAGATAAACGGGTCTGCTGATGAATCTGAAGCCAGCTATACATTCTCCCATCATTTCATTTATGAAGTTCAGTTCATAACAAACAACCTTAGGTGCCCCTGAAAACGTCGCAGACAGCAGGTACACACAGCGCACACATACGCACACCCATCCTGCCAGCACCGGCTCTGCTTTAGAGGTTGATTAGGGCTTTAACAGTCTCTCAAAGACAGCATTACCTGCTGGATAACCGAGCGTGGCTGGAACTAACTGTCCCCGAGACGGACACAAGGGCATCGCTGGCGAGCGGCAGAAGCCCAAGGTCAGACTGAGGCGGCTGAAACGCATCAGAGAGGAGAAATCTCTCTCACTGAGTCTGAGTGTATGCGGGTGTATGTACTGTGTGTGCATGTGTGTGTGCATGTATGTGTAGGGGTGTGACATGCACTGGTGTGATTCTGTGTGCGTGTGCGTGTGTGTGTGTGTGTGTGTGTGTGTGAGACTGTGTATCTGAGTCTTCTGCCTCTCAGTGTGGGTTTAGTGGTGGCATGTCTGACCTCATACCTTACTCATGTTCTATCATTTAACACGCATACGCACACGTGCATATACGCATGCATGCGCACATGCATACAAGCATGTACGAACACACACACACACTCCCTCACACACACACATACACACACACACACACACATGCACAGTAATCCTGGAGCTTGTTTAAGCAGAAGTAAATGCTCCCAAAATGCTCACTAAGAGAGAATTGCACCATTTTTAACAAAGGACAAAGTTGCAGTATCCTCATGAAGGTTAGACTTACACTTTTCCCGCTGCTGTTTTTTTTTTTAGAGGGCTGAGAATTGGTAACATTATTGCCCAGATTATCCCATTTCTCCAGCTCATAGCTGGGATTTACACACTAAAGGCAAGGGATAAGGAAAGATTATCAGTGTGGGTCTTCAGCCAGCAGCAGCACACCCACCGCTCTTCATAATCACAGCATGTGTGTGAGTGTGTGTGCGTGTGTGTGTGTGTGTGCGTGTATATGCACGCGTGTGTGTCTGTGACAGTTTGCGTGTCGCTGCTCTCACACGTTCAGGATTCTGTTGATCAGTGCACACTCTGCTCCAGCTTGCATCACAGCAGTGCGTGGTCAAGCACTCTGACATTCCGTCAAAATAAATAACGGGAGAGATGGGCAGAAGGAGAGGCAGGCGGAAGAAGAGAGAAGAACAGAATGGCACAACGAATAGAGGCAGAAAGAGAGACAGAGCAAGATATGTGATCTAGCATTACTGCTGGCTCTGTGGTCACCCTCCCTCCTCCTTCCACCAATCCCCTTCCCTCTCCTAGTCTCTTTCTTCACTTCTTCCAGCTTTAGACTGGCCTTTTCCTCCTTATCTGATCACATGCAACTTCAAGGAATTACCACAAGAAGAGAAGAGATTATAAAAAAAAAAAATAAGATTACTATTACTCATTTCATTATTTATTTCATGTAATGGGCTCTGAAAGGCATTGAGCGATATCTATGTGTCCAGAGAGCCAGGCATAAGGTGTGTGAGGGAAAGGTGATTACTCCAACAGGGGCTCGCCACTGACGACTTCCATTTCCACTCCCATTCAAACCTTCCCAATTTCTGCCTTTCTTTCAGATCAGTTGATAGTGCATGACACATGGATGCACACAATGTACACACACACATGCATGCAAGCATGCATGCACACGCACACACACACACACACACACACACACACACAAGCCCGGGAAGTAGTATATGGCTTCCTTGGGCAAGCCTTGAATGGACTGTAATGAAGTACAGATTTAATCTGATGTTGTCGGCTCACGCTCGCGGTCTCTATCACTTACATTAACACGATAAAGGAAATGGTCTTGTACTTCTCTGGGCACATTATTGTGAACCGAGGAGCAAGAGCCACTGTATCACAAATGTTCCCCACGTAACAATTTATTCTTATTTGCTGATCGGAACACACGGCCACACAGGAAACATCAAAATGAGACAATTATATTAAAAGAGACCAAGAGAGATCAGACAGGCAGGGAGGTTTCATTTCGTTATTGCTTGCAGTTATAAATGTAGGTATACCTACTTACTTTTTCCACATTTCCCTTTTATATTATTTAATTTTTTTAACTTATTACCTTGTGTTCAGTAATACGTATATACTTTTGCGATACAAGCAAATGTTGTCATGTCAATGAAGCTAATTTAAAACTGAAATTGAACAATAAAAACTGCAATTGACTAGAAGCAGACAGCCTGACAGAAACAGAAAGGCAGAAAGAAATAACCTGACAGACATAAAAGTAAACAGACAATGAAGCATTCAGACAGCGGCAAAAGAAAGGTATAAACAGAGCATGAGGGTGAAAGAGTGAGAGAGAGAGAGAGAGAAAGAGAGAGAGGCTGAGAGATAAATCAATTTGGTTCCCAGTGGCAGAAGCAAATCATTGTCTCTTAGTAGTGAACAAAATTAAAAGGGACAGATTATTCCCTGTTGTGGTGTTTAAAATGGCATTATTGCCTTATAAAGTGGATATAAAGATGAATGAAATGCTATGCTGATAAGGCAGCAGGGTTTTGTCGACCTGTAATTTTAACAGATGCTGGGGCCAGAATATTTCTTATACACGACAAACACACACACACACACACACACACACATGCAAACACACATCCGACCTATTTCATTGATGTCATAGCTGAACTTCTTTGCCCCCATGAAACAAACACATGCACGCACACACAGGCATCCAGTTTTATTGAAACAACTGTCCTTAATTGGACACACACACACACACACACACACACATACTGTACATGCACTACTGTGCACCACACACACACACACTACTCATGATGTGAGACCTTGACGTTTGACATTTGGGACAGCATGCACACTCACCCTGGCCACGTTGACGTAGTCATCATCTGACAGAGTGTCCAGCATCTCCATCACTGAGGTCTTCATCAGTTTGAGAGTGAGGCCACTCACACTGCCACTCCTAGATGGACACCAGCAACGCACATGGTCACCAGTGAAACAGATTCATCACATGATCATTATGTAATGTGATTTAATGCCTTCTCCTGAATTATGCATTACTTATGCCTTCAATTTATGTCCTCCTGGTGACAAATGTCCTCAGAAGTTGGCAATTAAATCTAATATAATCTCATCTAATCTACAGTAATCTAATCTAATCACAAAAAATTCACAAGAAATTGGACAACACAGTATTGGACTTTTGTTCAGTCAAAAGTTATCTGTACAATATATCTTATTAAAGGATATTATTTAATTATTTTCTGTGTGTACCTTCTTTCAAAATGCCTTATTTGATTTAATACCGTTAAGCAAAATTTAAAAAGTGAATTAATGTCTGTGACAATCATAGAGGAAAATATGGTAAGATGGCCTGTCTGAAATTGTGTGTGTGTGTGTGTGTGTGTGTGCTTTCTGACATGAAGACACTAACATACAGGGAGGTTCTGGATACTTACACGTCAACAATGATGACCATGTCTTTGGGAGAAGATGCCCCCTGGATGTACCTGTGGGCAAGAAGGAAGAAGTGACCTGATGACATGAGTCGGGTCCTCAGACGTGCAGCCTCGTCTTGTTATTTAAAAGAGTGCAGAGGATGACTCACTGTTGACAGAGTGATTTATCTGTGAAGTGTTAAACAGATCATTTAGGCTGCCAGCCCCTTCGTCAGGTGGAGACATTAGCAGTTTTGTATGATTATGTTATGGTTGCTGATGTGTTTCTAAAATAGGAACAGATTGGACATGTGCTTCCCAAGCTTTCCAATTCTTTCCTGTAATGCTCTGTGAACCTTTGCGGAAACTGACAAGGCAGCTGCATTTCCAGAAACAAGATTCAGAAGCAAGGGAAGAGAAGTACATACATACACACATACATACATACATACATACACATACACGGGGATATAAATACACTAACCGGATCCAATCTGTTTGCAATTAAAAGCACATTATGTCTGCCTTGATCTGAGCATGACTGATGGGCCTCACGGACCTCCGCTTTCGGCTTTGATCTCGCTTTAAAAAGGCACAGGACAACAGAGGGTGTCTTCTGCGCAAGGCTGCATGCAGGTGGCGTGTGTCTCAAGGGAAGGCAGCGCATCGGCGGAGCCTCTTCCCGTCTCTTCATTATCGGCCCTTTCAGTGCATCTCCCTGTTTGCCAAGCGCCGTGGGCCGATGTCTCTCTCTCTCTCTCGCTCTCTCTCTCTCTCTGCTGAACGAGGTCAGACTAAAACAGACGTGGCGGAGCCAAAACTCTCCGGGCATCGCCGCTGCCCCGCCTGGATTAGATGGGGCGAGAGCTGGCGGCGGGCGCCACCCAAACCGGCACTGCCAAAACCGGCGCGCTGACTCCCTAACCCCCGCTCCCTCGCTCCCGTCCTGGCCGCGGCTCAGAAGCTCAGTCCCGTGTTCATGTGGGAAAGCGCGGCTGAACAGCCCAGACCGGGCCGGCGCTGCCAGCCAGCTCCCTGATAGAGAGACCCGCAGCCCCGAGGCTGCCGCGGCCCGGAGAGCCAGATTAACTGAGCATGTCCAGGGTAAAAGAAAGAGTGGGGAAAAAAATCCAATTATTTTCAATAATAGACAACGGCACATCAAAGGTAGAACTTCCCCTGCTCTACGAGTCTGTGTGGCATTCAGAATCAGGTCTGGAACCATGAAGCGTATTGGCATGACTTTTTATCAATTTAATTACTAAAATCTTAATTTAAAAAGAGTGAGTGAGTGAGAGAGAGAGAGAGAGAGAGAGAGAGAGAGAGTAAGACTCGTGAAGGCAGCCCCTCTCTCCTGTTAGATGGTGCTGCTAAAATAATGCAGCACCACCTGCCCCTGCATGGTTTACCATGCGAGAGAGACAGAGAAAGAAAGAGAGGGAAGGAGGGAGGGATAGAGAACCACTCGGATAAGTTAATGTGGCACTGTAAAATGGGGTGAGGTGGAGGGGGGGGGAGGGCTTTAAAATTCAGAAATGAATCAGAAAGGCTGAATGAACTGGATTTGGTTGCAGTATTACAAAGGTACGATTAATCTGCGACAATATACAGGGTGGAAATTCTTATCCCTCAGTAAATACAATAAAAAGCATTCAACGACATCCTCCCACGCCGAAGGACCAGCAAAAGTAGAAATACAATGGAGATTTATGCAGCCGCTACATTTTCACAAACAGGCCTGTTTTTTACATCACATCTATCACAGTAAGGCTTTTTCCTTTATCACTATCCCTACAGAAAAAATCACTTTAGTTAAGAATATATGTGCTGGTTTGTTTATTTATTGTTGTGAAGTTTTTTTTTTATATCACTGCTATGTTCGATTATGGATCCTTGATGACACTTAATCAAAAGCTTATGCATCAACAGCTTAATGCATGAGTTGTGGGAATACTTGATAACCAACAAAGGCCAAATTAAAAAGTATTTACACACTGATCAGTGGTTATTTCATATTCTGTATGAAACCCAAGCATCCACGTTGATCAGTGGATGTTTTATATTCTCCGCTAAACTCTGTGATCCAGATGTGTTGTTTCTGCATGGATTCCACGTTGTAATTACCTCTTCACTGCTGCCAAGAGCTGGCGTTCTTTCCCTGTCATTACCTCCGCTCCCCTGTGCCAGGGCCAGGTGACGAGCAGATGGGTCTGACTGGTGCAGTGTTGGGCCGCGTCTTCTGCCCACCCACCCCACCGACCGAACGGCTACCAAAGCCAACCAGCCAATGCCCACGGCCTAGACCACTCCATACACCCTGTGCACCTCTCTCTGTCTCTTCTTCATATTCACACAACACGCGCACACATGCACGTGTGCGCACACACACACACACACACACACACACCCTAACCCTAGACCACTCCATACACCCTGTGCACCTCTCTCTGTCTCTTCTTCATATACACACAACACGCGCACACATGCACACACACACACCCTAACCCTAGACCACTCCATACACCCTGTGCACCTCTCTCTGTCTCTTCTTCATATACACACAACACGCGCACACATGCACACACACACACCCTAACCCTAGACCACTCCATACACCCTGTGCACCTCTCTCTGTCTCTTCTTCATATACACACAACACGCGCACACATGCACGTGTGCGCGCACACACACACACACACACACACACACCTGCCACTTTTTCTTTGCTTGGCCTCCCTCAGGCAGTTCCGACCACATTATTTCACTTTCCCGTTTTTAAGTGAACCAACACAGTGTTTATCTTACATAATTAATTACAGTACAAGTGATTCTGAGGGACGTATTTGGGAAGAACTACAATTACAGACATTAAGAGAGGAACATTAGAACTGGAACATCAGAAATGATTCGTGACTTAATCAGAAAAAGAGGAGGTAGGGCATGTTCAGTCTAGGGACCCAACCAGACAGGAATAAAAAAGAAAATAAAATAAATGTAAAATCTCTGTACCAACTGAGCAAATACGAATGGTAGTTTATTCTGGGATGTCTGATAGTTTGGTGGTTTGTAGTAAAATAAAGCCTACTGTGGTTGGCTTGTGTTGATTGATGGTGGAGATGCAGGGGGACGATAAAAGAAATTAGCATGGGTGGAGGGGGCTTTATTTACAGGAGAATGTGATGTATTGGGTGGGTGGGGGAGGCCGGGGAGCGTGCGACATTAAGAGGAACGGTAATGTTTATTACGCCAGGATGATGTGGATCGTATGCAGTGCACTAAGACAGGGAGAGAGAGCGCACGCTGAGGGAAGGACCATGTTCTTGGGGGGGGGGGGGGGGGGGGACAGAGAACATTACCCACTCTGGAAATTAATCAGGAGGTGGAGAGAGCGCAAGGCTGCCCATAAGGTCTCCAAATTGATATTAATTAGAAGGTGCAGAGGTCAGTACAGCAAAGTACACGCCCTACCCACACACACTTAAATCCTGCTGTCTGATTGTTTCCTGCCAACTTCATTTTACTTGTAACTTTGGTGCAACCACTAACACTGTGCGGAAAAAAGAAAGGACGAAGGTGATCACAGCTAGTTTTAAGATTAGCAAAAACGAGAAAAAAAATGAAAATAACATATTGCTAGCATATGCGTGCTGCTACAAATTCTATTTCGCGTCTTGGTAAACTGCATGGCAAAGTGGTTTGCCTTGATGCTTTTACAACAAGTAATCATGTAGCACGCTAACCTGCAGCCGACAAAATGTAACATTTGTACATTTTTAAAAAAAACGAATCGGCTGACAGCAAAAATGTAATCTCAAACAAACAACTGGGAATTAATGAAGTTTTTTATCCGCGTTTGTTCTCGACCACCATCACCCCCTAACACTCTTATTTGCATTCACGGAGCTGTACTGCACAGGAGCGGCTCCATGCGCTATCGATGCATTAATGCCAGCAAGAGGGGCTGGATAGTCCGCTGATAAGGCCATGCAGAGATGATACATGTGTACCCTGACACATTTTTATTAAGTGCGCAGATTTAAATGTGAATTTCTCTGAATTGCGAGGCCCTGAATCGATGGAATTACGGGTGTTGGTGCGACAGTGTGACACACACTTTAGCTGCCCGGGAGATGGAAGCTGCATTCGCATTGTGGCAACGGCCTTTATTATTTTACGGACTGATGTTTCCTCAGCCGGTTTCCCCCGAGTCGTCCTTATTGAATAAAGATTAAATTAAGATAAAATAAAAAATAAATGCTGCAGGAAGGCATTGAAGGGGGGGCCGGGGGGGTCTGTGGGTTTTTATTTATTTCTCCTTACTTCATTTTTCTTGCATGTTTTTGACTATTTCTGGGTTTTAGGAAAGTGTGGCTGCTACCAGTATTATATCTTATTTTTTAGGTGGGGAGGGAACGACCTTACGACTGGAAGTTCAATATTTTATTGTATTTTATTTTAATGTGATTCTGCCATGATATACCAGGCAATTGAATTTAATGTGTCCATTTCTATGGAAATCATGGCAACAAATAAGCACACACGCACCCTCGCATGCACGCACGCGCACACACACGCTACTTGCATTTAGCTTGTACTCCAGCTCAGGATCTCAAGGAAAGCATTCTACTGTATATGGCAGTGATCCAAAAAAGTGGCAGAACCAACTGACAAGGCTATCAACACTCTTTAGACTGTGTTTTTGAAGAAAAATATGTAAGTACTTGATATTTCAGCCATTTTCCAGACATTTTTTATGACTTCCCAGGAAGACGTTCTTAATATTAAGATAATATTAACACAGGACCGCAGTCACGCTCTGACACCACACCCATAGCAGCACCTCCCGGCTTCTCCTTTGAAATAGCAAAAGAGGGAGGAGGGCATAGAAGGCTAAAAGAGGGAGAGAGGACTACCCTCCAGAGGACAGAGAAAAACAGAAAGAGGAGCACGACATTCAACTCAGAGAAGATGAGCACAAGAGAAAGGGGAAAAAGGAGAGATTGAGATACTGAGAAATACTGAAGGCATAGGAGCAAACGCGGAGAATAGAACGCCGTTGAAAGGGAGGGAGGCAAACAGAGAAGAAAGGAAGACAGCAGAAAGAGGGGCAGTCTCACCCATCACCCGTGGCTGTACTGAGATGATGCTTTTGGAACAGCACCTCCCCCTGGAATATACCAGCAGATTCACCAAGCCAAAATATTTACAGAGACGTGAGATTGGCTTCCCCTAGAAATCAATATCTCTTATGGCCTGCATGCTAGATTGCACCTAGGAGGTAATGGGATCTTTGCAACGCTTGGGTAACAGACGTCTATGCACCTTTCTCTGGTGCATTGCTCTCTCTCTCTCTCTCTCTCTCTCTCTCAGTTTCTCCCTACGTGACCCCCATCCTTCTCACACCCTTCCTTTAATAACCTGTACTGATGTTACGATCAAGAAATGTTAATAATTAATGTCAGAGCAATTGGAGACAATTAAGTGTGGTGACTGGACCATTAATTTTCCTGGGGGCAGGGAGACTTGGGGTTGGGGGTGTAGCACTCAAAGGGAACACTGCTACAAAGTCGGCGGCTAATTGTCTATTGTCCCACAGATGATGTGTAGCCACAGAGCTATTTTATAGAGAGCTACAGAATATAATCACACTTTCCAATTTGCAATAGGGAATTCATAGGCTGTGTTTGCAATTCAAGTGCAAGCACCCTTTCCTTGTTTGTAACACTCCCCACAATCCACACACTAAGTCATTAATGATGCAAACTTTATTAAATTTTCCCAATGATGGTGCTAAATCAATTAGTCCTTGATTACACTCCACCACAGAACAATTTGAATGTTACTACAACCAGACGCCTCTGGTATTAATGAAGACCTAGAAGTTAATAAATAGGAGGTTAGCAATATGCTAATATGATAATGTTTTAATAAGCTGTATGGTTGGGCTTAGGACAATGTTTGGGATGTAATTGGAAACCTTAGCGTGCCAGAAAGGTAGAATTGGTTTGTTGTCTGCAATCTGGAATCACTAAGTGTGCCCATTAAGTCACCACGCTGCCATTGAAACTCTGTACAAGTAGCACAAGTAGCCACTAAGGCTTGCGCAATCTTCAGTCCTCCCATGCATGAAAAAAATGGCTGTTTTCCAGGAGGAACTAATGGTGAGAACCTGAGGAACTCTGGCTGACGCCCCTGGCGGGACAAGGCCAACTGTGTCACATCAATGCAGATCCATAGTCACAGAGAACTAATAACATAGCGCAGATTCAAACTTTACATATTAGGATTGCAGGGCCCTGGCTGTGGTCACACAGAGCACATGTACCCACTGAGCCAGTCATGAGTCCACTGTGTAATTGTAATGGCAAACTTGTGTTTTCCTTTTGTAACAGCAACACACATTTACATTTAGCAATTACTAATATGTAGCGCAGCAGTTCGGGTATATTTGCATATTTGATAAGCTAATTTATATAAAGTGTTTCCAATACATTTACTATCAGTATATTATTTTACTTACAGGCATCTAAGTTTATAATATGAGCAAGTGGCCTCAGAGACCCGGTACTTGCATCACTGGATATCGCTGAACAAACTGCTCCAGCAAAACGATTCCGATAAAACAAATTCCCGGCTGTATCACGGCACACAAAGTCCTAACTTTGTATAATGGGCTGTAGAGAAGATTCCTAAATATATATCGGCAATTAGCGGGGAGTCAATTACCGAGCAGCTCCAGCCTGAGCAAAGGCCACAGAGCAGCACAAACAGTGTGGTCTCCAGCAACAGCGTCTCAATGTCGCATAATCCTGCATGAGTCCTTGGGACATCCCGCAGTTCCCCATTTCAGGAACCCTTAGAGTGTGGTAGGGCATCACTGAGCCAGAAAGAAGGCCCAGAGTGCCTCTGCTGAATGCTGTGATGGATTAGGAGGTGGACCACAGTCTCCCCACAACCATAGGCCATTTACACTGTACATACATTGCAGGAAAACTCTATATTGAAAAAAGAAAAAAGAAAAAAAACAAGACCAAAAAGACTAGATCATACAAGAATTCACCAAGATCATACTGCTGGCGTGTTTGTACTGTATCTTTTGCGATCAAATAGCTACAAAGTACCATGTAGACATTATCCATGTAAAATTATTCTCCAGGCCAAAGCAGTCAATCACAGACAGAATGTCTTCTGTTGTCCTTCATGTCCTCAAGTCCATAACATGAATATGGTCAGTCAGCAGCTATGCTCTTTCATCCATTTGATCAATTCAAGGAAAACTCACTGCTACTTGATGTAAGAATGAACAGCACGTGCACTGACTTTAAAAGAGTGGAAAAAGTTGCTACCAAACTAGTGATCACATTCCATTAGACACCATTTTCAGCTACTTTTTTATTAAACCAATTAAGTCATAAACATGTTTTGGCAGTAAGATCATCATCTGCATGAACTATCACTGGTATTTAAAAGCATTCCATAAAAGGGATCATCAATTATTAAGTTTTAAAGATTGAGGCACCATATGATTCAAAATTTTTATCTGTACGGATTAATAAAGTTAGCCATCAGGAAAAATGATTTTATAACTCTAGGATATCTTTGGATGCTGGCACAAAAAATATCATAAATTAATTTAATGTAAAGTAATTTGAAGGAATATCTCACTATAAATACAAATTAGGCTATAAGATTACTGTTTCATGTGAATACACAACAAGGTACTGATAGCCAAATGTAGTAAGCATTATTCTGGAGACAAACAAGAATTATCTCTTCTACCTATCATCCACATATGGAACAAAAAAGCTTTCACTGAATTAGAAAACAAACAAATAAATTCTATTTTTCATTTGTCCAAAAAGTGGACACAGTTTTCAGTGCGCACAACAATAGTTAATGGAAGTGCTAATGATTTTATTGCATTTGTCCAATAGTAATACAGCCGAGGACATGGATCGCTTTGAAATGTCCCATGAGGTGGTTCATCGAGACATTTTTACAAATGTCTATTCGTCTTAAAGTGACTGCAGTACACGTGCCTTCTCTACAAGGCCACAGCACCTCAAACCTTGTGCAGCAGTATAAGCGATGAATCACTTGATAGTGAAATGTTTCTCTGTAGCAGAGTGAGTAAACTGAATAATGGTTCGCCGTAGTGCAGTGGAAGGGGGCTTGAAATGATTACGTGAGTTGCGAATGATTGTAAATTACAGTAAATGATTCCTGTGTCAGCTCAGGAGCGCTCAGACAGCCACGTGTCCCCCGAGGCACACGCCGTCAGCCACGTGAGATTCTTTTAACTCCGCATTCCACCGGCTGAGCTCGCGGAGTACCGCTCCCGGACACACTGCAGGTACTCCGCTGAAGAGAGGAGTCACCCCTGCGCAACGAGACCTCCTCCCTCTCCGGACAACGCGCGGACCACCCCGGAGAACTCACGGCCACGGGCGGGCCACAGCGTGCGCCACTGCATCGACGATGTGTGCTTTTCGGCGCAACACACCAACCGGGAGGTCTTTAATAGCAGATCCATCAATGTGACAGCGTACATTTTTAATATTTAAATGCTGTATCACTGACAAAGATGGTTTCCTAGATACGTGTATTTCATCCCTCATGTCATTTAGGAAAACAAGACTATAAATAAAAGTTGTACGTGCAAAGTGAAGGCAAAATGAAATAATGCCAGTTGTCTGTCAAGTCATACGATTTCAAATCTTTTTTCTCTATTATTCTTATTAATTGAAACAGTATCCTTTTTTTAGATAAAGATTCCCATTTCGAAGTGCGAGGCGAGGCAATGAACTGACGGTATGTGGACTGTGTGAAGTCTCAAAAGTCTATGAATAGGAGTCAATATTTAATCTATATGCTTGATTTCTACATCACATGCCATTACCGTGTATTGAAATTCATAGAAACTGCTGCACATCCTATTTAGGTTAGAATTATCACAGTCATTGTTAATAAATTATAATATGAATACCATTCCTTGATGGAGAGATAAACAAGTGTATTGTGATAGTGAGACAGAAACAGAGAGAAGTAATATATCATTATGATGCTGTGTTGTTATATAATTAAAAACATTTAAATATCCAATGTCCATTTAAATGTACATTTAAATGTCCAAAATATAGTCCTTACAGCTAATTTCTTGTCTTAAGAATATTTGCATAGTTGTGATGTAGCTGTCTCTGAAGGTAATAATTAGGTATGCATAGAAACATTGGGTATTCTAGTGTAAAATAAAAACATGTCCAACAAATGCATTGGATATGAGGTGGAAGTGACACTGAATTAAATACTCGCCAATTTGTCACTGGTGTTATATTAATGTGCCATTTGATTTATTTCAATGTAATTTGTATCCTCATGAAATAATCTTTGATTAAATCTTTTGTGATTTTGCAAAACTACCGTAAGGTCATCAATATATTATCATTTCATCCTTTATGGCATTCCAAACTTATCACATATTTTTGCACATTTGCACACATTATTCATCTCCCTAGGAGACCATTCATAATGGGATGGTAGGGTGTGTGTCTGTGTGTGTGTGATTTCAGGATTTGAACGAACCTGTCTATCCCAACACCAGTCAGTACAACAAGACTAAATCACATTCTATTAGCAGCTCCTGGAACTTCAGTAGCAGATAATCACTGGCTGCTTGTACAAGAAATGGCAATGTTACACAGCAATCACATAGGGTTGACCTAACACCGAGGCCTCTGTGGCATCACAAGTCCAACATCAGACAGTCAGCAACAGGTTCCCTTGGTGTTGCTAGGCAACAGCTCATAATCCCCAGGGGCAGGGTTGCCAACTCTCACGCTTCTGGCATGAGACACACACTTTCAGGCTCTGTCTCACGCTGTCACGCCACCCAAACACATCTCACGCCAAATAAAAGGGCCACAACCGAAAACAAAGCCGCTCCCTGATTAAACAAATTATCGAACAATTACATATCAGCTGGCAGGACAAAGTGCCATTGGTTCGAAAACATTGCAGAGAGACTGCCGATTGGCTACCTATATTTGACAGCACCCCTGCCCATGAATACATCTCACTCCAGCCAGCTGACCAGAGTCAGCTACCCTACCCAGGGGTTTTTATTGACGTGATTCAAAAAGACTGACAGTTATTGTATCTGAGCTCTACTCGTCATTGACAGAAATATAACAAATCAATAAACATGTTAAATAAAGCACTTACAGTACAATGCCCTATTACACAGACAATATCACCCTCACCCTCTTGCTATTTATTTTAAATGTCAAAGCACATAATTGTGCTGCAACAGGTGCAGACTGTTTAAAAGGGATTAGAAAAAAGAAAGAAAAATATGTATGATCCTCTCCAATACACGTGTCAAAATGATGCCGTGTTGTCACCGCAACAATCCAGTTACTGGGGGGCAGGTTGTTCACTCTGAGATTTACAACACTTACAACAGGTTTTCTGTGATATCCTTTCTGTGGGAGAATCGCCAGGGATAGTTCTGCGAGTGTAAACTTAATTACTCTGCCAGCTCATACCTTGTTAGCATCTCTTTATCCTCGCAGTTAGGGAGGCACAGAGGAACGCAGACTTCATTGGGGGATTTTTAACATACTGTATCTTTTTGGATTTTCCAAACCCCATCAACTGATTGTGTAAATACATGACTGGGTACATTTATACTTTTGTGAGGGGTAGGGAGGATGGGGAGGGAAGGCACACAAAGTACAATAGCACAACTTATACCACTAAAAAAGAGATTTCCATCCCCTATGCCTCCATGTCGTCTGGAGATAGCACAGCCAAGGAGGGGGAGAGGGTAGAAAGGTGAGCACACGTACGCACGCTCTCACTCTCACAGACACACGGACACACTGACACACACACACACACACACACACACACACACACAGACACACGGACACACGGACACACTGACACACTGACACAGACACACACACACGCAGACACATGGACACACTGACAGACACACACACACACATGCAGACACACGGACACACTGACACACACACACACACACACACACACACACACACGCAGACACGCGCTCACACATTATATTTTCGGTTTTAGAATCACTGACCGAGGAGAATCTGCCCTTTCCAGATTTGTCAGACCAGGCAATCACGACAGAGGGTGTCACTGCATGACTATTTTAAGAGGACTTCAAACCAGGTATTCACTTTTTCTGGGGCCAGCGTGAGGAGCCATGGCCAAATGACTGCTGTTATTGCAGCAAAGCAGAGGCTCCATGAGCACAGTGCCACAGAAAAACAATAGGTAGACCCTTTTTCAAAAGAAGCAAGCCTTGGATTGCTCACAACATAAGTAAAAACTATTCTAAAAGATCAAGAGCTCAGTTTCAAATATGTGAGGAATATTAACAAAAATATCTCAAGGACAGACAATGTCCATTCCTATACTGCATTAGTCACATCCCGAAATGGGATCAGCTTTCTGGCCAATCAAATTGTTGTGACTGGCTGAGCTGTCAGCGTCAAATGGGATTCTCTGGAGGGCAAGAGAAGTCCTGTTCAATGGCCTCAACGTAGCTCAGTTGGATTCACAAGTCACATGGGCAGTGGTCCATGGCATCCACGATTACCCCAGCACTGCCAGGAAGTAAACAACGTGCCCGGTCTGCCGCTGTTGGTGTTTCAAACACAGGTGTAGCCAAGCGCCTGATCTGAGTTAGGAGGGATGGGAGCATCTCTCACACTGTTACAGCCTGTTTCAGGCAGCCAAACAATGGCAGCACACATCTGTCGGTTCTGGAATCACAATTTTAACATCCTAATTAGAACATAATGGTGTACCCCCAGTTGTGCTCACCATACCTGAATAGTAATACGTGCTGTTATGAGATACATGAACTTTTTGTTTGCCTCTTTGGTTTAGACCCCCTTCCCCAATTCCAGAAGTGCTGTTTTTACTCTTGTGACTGGCTTTCTTTCACCAGTCATCTTATCTTGGTCACAGCACGCAGACTTTTGAATTTATTGTGCTAGATGCCTTAACAAATTGCAGATAAGTGATATTTAAATTTAATTGACTGCTTTATTATTTTTTTTAACCAGAATTCCAGTTTTACAATCGGGTTTTACCGGAATTCATTTCCTTTGTTTTATTTTCACCTAAACATCCCCTGTCTTCTGAGTGCATGCAAAACCTAAAGACACACCCATACATCTGGGAGAGCCAATGAGAAGATGACAACAGCAGTTTCCCCTTATGGTGGTGAGCCCATCTCACTCATTCCAGCCACGTAAGGGAAAATAAGAGAAGTGCTATCCGGGGGGTGGGGGAGGGGGGGGGGCTGATATTTATTCTAATATTTTAAAGGAGAGACTTGGACTAGGGGGCTCCAGAACAGATGCTGATTGCTGAAGGAACATTAGAGGAGCATTAATCACCTGAGCCTAGAAGCATCCTTTACAATGAGAGAGAGCGAGTGAGAAAGAGAGAGAGAGAGAGAGAGGAACAAAGAGAGAGATCGAGAAAGAGAGAGGAACAGAGTGAGAGGGAGAGAGAGAGAGAGACTGAGAGAGAGAGCTGCATCAGAGAAAATGGGAGAAAATTAGAGTTTAAAGATAACTATACCACCCTTGTACCATCTCCTGCTTCAATATACTTTTAGTTTTTTGTATTTATGTTTATGACATGTTTATGACATTAGTTGATTTGTCTTAGCGATCCCTCTTTCACCGATCCTTTCAACATTATGCTTGTGGTATTATTATTATTATTATTATTATTATTATTATTACACGAAACACTAGAAAATACAACTGTGAGCCACAAATATCCAAGCCAATAAAATGGCATCATAGAGCTACAGGTGCAATTTTAACATAATTTTTTTAACATATTTTGAATATATGGACTGTAGCAACCACCTCAAATTCCATCTGTATAAAATATTGAATATGCATCAAAATGGCTGTTGACTCTGTGCTATTTATAAACTGAGTAATTTATCAAACAGTGCAGTCAAAACGTCTTCCAATGCAAATGCACAGGTTTTCTTTTGTTACTGAATCACTACCATTAAACAACAATACAAGAAGTACTGAGTCACAGCACGGCAAATTCAAAGAACAAACAAAATTAAATATATGTTATACAAATGATAACACAAAATGGCTACATCCTGCTTACTGACATTGCATTGAGTAAACACAGGCAGCAAATGCTGCCTTTTGAAGATGAACGGCAGTTGTGAAAAGAGCCAATGAAAGAGCCCGTGGCATAGTGAATTTGGCACATTACATTTCAGTGGATTAATCCTCTGCCCATATGTTTTTCCTCTGTAATTCACAAAGGCTGCCTCTGGCTCTGTTCTATGCACAGACAGTTGAGTTATATGTAACTGCTGCATGTCACAGAGGTGAAGGTAATAACTCAATGCAGCAATAGCTTAAGATTAAGCCACCAGCGCACATGGGTGCAATACATTTACACACATTTGCTTGGCTTTTGCAATAAGGTGGCCGTCTAATCTTAGATACAGCTGAAAGACACTCCAGTATATTTGTTTTAGCTTTCTCATTTTTTTCACATTTTCTCAGCTGAAACTGTTGAGAGTCCGATGAGGCACAGTCGCTGGTCATTCTAGGACCAACAGATTGAATCAGGAGAAACTGTGCCTGATGCAAGGTGAAAAACGACTGTCTAACTCCATTTCAGGATCCCTGGAGTGCCAACCTCACGGTTATGAAACATTCCCAGAGGTTCAGCCTCGCCAACAAAATGCCCTCTGCCTGACAGCCTGTTAGTCAGACAGGCTCCAGCACCACGCCGCCCGCTGGGGCCGTGACGGGTGAGGCCGCGGTGTCTGGAGCCCCGCTGACCAGCGGCACACGCGGGTACTTAAACCGTGACAGGCCAGGAATGTTCCGGCACTCTCTGCACCGCCATCCCAGAGCAGAGACAGAGGGAGAGCAGGAGGCTCTCAATGCTCTGCTTCCAAGCCTGCCTTGTGACACTGACAGATTAGGACAAATTTCCGCCTGCCTGTTCTCAGTGCGATCCAGCAGAAACAGTGATGTAGACTCAGTGCACAGCCTAGAATAGTGGGGGGGGCTAACTTTATTAGGAGTCCAAGGGAGTTGGGACTGTCTCACTGTTCAACAATACACATTCTTCATCAGTGAGAAAAGACAATTTGAGCAAGTAGAAAACTGGAAACGGGGAAGGCTTACCAAGGCCGCCTTCGTACGTCATACAGGTCAATCTTATTGGGGGCTCTCCATCGTGTGGCTGTAGACGGGACAAAAACAGAATCATGCTGTAGTTGGCCTGAAATGTGCCAGACTCCCACAGCTGTATAGAAATGGATAGGCACAGCAACTCATTACCTGTCAGACAATATACTTGTCATCTCAGTAGGAATTAGCTAATGTGTAGATGAGCGGACATCACAAAAGACCGCTATGTTTATGTTCACAGGGACACGTGACAACCTGGTGTCCTTGTAGGCCTGCAAAGCATTCTGGCAGTAGACAGAAACACAGGGTGGCACTGTACCTGGGTAGTATCTGGTGACACCAGTGGCACTGCCAAACACCTGCCAACGCAACGATGGGTCCTCCCTGCTGTTGTCAATGAAGACCTTCTCCAAGGCCTGGGTCCAGTTCAGCTCATTGAGGATCACAGGAGCTGGAAACAAGCGGGAAGGAATGACAGTTACCTCTACCATCAGATTATGTCAAATATTAAGACCTTTAAATGTTAGCGATGTACAGTACTTCATAGTGTGAGTTCAAGAACTGTGCAGAATTATAGACTGTAGAATCCTGCACAGCTCTTGAAATTCTAGCTTCCATATCACAGGACGGATACTGTATAAAGCATGCATTTTCACACATTTTGCATTTAAAGACTGAATCAGTTTAGGTTAAATGCCCTGTTCAGTGGTACTCACATAAGAACTGATCAAACAACCCTATGGTAACAACAGTGACTCATTACCCACCACGCCTCATTTCCACCAGTTTTTCCCCTCTAACAATAAAACCTGATGTTTTTCTCAACCAAGGCAAGGTGACACAAATCGCAGCTTGGGTTGGCATGCCACATTGAAAGTGTATCCAGGCATTTTCAGCTGCCACTCTCATTCAGTTAACCCCATCCACTGGGAGCACTGGGGTAGATGAAACTAAGAGACAATGATGAATGAAGGGCTGAAGTGTAACAGTGATCCACGTAGCCCGACACACAAATTAAAGGATGTGATTTTGCACCCGGGTCGGCTGTGAGTTCTGAGGCGTATACTTATTTTCTTGGGCAATTATTATTGTTATTTTTTTTGTGAAGGGTCCCTGGTCTGCGGTTTTCAAAGTATTTCCCTTCAGGATTTTCTCTCTTAACACACTCTGTCCATCTCAAAATGCATTCCATGTTCTTTGACTGATGCAGCAGGGTAATAATTTCAATTATTATTTAATAGCTATGCAGAAGTCAAAGGATGTGTGGTGCAATCAGCAGTTTAATGCCAGCTTGATTAAATGAAGAGCAATGGGAGCTGCTGAGCTGGGGAAAGCACCAGTCAGTGTTTGTGTGACTTTTGATTTAATTAACCACCCAGCCGTGGCTTGATAAGCTCCTGAACCGCCAGGCGAGCTTTTTCCCCTGCACTTCTTTAAATTTCACACAAATAAATGATCATTATCCTCTTTTCTCAGGATTTTCAATTACGGATCTTCCTTTTGACGAGCTGTCAGCTTTCTCGGAGAGCAAGGGGCGGGGCCCCGCTTGGCCCCGTAATCCTCAGCTCACAGCACACGCTGGGCCCCGACCCCACACTGCGGTAGGCCTCACTTACATGTGGCCAGGGCAAGAAAGCCATGCACATCGTCCACACTCCTGGTAGATGCGGAGCCATGGCCACACATGTAACATGCGTTTTTACATATTATCCGCTTGTACAGCTGAACGTGTTTCCTACTGAAGCAATTTACTTTAGATTGCTGGAGGGAACAGCAGCAGTGGTGCACCTGGGAAATGAATGTGTCAACTTCCTCAACCACTGTGCCCTCTTGCTGACCCGTGTCTCTCACAGAGCTCTGCTTCCAGGACCATGAGGACTGACGTTTAAAATCTCAGGTGGGACTCTGTTGTTCCACCCTTGAGCGAAATGCTTCACCTCGATTGCTATGAACATTAACTAAATGTGCATGCAGTGGAATTGTAAACCTGCTGTGATTAAAGCCCACACGAGGCTTACTACATTTAGCCTACACTGGGAACCAGAAAAAGCAAATTAAACACAAGATGCATACACACACATACAACGAGGCCTGTAGCATTGATTAAATCTGTACAAGCCCTAGGAGACACTTTACCCACGCATTGCAGCATCCTCATACACTGCAGCTGATTCATGCTAGACGCAGGATTGTGACTCATTGGTTATTTATTGTTTTTATTATTTATAGATGTGCCCTATGTCTTATGATTTGAAACGCTCCTTCATGGCTAAACTCTCCCAATATCCACAGAGATGTGAGCTTCTGAAGCCTGCCTGTCACATGGACACACACACACACACACACACACACACACACAGAGCTTTTGATGGCCAACAGTGTGACTGGAGGTGCCAAGCAGATGTGAAATAAATTGCTCTTGTCGCCAAGGGGAGCGTCTGAACTTGGGAGCTCCGAGCAGCATGTCCTCAGATAAAAAAAGTATTGAGAGAGACTGAGATGGAGAAAGGGGGGAGAAAATTGAGAGAGAGAGAGAGAGAGAGAGAGAGAGAGAGAGAGAGAGAAATGCACTAGAGAAAAGAACATAGACTTCTGTGACCCAAACTTTGTAAAGATCCCATGGAGTCTTTACCATTAAGAACACAGGGTTCCCAAGCAATAATTTATAGGTGTGGTAGACACAGAGGTGGATGATATTAAATAACTCTTAGATTCTCATTGAGTTGGTGAATTTCAGCCACAGTTCTTAGCAGAGTGTGCTACATACACACACAATGAGACTGGGCCCATGTTCATGTGCTGATTATGGTACTATAGGGGAACAGGCCCTCAGTCTACTGCTATTGGAACAGTAACAATTTCTGCTTTCATAGTCGGAGTCACAAACCATGAGGGTCAGGTGAGCAGCTGCCCAAGAACGCTCAGGCCATGGCGCAGTCTCCCCCTCTCTCACACCAGCGAGTGCAGAGCTTGCGCTTCCATCTCACATTGCGCAGGGCGTGTGCGAGAGGAGACAAAAGACAATTTGTCCAAGGCTGGAAAGAGTCGGCGTGGCTGTTTGGTGCTCTGCCATCTGGCAGCCGTCGAGACCAACGGTGAGCGGAACGACGCGCCCTCCGGCGTGCCTCCGGGCGTAGGACGCGCGGATGGTTATTCACCTCGCCACTATCGCTGCAGCCAAGGGCACGGCGGGGAGAACGAGGGCCGGAGCACGAACAGCACCAGGACACGTCACGCGGCCCGCACGCGAACAGAGACCACCTCTACTGTCAGGGGGGACAGTCTCTGGAAAAAACAAATAACTAAGCGATGCGAGCGCCATGCTTTTCAGGATTTATTGTCCCCCCCGTACGTTATCACGTGAAGAATATGAGCATCCGGAGATAAGGAAACACGAGCAGACTAATTTCGTTTGATTTATTCCATTTTATTTTTCATGTGCCCATCTTGACTTGTCCGGACAGTTGATAAAAAGAAAAATCTCCCCCCGGGAAAAATGTGGGCCGGCGGTTGACGTGGCCCCTAAATGTTATTGGGCTCATCTTTCATTTGAAAAATCCATCTCAATGATATCTTTAAAAGGTAATCTATCAAGGGCAATGTTCTCAGACATTTAGAACCGAGCGCTTTCGTGCCCTTTATGAAGTGGGACTGGAATCGTAGCAGAGGAAACAATTATTTGTTGGATTTATTGAGCATCGTTCTGTGAAATCATTCTTCATGGGTATTATTTATGTTTGACTCAGGGCAAGCTACCTGGCTCCACTGAAATGCGGCCCTGTCATACTGGAATTATACATTACAGCCAACATTAATCCAGCCTTATGTCTCTCCACAGAAAGTATATTATTCATACAGTAAACTGCATTGCTTTAAGAATAAATAAATATAATGTACAAACAGGGAATATGTGCACAGTGTTTACATCATACTTTCAGAGTCATCCTTTTCACCAGATTATACAGTACTTCCTAAGAAAAACAGTTCATAAAGTATCATCATCATCGTCATCACCATTATCATCATCTCCACCACCAACTAGTACATAAAAAACATATCTCAGAAGTAGTCGACTCTTGCATGACAGATAGCATTACTAAGCTAAATTTCCTACAACATGAATGAATATATGTCTCCATCCCAGCTGGCTCCAGATCAAATATACCCATACTCAACTAAATTTTACGAATACAGTGAGGCTCTGTATGCTATCACATATAATATAATATAATATAATATAATATAATATAATATAATATAATATACACCCATCCACAACCATGTACACTCTCCATTATGGCTCTTTCGCATTGGATATTATTTAACTAAAACCAACTGGAGTCTTTCTTGATCGGCATTTCTCTTTAGTACTAAGGTCTCTCTGATCTCAAATTGAATCTTTAAGGCCCATAATATCTCATTCCAACACACAAGTGAAAGGGGATTGGGCCTACACAGAGCAACATGACTAGCGATTCCAGGGGAAACAGAAACATTTTGAGGATGTCTGAACTGGACCATTCTTGCGCAAACTGCACATTCTAAGGCTTTGCATTCCACACACGCGTGTCTGCTTGGCAGTCGAAGATTAGCGAGAGAGAGAGAGAAAACTAAATAAGGAAATTATTTTCAAAAATAATAAATATGAAACAAGAAATGGGGGAGGAATAAGCATTCCTCCACCAAAACTGATTGCGTTTTTAATTAAAGGCGATACAGTAAATAATAAACAAATAAAATGTAATTAGTGTGCTTAGTGGCGGGTGAAGTGGTGGGTGGTGTAGTCAGTGGTTTAATTAGTGTGTGGTGAAATGATAGTGCCCCTTCACTAGCTTGAAAGTGGGGGCGTCAGGTTTGTTTTTGCACATGGGGAAGTGGAAAGGGGAGGGAGGAGGTTGGTTGGTGGTGAATGAAATCAAGGGGAAAAATATAAATAAACATCATTCCCCTCTATCTCCCCCTTCCCTTAAAATCTGGCTGGTTTCAGAGAAGGTGATCAATAGAGGCAGTGGAGAATTAGCGAACCCTCTGCTAATGCTATTGAATTAATGCTATCCCTCTCCATGCTAGGAAATTAACACTGCCCTTGTTAAACCTGGAAATCCTTCTTGGCAGGGAAGGCTGTAAGACATGTAAATTCATCCGCATCTTCAGGGTAGATGGTTTCAATTTCTGAATGTGATTGTGGCTATACGTGGCAAATGATCCAACAAAATCAGACACTGCCCACAAAGCAGCCTCAAAACATTGTGTTATGTGATGGACTGCAAAAAAATCAGGCTTGTTTTAAAAGAAGGCAAAAATGTACACCACAAACCAGCCTTCACAATACTGCTTCACAACAGAACCGCCCCGGTGGAACACACTGATTGGACAGACCAACAATTGTACCAGGATGTGTCTAATTATCCAGTCACAAGCATAAAGAACCCCTCGATGTGGTATTCAAACAGCTCCCCAAAGGAAGTTAAAGAAAAGTGTTTTGATGACATAATTAGCTGTTTTACAACACAATGAGCGCTTCATCAATATTCGGCGGAGTTAAGTTGATGTAATAACAACCATTTACCGAATTCTCCCTTCATGTAGCAGACACAACTTCCTTCAGCCGATAGAACCTTATTCCCCCTTTAAACAAATATTAAAATAAGGATAAGGCCTATGAATGTGCTATCGATTGTTCTGCTACAGCCACTGCCCTTAATGAGGGTTGCAGTAAAAATAATGGTGTGGAACTGATTATCTTGGGGACTGGTTTCCCTCTGTGGACATTCGGTAACTACATACTCTACATCCCTCAGACTGTAACAAGCTGTTGGTGAAGTCTGACATTATCATATAATAATAATAATAATAATAATAATAATAATAATAATAATAATAATTTATTTCATTTTAAATTACTGTGTATGTGTTGTCTTGGATTGAAATCGCAATAATCAATGATCTATCCCAGCCCTTATTGTAATTTGTATTTTCGTCCTAATATTGTAGTAGCATTGTACTTCCCCCTTGTTTAACTTAGCATAAGTTTGGTCAGAATAAGAACTGTGTTCTTCGCTATGCATAACTGTACGAAATGAGTATTGTACCTTATCAAACCTGTGTTTTGTAGTTGTTCCAATGACCTCGATATACACTTCTGTACATCGCTTTGGATAAAAGCGTCTTCTAAATAAATGTAATGTAATGTAATTTGTATACTCATGCCAGTGTTTATAAATGTTTATTGATAGATGTTTATATACAAATTGTAGCCTCACTCCCCTTCTTTCAGGCCCTTTCTCAGTTTTGTCCTCTCACTACTCCCTGTCTTTCTGTTTCTCACACACGCATGTTTCCATTCCCCCCTCCCTTGCTCTCTCTCTCTCTCTCCCATTTGTGCTCCCCATCACTGACCTTCACAAGTGCCATAATCACTCTTTTCATTCCCTTCCCACACTGCTCACTATCTGCTACAGAAGAAAGAACATCACATCTTTAAAAATATTTTTCTCTGCTCTCTTATCTTTCTCTTGCTTATTTGTGTACTTATTTACTCATTATTTATGCATCTACTAACCAAACACATCACACACACACACACACACACATATATATATATATATATATATATACATACATATACACTTTATTGAGTGAGGACCTTCAATAAAAACTGGCACAGAATGAAATTGCAAAGGTCAATATTAGCTTTTCCACAGGCTTTCATTTCTGAGTGTTTTGGTTATTTCAGAAGGCTCTTTCAAAATCTTTATGTTTGAAAAGTAAATGAAATATATTCCCATTTTCTCCTATAATGAGACCCTTTGGCCGAGGGACCCAAATTCAATGACATATCTTTTACTCTCACTCGCACACGCATACACTACATGCACACACAAACTATATGCAGGCATGCATACAGTCACGTGAAATTAAGGAAAAATACCCCAGCACTTGATAAGTGGTATACATTAAACGAACAAGTGCTGTGCCAGTGCCAATTAATTTGCATAACATGAAGGACCACCATAGGATGTTACCTCAAGGTTTGCTGCATTTTGAGCACTGTACTGTCGATGGGTCCATCTTTATAGAATTATCTGGTTTATCTTCACTTTATTGAAGGGACAGACAGTTTATTTTTCTTAAAGGTAACCGCTTTCAACCTGGTTCCATTTCATCTGTGTGTTTTAATTAAAATTTGAAAATAGGGAGTGAACATTTACCCACTCCGTATCCACTTGAGCACAGTTATTTAACACCTTTGCGCTTCAATGACTTTCTCATTCTCTTAAAATCTCCTTCGATTAAAATCTGTCTTTTCTCAGCTTAAAACCCTGTGGCATTCTCTATTCCCCACATCCATTTCAATCTCTCTGGGATAAGATATATGCGTCTTATGATCGGCTAAGGATTCCAGTTTGCCCAATGCCTCCCTCAGTAAGTCTGGTTCTGAATTTCAACTGTGCAGACCATCCAAGGACAGTAGAATTAATGGGATTAATAATACATATGCCAATAAAGTTAGCTTATATAAAGTGGATACTGTATTTAGTCCAATGGCAGTGACTCACAAGCATAACACTGTTTGCTAATATACAGTAGAAACAGCAAGTCTGTGTAGAAATAATGCTCTCTAAGGACTTAGCTTTGGCTTTTGGGTGGACTAAAGCGTTCATATGTCAATCCTGATCAGCCTGGCTAATGATCTTTTGTGGATTTCACTTTCAAATACACATTGATAAAGATGTTTGAATTATTAGAATTAATATTATATTTCAATATACATTTTCAGCTAGGATAAAACTGCCTATAAATATACCATACTTGTGTGAATGTGTGGTATTTAAAACATTTACATTTCTACCAGCTTCACATTCTTGCACAGTGACTTGCCATCAACTTTCCAACAAAGGCAAGAGGGTAAGGGAATTATTCAAAATAATATATTCAAATGACTTCCATTCAAATGACTTCAAGTTTCCTGGACATTTTTGGCTTTTTCCTCTAGAGGCACAATTAGTCACTCTCTTATTTTACTGTCATAACCACATTTTCCTATTAATCACTCTGTACGCCAGGGAGACTACAGCGTGGCTACATGAAAAATCTACGTGTGAAATAACGTTTTGAAAAAGTTCATAAACAAATTTGAAACGTAAGTTAAGGGCTTTAAAGTCATTGGTGCCTTATATCCAAAAAGAAATAAATAAATAATAATAATTTCTAAACACAATGATTTTCTTCAATTTCAATTAAAGTAAGTCGGTGGTGGGTGAGGTGAGTTCCCACTCATCACTGTAAAGCACTTTGAGCATTTGGAAAAGTGCTATATTCATGTAATGATTAATTCATTTATTCATTCAAATAAATTCATTATATGGGAAACACTGATCTGGCAAAACAAGAAACATGTCCCAAACCAAAATATGGCAACCAAGGATAATTCTGCACTGAATATTCTGACAAAAAATGCTTTTTCATTTAAAATTATAACCTGAAATCTGCAGGAATTTTACTGGTGAGCATACTGGGTATTCAAATAACAATTATACCCAGGTATCAGATGAATCCAGCTGTTTCCAATCCAGAACACCCTGGACACAATCAACTCCTAACTCTCTTCAGCACGCTGAATTATTTTCCTGCACAAAGCTTCCGGTATCCATTTTGTAACAAGCATTGATAATTGGGAAAAAAATGTCTGAATGTTTGACCTGAGCTAATTAGAAAGTTTTCAGTCCAGGCAGCTATAATCAGCACTGGAATAATGAATCATAAAATGGTTCATTACTGTGCTTTGGGAATAGATTCAATCTCAATAAATGGCCACCTTCCCAGACAGACAAATAAAACCAGGACACCACCACAGACTCATTTAGCTGCTAAAAAGAAGAAAAAAATAATAATAAAAAGAAACATTTTGCACTTATATTATTACAGTTTCCCCCTATTCTTCTCTCTCCTCTCGCAGCGCCCTCACGTATCTCCCGCCTCAAATCTTCCACCTTGCTCAACGAGTCTCTCACTTTCCCAACATTCCCTCAATTTCTCCTCTGCCACCACTCAGTCTCTCTCTCTGTGCAGCCCCATTGACCACGGCCAAAACACCCACCCATCAACCCGCAGATGTCAGTAGAGAGGGATCTCAATGGGCTACTTTGGTTGTCTTCCGCCAGAAGCAACCAGCAACTGGCCCAGCATAAATCCTTGGGTGTGGGCCAATGGACATTGAGCTAATCCAGAGTTAGGGGCCCACTTTACACTGAATGGACATTTGCCGGAGGACAATGGTGTGAATGTGACGGTGGCTTTGCTTTAGTCTCAGAGACACCACAGACTCCAAACGTCACCTTTGAAAGTGGTAGACATTGCTTTCATTGTCACCCATTTTCTGGTTATCGACAACATTGCATTAGAATTACAGCAGGGATTATGGTGCCTTGCATGCTTGAATGATACCAACCTAATCTATATGTTCATAGACACCATTGTCTACTATTTGCACAGTCAAGGAATGAACTAGAATACAAAATTTATGTGAGAAGTACTGATGTCACCACACCCTTTTTTTCTGTTGCAAATATATACAAAAAAAGCTGAATGAAGTGCAGAGAAAGCTGGTGAAGAATCTGTGTTCTACTCACATCCTTTGTAGATGTCCGTAGGGATTTGCACAGCTGTGTTGGAATAGTTGACTTTGTTCTTGAAGTTTGGATCATCAACAAACTCTAGTTTTAGAGAACTGCGTTCCTCAGTGAAGCCATCTTCTCCATCACCATCTGACTCTGACTGAAAGGACACACAAACACACACACCGCCATTTTCATTTCCTATTTTTTTTTCTTTTTATTTTTTTACAATTGATTGTGAGTGGGTGTCTGGCATGTTGCTGGGAGGAACTAATACAGCAGGGAGCCAAGGAACCCTGGCCATTTTGAAGCCACCTAAGCCAGCCCTGGCAGGCCGAAGCCATTCGGGTTCCACCACTGCAGACTCATCACAGGCTTCCGGTGGCAGCTGGGGCTGGAAACTGAAATGTCACGGCCACAGAGCGAAGCCTGTGCTTCTGCTGACTGCCTTTTACGGCCACTCAGGGGCCCTTTTTTATTTACTAATTTATTTAGTGGACGGTGAACAATTAAATGTATTCATAGTCATCATGCAATGCATTGTGCCCAAGCCAACTGTATGCCTCTCATTGGTGGTTCCACGAAGCAATGTACATACATTTATAATAAGTAATATAAATAGGCAAATCAATACAACATGGGTCGAACACAGATTCCAGGAGCAGACCAGGAGCAGTAAGGCAAAATGTTGTTTAAGCAGCCATCATTTTCAGAACAATTGTATACCTGTGAGTAATAATATCTCATACCAGCTATTATTGCATTCTATTCCACTTTCTTCAAAAAAAACATGACAGCTCCCTGCTTCTGAAAATGACAGCGGTAATACAAGTAGTTTCCTTTGCTTGAATAGATAAAAACTCAACAGAAGAGCACACCATGTCATTACCTGGAAGAGGTGACAGGACTATGTATATAATTATTTGTTTCTTTTTTCAGTAAAAGGAAAAAAGCCTGCGTTCAAAAATTCAACATTACAGGAATAATAAAAATATGCTAATGAAAACATGCACAGTACAAAGGTTATTACAGCCCTTTTCTTATCAGATTGGCTTTTTGAACCCCATAAAAACTAAAATACACAACGAAAGGACCAGCCAGAAAATAAAAAGCATTAGAGACAAAGAGACCTTATGATTGGGAAGGGGGCAAGATATCAGCATTTTAACGGCTTCTCATTGAAAGAGCGTGCCCTTACTCTGACCCTCCTCTGAGCAGCCACTCACAGACGGTACATTGTGGCATAGCCAGCAGAGCACTGACCACACGCTCTTACTAGCTGCAATGTCAGAGGTTCGAATCCGGCCGTTTGTCCTTTGCTGGATGTCTCTCCCTCTCTCTTGCTCCCCATTCTTCCTGTCTATTACACTGTTCAGTCTAATAAAGCTGAAAAAGCCATAAAACTGCTGTCTGAGTGACAACCATGAGAGAGAGAGCCCCTTGCCTGCTCCAATCTCTCTCCACCCCACTTCATGTCTACTGTTGCTTTTTCGTTTTATTTATTTATTTATTTATTTATTTCACCACTTTCTTACCTACTTACTTTATTTTAGACCTCTCGGTGCAGGAAGGTAAACACACACTAATGCCTATCCACGTCTAACATAATGTCCTGAAATCATCTTCGATTTCAGCTCCACCAAATCAGCTAGATCTCTCAGCCTCAAACGGCCCAGTTACACCACAGCCTCCCCCCTTCTGAACAAAACTGCTTTACTCTGATTGGGTTTGTGGACTCCATTCAATTTTGAATGTTTAGAAAATTTCTTATCTCCAGCAGCACAGTGCCCAGGAACAATCCAGCAGCCCCAGAGGACCTCCTTCTCAGGAACCCCCCCACCCCCATCACTAACCAACCCCCTGCCCAGCACTTCACCATAAAACAGCAACAGCATTTATGGAGAAACACTTAAGTCCTTTTGAGGTTATTGGAAAAAACAATAGCAATTATACACAAACAAACAAACACACACACGCACACACACACACACACACACACACATTTGTGTGCGCGCACACATAATAAATCACCACTCGCCTTTCTCCTGACAAGTGCTGTCTACACATAGGTCTCTGTTTAGCATCCATCCTGTTTTCGCCTTGTCCACCGAAACAGCAGGTATTAATCGAGGGACAAAATTCTGAAAATCAATTAGCGCCAAAAAGATGGCTATCGCAAAACACATAAAAGGCCCGTGCAGATTAGCACTCTGTCAATAGTGAATGGCAAACAATACTTAATTATAGAGACAGTGTCCTCATTCCCCTCCCAAAAAACAGAGCCCCCTGGGTGAGCATCAGTCAGCCTTTCTCTACGGAGCTGGGTAGCGGCTGGACTGGAAAAGTGGGCTGGAAAGACAGTGATGTGGGAGGGGAGGGGGTTTCGGGAGACAGGACTTCCTGATGGCCAGAGAGACCCTCATTACGCCCAGCGAGACGCAGGAAGAATCTCTAAAAGGCAGTCATTTAACGAACACAGAGAGAACACCATATGTTCAGCCCAGCAAGCCCAAATGGCACCAAGGCTTGGGTACGAGTAGACTTAATCTCCAACTATTAATATCTGACATGTTGGACCGGTCGCAGTAACGGCTTTCGACACCATGTAAAACGGTAAGTACTTTCATAGTGGCTTAAATTGAAACATGAATTATGTCCACTATTTAAATACAAAAAAGTGAATTGTAATGGTTGTTTGTCTACACTGCAACTAGGGGTCATTTTGACAATTGTGAATTTGAGGGTGCTGCACAATTTTTAATTGTGAACCAGTGCAGCTTGGATAGCTGGCTAAAAGAAGGACCTACAGATTCTCCCTTTACAATGCCAGGAGAATCTGGCCCTTCCTCTCCAAAGAGACTACACAGACAACTTTCAATCAATCATCTGTTCAACTGTTACACATTGCTGGTCAGTTAACTGGTCTGTTCCATCATGTCACTGCAACTTGTGCAGAATGTTTCTTCCTGCCTGGTCTTCAACCTGCTAAAATCCACACATGCCACAACACTTTTGAACACTCGTCACTGGCTTCTCACATTACATTCAAATCCCACGCTGGCATTCTGAGCTGCAAAATGGCACTGCCCCTTAATGATCACACCATACACTCCCACCAGACCTCTCCATTCAGCATCCTTCCACCAGCTGGCTGTCCCATCACTTCTGGTAGCCACACCTCACGCCCTATCCGCACACATTCCCCAATGCTTAAACAGCCCTCCCCAATCAGTCAGAAAGGAGAATTCACTGGCTGTCTTGTGGAAATGACACAAAACTCACAATTTCAAATTGCACCTCAATGTTTATAATTTAACTAAGCGTTTATATTTTTAAAAGACTGACTTACCCTTCTGTCCCTTAATCTCACTGTGAAGTCTGTAAGGCTCAATATTTGAGCTCAGCACTCGGCTAAGGTCTATGTAAAACAAGATACTATTGAGAAGTGTGTTCATAATTGCTGTTCTGTCCATTGTATCAGCCATTTAGATTAGGTTATGTGCTGTGCTATAACAGTAGCAGCCACTGAGCTGCAGAGAGAGAGACAGAGAATTAGCTCTATACTGATAATGGTCCAGAACCTGTTTTCCCTCCATTAACAAGCTTGCCGATTCTAATCAGGTTCATCAGTAGATGGCCCTGTTTTACTTAATAGTGTATAAAGTGTGTGCACTAACTCCACATGATCCAAATTGGCTATACTTTATACTTAGCACAATTCTAATTACATTTGTACGAATACTTCATTACTAATTATCTAATGTGAAACAGAATTATGGAATTGCACAGGTTATCTGCCTTATCTTCTTACATTCCTCTTCTTATGTCTTAACCAAAATCCATTCTAAACTTTCCATCTGACCCTAAATCAAATGTCTGCTAACCTTATCCCAACCGATAATCAGACCACCAACCAAGCTTAAATCTTTTATATATTTTCACATACTGTGAAACAGTAGTGACATTGTACTGGGGATTCAGTAACAGTACAGAGTCTACGCATATTCAGTCATAGTGTAATCAAATTAATAGATGTACAGTACATGGGCTATACAATGTGAACAGCAACCTTAATCTAAAGAAAGGTTGGGATACATAAATATTTGCTTTCATTTTTTCATCTAATTATTTGTAATCATTCATCTATTTTTTTGCTTCCCAGTGTGGGTAAATGAAATAACTTCCATGTCGAAGGTAGTTATCCCTTCTACAAAGACACATTCTGACTTCAGAACTTCAAAAATCCACTGTTCTCCTGACAAAACACTGGGGAGAAGCAGAAAACACACATTCAGCAGTTACAACTTCAGAGGCCCAGATAGGCTTTGTCTTCGGAGCATCATGTTAATACTCTGAAACAAATACTTTGAAAATCTCCGTATGGCAGTATTCTCGGAAAATGGATACCAGGTGAGGGAAACTAATGATTTTGGCTTTGCTTCATTTTTGATTGATTGGGCTATGCTGAAATGTCACACAGCTTCTATCTCTCGTTGTCAATTGGGGACGGGAGTCCTTGCTCTGGGTAATAATGTTCTCATCAGACTCATCAGAGAGCTCAGCCTGTCTTTTCTCTGTCAACACTTGTTAGTGTGAATCTTAACCTTGTCACACCACCACCGAAACGGATTCAGTTCAGCTGATGTTGTGTACATTTCAACGTTTCAAATTTGGCAAAATCCCTGCGATGGATTGGCGGCCTGTCCAGGGTTTATTCCTGCCTCTCGCCCAATGCACGCTGGGATAGGCTCCAGAGCCCCCCGCAACCCTGCCCAGGATAAGCAAATAATGGGTGGATGGATGGAAATGAGGTGAAAACATGATTGAAATGAGGTGAAATGACATACAAAGAGGCATGGGAAAGGACCATGAATTATTTCATGTTAAAAGCGCAGGAATACTCAGTCAGGAGATACCTTTGATTGAATTGGGGGGGGGGGGGGCAGAAGCAAACATGTGGACAGAAGCTTCTTCTGTTTATCATCTTTGTACATAAACTGGAAAACTCAGTCAAAATATAATTTAATGTCCTGGAGCTATAAACACTTCATAATCAATATGTGGCCTGGCCAAATAACCCTATCATACCCATGTACACTCTAGGCTACTCTAGATAAACCCTAAAATAAAATGTTACTACCCCCTTTCCCCCCTGACTGTAAAGTTGTGCGAGGAGGGTTCTGGGTTGTGTCTGCTGCTGAGTACAGTGATTTTTGTCAGATGCCGTGGCTCCTCACGTAAAAAATCTGAAAGGTGTTAAATGTCAAACGAGGATGAAGGGCATTCAGAATTTAATCTTTCTCCATTAATGTGACATTTTGGATTCAATCTTGATAAGCTATCAACAGTAGAGAAACCTTGCCTTTTCTAGGGCCAGTAATTTAAAAAATAAAATGGATCTAGATCTAAACAGTACCTTTGGTTTCTTTATTTATTTATTTATTTTCCTCCTCAGGGAATTCACACCACATGCACACCCTCACATAATGTACTACTACAAATCCGTGGTTACACACTATACCTTTACACTTTTACATTCTACCTTTTTCAATATAAATTCTTTGCACGTTTTCCTGTCTACGAATATCTACAAAATGCATGCATATTAAACATATACACACAGCCTCAAAAAACAGCACACAAGCACATTACTTTACATAACTGTTGCAAACACATTACAATATTAGTTATATACCTGAAATTCTTCATATTGTATTAATTATAATGCAGGTGTGCTAAAGTATACAATAGTATATTTTACGAATACTTCAGCATACTATTATTTAAGAATTAATAAAGACAAGCATGGTATATTTTAAGAATACTACAAAATATTGTTTCCTATAGACATGCATGCAAGTAGATGTGCACACACACGCACCTGCATGTAGGCGCTGGACACACACATACACACACACACACAAACACATGCATGCGCTCACGCACACACACAATGACTGCGAAAGAACATATTGGGGGCAGAAAAAAGCAGAACCAATCGGCCCGAATATGTTTAGCAAAAAATTGATTCAATCTATACTCCTGGTGCCATGCATTGATTTATGGCCTTGTTTTAATTGTCTATTAAAATGCAATTACAAGCTGTTGTCGGAACGAACAAAAAAAGCAAGTTTGCTGGATGCCCCTCTTGCATGTCAATATGAAGACTGAGAGTGACGTGTCCCATGTTTCATGAAGACAGAGGGATAGGAGGAAAAGATTAGCATAAACAAATGCAAACTTATGCACTTATACAGATGCACAAAAAAAGCAGGGTGCACAGTGATTGTTGTAAACCAAAGTGCTTCACTGTCTCTTGTTAACACCAAATAACGCAGGGGTATCTTACATAGGCTGATAAACAGCCTGCAGATCCATGCAAATCAGATGGTTACTATTTCATCATGGAAACCATGGTGTATTCGTATCCATGATTGCCTCAATCATCACAGCCTCCCATAATTGTGACTACCCCTAATATCTCATCACAACCAAATCATCGTGGCCTCACATCCTCATTGGCCATGTCCTGTAATGACAGCTCTGTGCCGTCCTTCTGCAATCACTCCTCTCCGTTCTACGCCCAGGATAGGCCAGTGGAGTGCATGCGAGGCATTCCGATGCACTGAGAGGTCCCAATAAGCCACCCAAAGCCCTGACACTCATTCCTCGGTTATCAGCCCGCTCACAAGTGCCCTGTCAATAGGCAGACGCTTAGCCCTTCACTTCCACAATCCTCCTCTCTGCACACACCACTCAAGCCTCTCCACGGAAGCATTGTTTTTATAATCCTGCCTTCACATTAGAAAATGTACCAATCGGAAGCTCAGAGCCCAGCGAGAGCCGGCAGACTCTTCTGATAGCTAGAGCACACAATGCAGACACTATAGCATCGGTAAAACCTAACCATGGCAACACTGGATGATCGCACGGCTATTATTTCCCTAAGTAACCCCAGAATATCCAGAGACAGGGCACTCTTGTATTAGTTCAAGGCCACAGCGAGCCTTTAAAGCTGGAGGATGCAGGGACCAGCAAAACCCTGTTAGCTAATACACTATTACTAATGCCTTGGAGCAGAAAGCATTGTGGGAAGTTAAAATAGCAAACACTCTCCAGTTCACTGGATGATGGGTTTTGATGCTGGTGACCTCTGTGCCCCTATGCAGCATGACAGAGAGAGGATGTCTGTCAGAACCTGCGCTTCAATTACATCACCCAAAAAAAAAAAAAAAAAAAACATGGAGGGGGGAGGCGCAGGGTTGCTTGATTACATATCAGAGCAGGGCGATGTTGATGCTGAACCCCCTGTCACTTTGCATCTGGATTCTTACAAGCACTTCTTAATCTCTTCATCCTTAATGAGGTGCTGATGGGGCCTGATGCCAGTCTGTTCTATTACAATTAGAATACATTAAAAACAGGGAAGTGCTGCTAAGACAGCAGAGTCTATTCAGGCCATAGACCCTCAAACCCCACTCCGGGTTTTTTTATTACAGGAAACTTTCCCAGTACACGTTACATTGAGTGAATGTGCTTGGAAATGGACATTACGTTATATGTAGTACAATAAAAAAAATTCCAATTAGAGACTACAGTCATTTGCTAAATGTAACTTCTACTACTAATCATGGAACAACAGTCAATGTAATTGTACTTGGAGTTGACCCCAATATGGCTGCAATCTGGAGTCGGCTGCTTTTATTTGTTTATTTCTTTGCTTCTTTGTGTTTTTTTCCCTTGGCTGTCATTCTAGCACAGATTTTTTTATTTATTTATTTTTTTTGCAAGAGCCCAATCATAATTAACCAAGGCAGTGTCTAATTAGGTGCTAAATAAATCCGCACAGGAAAGACTGATTGGTTAATTTTCTTCAGCCATTTACCACCTGTTTTGCTCGATTCATTACCCAATTTGTTAATTTTATCTCCCCAGTTTTCAAGGTTTAATTAAAGGTTGAAGAGGCCAAAAATGACACTTTGAAGACTCTTTCAGTCCCACCTTTCTCTTTCCCCTGTTTGCTCTGCTCTCATAATCATTGCTCACATTGAGCTCTTCCCCGTGGGGCCGTGTGGCTGCGACTCTGCCTTAGAGTCTACTCTGTGTTTGTGTGTATGAGGGGGCAGGAAAGAGAGACCTCATTCAGATGTGTGTGTGAGAAGTGTGGTAGAACAGCACATGAGAGGCACATGATGACACATAGCAGATTCAAACAAACAATTAAAAGGTGTCAAAAAACGCAGGTACTGTATAATGGAAAAAGGCAGCTTCTCATCAGTGTGTATGTGTGCGCGCGCGTGTGTGCATGTGTGTGTGTGTGTGCGCGCGTGCGTGTGTGTGACGCGTGTGTGTGTTCGTGTGTGTGTGTGCATGCATGCGTGTGTGCGTGCATCCATGTGTGTGTGCACATGTGTGTGTCTGTGCATGTGCGCGCGTGTGTGTGTGCATGCGTTCGTGTGTGTGCACGCGTGCGTGCATGTGTGTGTGGTGTGTGTGCGTGTGTGCGTGCATGTGTGCACGGGCGTATGTGTATGTGCATGTGTTCGTGTGTGTGTGTGCATGTGTGTGTGTTCGAGCGTGCGTGCGCGTGTTTGTGTGCATATGAGTGTGCGTGTGTGTGTACACGCGTGTGTGTGCATGCATGTGTGTGTGGTGTGCATGCGTGTGTGTGCGTGCATGTGTGTGTGTGTGTGTGGGTGTGTGTGTGCGCGCGTGTGTGTGTGTGCTGAGAAGCACAGATGCAGGCGGAAACAGGGACAGATGGGACACAAACCCCAAGAGTCAGCATTTTTATGACCTGACCAATCAAACCTGCTCTGCAGAACAAACCGCTCAGACTGAGTCAGTCCAGGCCATCGGACCCAGCTTACACCACAACACAAAGCGATACAGTCCAGGCTGAAAATACACAGCTTGGACCACAGGAACACGGCCCAGCACACAGATACACAGTCAGGATTTGATCGGTCAAAGCATGGAGGAAGGGGAGCAAACATGTCGAACAAAGCCATTGTTCTAAAACAACCTTGAAAATGTACTTTCTCTGGGTTACTTCACCTCCAGTGACATGCGCTAAGCATTCTTCCAAAAGCCGTCTATAAATGGTCAATGGTAAAAGGTTCTATTTCTTGATGGTTAAATTCTACCTCACTACAAAGCTCCTTCAGTTTCACCTCAAGGTGGCTTCCAACCTCTCCTCTTTTTTCAAACCCTCATTGCTCTTATTCTCTCCACTCTTCCTCCAACACTCACACCTTCCCCTTCAGAGAGAAAAAAAACAAACTTCATCAGCTCCTGAGTAGAATTAAATCTAGATTTAAATCTCTACCACATGTCTACCTGATCAGAGGGAGCGGCAGCCTTCCTTCATGACAGTACTTAGATTGTCACGGCAACTTTCCTTCAACTAATATGGCAGGTCATGCCCCCCACCCATTGGCAGAGAGACCCACCCATCACCCATGAACCCCACATCAGTTTATTTATTTTTATATGCATTATAAATAACAGGCTGCTGCACGGTCATATCCACTCTATGGCCTTGCAGCCAGATCCCCCTGTCAGCATTCAGGAGCACTCCAGCCCCGATTCACGCCAATGGACTGAATAATCCGAATGATCTGCAGGCAGGTTGAGTCTGATAGACAGGGGGTGGGGGGGGCAGAGGGAGGGCAAAGGAGGACAGACCAAGAAAAGTAAAGAATTTGAGGCAGCTGCGGTCTTTCATCCTTTCCATTAAAAAATAAATTGACTCTCGTTTATATATATATTTTTCTTTTTTTAAAAACCTGTTAGAAAAGTTTATTTTCAGCAGACAGTAGTTGCCCCATTTTTTCAGTTACTCTGCTCCTCACTCTCTTTTCTCAGAACACATGTTTGCTCTCTTTCCCTTCTGCCCTGTCTTCCCTCAGAGAAAATGGTGTGAGGGGAAACCTGCACTCTGCTGGCCTTCCCCACCGTTAGGCCATGTAGTATTTCCCTCTTCACAGTGAGGACAGGCCACAGAACAGGCTAGTTCCCTCTGTCTCCCTGCAGCAACTTACACCACATTACAGCAAAGGGCCATTCCCTCAGAGCACTACTACATTCTTCTAAAACACCACACTGCCTGCCGCTATGTTAAAAGTTGTACAAGTCACTAAATGCCTGTAATATCATTTAATGTAATGCTGCCCTGCTCTGTCCACACTTGGACCATTGAGCATTCTACTGCACAGTGCTATACTACCACACTTCTACAGCACGATGCTATACAAAGCAATGTACCCTCTACCTGTGTTTCCGCTAGATCCAGACAAATATATACCTTCTACAAGACTGCACAGTTCCCTCTAAACCTCATTTTACTACTGCAAACTGAAGAGCATAAAGCTACCCCCTCACTGTCTCCTAGGCTAATATACCTTCAACAGCACTCTGCCCCTTCGCTTCTAGGCTAATACATTTTCCATGGAACAGATTGTTCCTTCCCTCTGCATCCTCAGTTCTAATTCACCTTATAGAGCCCAATGTGGTTCTAAATACCCCCATCTGAGTTAATGCACCTTTCACAGCAGAAAGCTTGCATGATAAAGGCCAACGTGTGCTCCAGTTTCTTATTCTTCTGTGCCGTGAGAATAATTCCCATCGCATAGGCCTGTCATTAAGGCAAGAAAGAGGGCACTGTACCATCACTGTGGACGTGACAGATAACAATTATTTCCTAGGACAGAGGGATACAGAATAAAAGAGAGCGGCTGTCTTGGGCCAATAATGACTGTACCACAAGGTTCCTGGAAATCAGGGCGTGGTGTCCATCTTGCTACAAGCACCAGAGAAAATGCTGATAGGAAGCACAGGTTAGGGTTCTCAGTGAAAAACAATCGACCATGCAACCAGATGAGCCAAAATGAAACATCTGACAGCTCAAAGTGAACAAATGTGTGTGTCCTGTGGCCTGTTCAACAAAACATCAACTGTGTAAGATTCTGAGTATTCTGTATGAGAATGTTAAAGACACAAGTGTCCCTCGGGCAATTCAATCTTTGGGAAAGTGGAGAGTGATGGCCTATGGGTAATTTTCAGCAAAGCTACAGAAGAGAGGAGACACGGAACTATCGCCGGAGGTTTTGTCAGGCATTTGTCAGAAGTTGCACATTAATTCCCCAGCCTCATCGACAAATCACCATTAATTATTTCAGCAGATCCTTAGGACACTGTCAGATCCTCGCCATTCTGAGCATATCACCATCATGGCTTCATTAAATGATCAAACCACAGAGGACAGGTCAGCCGGGCCGGCGCTCGGAGCTGGAACAAGGCTTGGGGCTGGTGAGTAAAACGAGCGCGCGGCTGCCGAACAGGCGGGGAGGATGGGTGGTGAGGACTTTCCACAAATCTGAGTACCAATGTGACGACAGGGGTCCGTTTAAGTGACGGGACTGGCTGCTAACAGTTCCTCTCCCCAAACCTCTCTGTCTGTTTTCATAACGAGCGGATTCCTGTGAGTCAAAGGACAGGTGCAAACAGGTCCTTAGTTCCCTTCCTTTCTCTTTTTCAGGACTGACGGCTCAGAACACTTCAGATAATCAAGGCATGGCTCGAATACTTCAGCTTTATCCCTCCATCCCCTTTACTGTCAGCAAAATATCATTTGACACTGAATGTTTTTACATATTTTTCTGGAATTTTGCTTTTACAGTTGAACACTGAGACCGAAAAGAATTTGGCTATATTGCATTATAACCCATATGTAGCATATGCCTCTACACCAGTGGGTTTATAATGTTTTTATAAATAAAGTTTATAAGGCTACAAAAATGAACCTAAAGCTCTGAACTCAGTGCCCCCAGTGGCTTATCTACTTGGCACATGTATTACAATTATGTATATAAGTATTACAACTCCAGCCTGGTTGCCCCTTGTTTAAACCAGCAAGAAGGGCAGGGGAAAAGGGTGGGCTAGCACAGAGATGTGCTTTAGCAATCAACATCCAAAGCTGTTCTACTGATTTGGAAATTGGTGCCATCCGTGAAATGGCACTGACCAATGGCAGGGCTTGAAGGGGTGGAGTTCAGTGCTGTGCCCACGGCCATCAGGATGAACCCCGGGTCACAGAGGTGAGCGGGAGCCCAGGCCTCCATGGCCGCCACGTTAACGATGACTGATCTCTACCAATTAGGGGTCTTGGCAGGTTCTTAACTATTTGCCATTAATCACATCCGAATACCTCGCTTTTGATTTATGCTTTCGCCCTGCTCCCCCCTCCTTCTCCTTCTTTCTTCTCCTTTCCATTCACACCTTCATTCCTACCTTTGTGCTTTGGTAGTTTGGGAATTTCACATTTCCCCTAGCAGCCAATAAATCAGTTCCTTGACATGCGCTGTTCTTGTGACATTGAGAAGAAAAAATAAGGGGAGGTGGGCAGTGGGGTGGATGGGTAGTGGAAGCGGGGACTGTCAGCATGCTTTACAGATCCTCAAGGATATGACAACAAAATGACTCAAAACATTTCAGCACATGCCTCGTAGATGGAATGGCACGAGAACAAAACGTGTCATGGACAGTGAACATAGAGCCGGAATAAGATCTAGCAAGCTCAGCTCTATAGTGTAGTGTATTGGACCTAGGCATTATTAGTTGCCAGGTCCCGGCACTTAAAAAGCACTAAGACAAATGGGAAACTTAATCTGTGCTGCCGCATAATTTCATTTTATTGAAAAGAAGGCACAGAATGTTAGCGTGAGGAAGCCGGGGAGGAGAGCTGCAATGGAAGCACTTTAAACATGCACTGCAACCAAACCTCTCTTCTGCAGAAAAAGTCAAAGTGCCATGGTCAATTTTCACCAGTTCAGAGAGATAAGTGGAAGATGGGCTGGTGCATTCAGGGGGAGGGGGTGGAGGACAAATCAATAACACAAATAAACAATACTTACGGAGTCTGAGTCTGCCTTGGAATCATAGTACTCAATATCACTCGCCTGCAAAAAAAGAAAAAACAACAAAAAAAAAACAAACAAACAAAAAAAAACAAGCAAATGTTTGCATTTTGTTTATTTTACATAGGTATGATGCAGTAAAAAAAAAAAAACTGTTAGAACACCGCAGCCACATTAGCAAACTTGAAAATATCCAGATCAGGCAGTGCTTCAAAAATAAGACTGCTCACATTTAGAAAACTGTAGACATATTCCTCATGTACACACACACACACACAAACACACATACACACAAACACAACACACACATGCACGATGCATGTATACACAATGATTTTCATCAGTATAACCTGAGTTCTGTCTTGTATTAATGCTTATATCTTATCCAGTATACAAGTAGCAAATATTGGTTCTTTAAGGGGCTCGGTGGCAGAGGTGTAAGACTTGCAGAGACGCAGTGGTTACAGAGCCATCAGCACCACAGACAATACAATAATCACCCTTCGGCTGACCTTGTTACAAGACCCCCTGCATGGTTCATCTCATCTCATTGCATTGCTGCAAAGCACTGTTTACAACAGCGGACAGCAAAAACTGTCTGCAATATACTACATATGGTGCCCAAACGAGAAGAAGAGATACCGATTGATGTTTGCCTTAAAAAAGTCTAGATTGAGAGAGAAAGAACAAAGCCAAAAAGCCTTTACTGAGCTGACTCCACCTTAATGTACCTTGCTCAACCTCAGTAAGATAGAACCCAATGCACTTCCCACTATATTCCCTGGACTCCACCTAATCTGTTCTCACCCTACTGTAACAGCTCTCACTCAGCACCCAGGTGTTCTAACCTAAATCCACCCAAATTTATTTCACTATCTCACTAATTCCCCACGCTAAACCATAACTCCCCATGCTAAACCATAACTCCCCACACTAAACCATAACTCCCCACACTAAACCATAACTCCCCACACTAAACCATAACTCTGCACACTAAACCTTAACTCCCCACACTAAACCTTAACTCCCCACACTAAACCATAACTCCCCACACTAAACCATAACTCCCCACACTAAACCATAACTCCCCACGCTAAACCATAACTCCCCACACTAAACCATAACTCTGCACACTAAACCATAACTCCCCACACTAAACCATAACTCCCCACACTAAACCATAACTCCCCACGCTAAACCTTAACTCCCCACACTAAACCATAACTCCCCACACTAAACCATAACTCCGCACACTAAACCATAACTCCCCACACTAAACCTTAACTCCCCACGCTAAACCTTAACTCCCCACACTAAACCTTAACTCCCCACACTAAACCTTAACTCCCCACACTAAACCATAACTCCCCACACTAAACCATAACTCCCCACACTAAACCTTAACTCCCCACACTAAACCATAACTCCCCACACTAAACCTTAACTCCCCACACTAAACCTTAACTCCCCACGCTAAACCTTAACTCCCCATGCTAAACCATAACTCCCCACACTAAACCATAACTCCCCACACTAAACCATAACTCTGCACACTAAACCATAACTCCCCACACTAAACCATAACTCCCCACGCTAAACCATAACTCCCCACACTAAACCATAACTCTGCACACTAAACCTTAACTCCCCACACTAAACCATAACTCCCCACACTAATCCATAACTCCCCACGCTAAACCTTAACTCCCCACACTAAACCATAACTCCCCACACTAAACCATAACTCCCCACACTAAACCATAACTCTGCACACTAAACCATAACTCCCCACACTAAACCATAACTCCCCACGCTAAACCATAACTCCCCACACTAAACCATAACTCCCCACACTAAACCATAACTCTGCACACTAAACCTTAACTCCCCACACTAAACCATAACTCCCCACACTAAACCATAACTCCCCACGCTAAACCTTAACTCCCCACACTAAACCATAACTCCCCACACTAAAGCATAACTCCCCACACTAAACCATAACTCCCCACACTAAACCTTAACTCCGCACACTAAACCTTAACTCGCCCCACTGCACCCTAACCAACTGCAGTACCTCCTGAGAAACATAGATAAAGGACCAGCACATTTCTCCCTCTCATCTGCAGCGCTGCAGCAATCTTCACAAAATCACCGCTGACACAGATAAATAAATAAATAGGCAAGTAAATAAAAGGAGCCAAATGGAAGGAAATAATCCTACTGGGGTTAATAAAACTGCCCAGGGTTATTTTCATTTTTTACTTGACTGGTTTATGCGGCTTTCATGAAGGCAGATGGAGTTTATTCTGTTAAAGAAGGCATTAATGACAGAGCTGTGCACAGCGCACCAGCTATTAGTCCTAACAGCGGCCTCAGCCACCAGGAAGAACCTGAAACTAACAGCAGCACAGAACATTAGTGGCAAAATCATCTTGAAAAGCTTATTAGGGTGGAGGAAGCATGTGAGCAAGACAGCAAAACCTTCAAACTTATAGATGCTTTTCATCTCCCTTGACAACATAAACCTAGATGTACATTTTATGGTAATATCACTGTACTGTCTTGCCTTGCCAGAAATATGTAGCAATATTTTCTGGTTTGCATCTCATGCCAATAGGACATTTTGAATTTAAACTAAATTGAACTGAATGAGAAGGAAAAGGGAAACAGACAAACACACAGGAAAACAGAGGGATTACAGAGACAAAACGCAAGGAACTTTGGGCACGGTGAGGAGTTGAAGAAACAGGGTGAGAGAGGGGGAGAGTATGTGTGAGTCAGGGGGAAGAAGGGATGGAGGGAGGGGGGTGGGGAAATCAGCAAAGTAGAAATGGTTATTCAGAGTCGGGTCTCAGTGCCAACAGTGAAAGGGGGCAGTAGGCGATCACACAGGCAGTGGGGATGATAACATTGTGGAGCGTCTATCTGAGTTGGTCCCTGAGACAGAGTGGAAAGGGAGCGCGACGTGCCGCCTGAGAAACGCGCTCCATCCCACCGCCGGGCTCGCCCGTGTCTCGCCTCCCAGATTCACAGTAAGCCTCCTATCTGTCAAACCTCATGCAATAGCTTTCGATTGGACACGCTACACTGTGGCAGGAGTGGAAATACCTTTTCTATTAAAAGGAATCTGGGAGAGCCTCCAGTGGCATCAATGTAGTGCAAATACTCATGAAAGAGGATCCAAGATTAAATATTGGAACCACAGAGCCATCGCCATGGCTCAGAATATTAAGAAATTCCAAAAATAGAATCAACAATACAAACAACATGCACATCGCCTTGAGTGACTGCTAGGCAGGTTGGTCCCACTCTGAATTGAATGGATTCGTTTTCCTGGGGAATTACTTGTGAATACAGCAGGTATAACATCATGCTCTAAAATTAAACATAAATGCATAAGCTAAGGCACAAAAGCCTATCTGTACTGAATTACAATACAAACCCCCTATATCTGTGACATGCGCAGATGTGGAGTCACGTACTGATTGGGTGCATTCCTGATGAAGAAGGACAGGATTTGAGATGGCTCGGATGACATTTGTCCAGCAGTATTTCAGCCCTCATTTAGAATTCACGGGGAACTCGTTGCAGACAGACTTACAGCGATGACAGTCATCTGCAGCTGCTGCTCTCCACTGAGCGTCCACAGTAAGTGTGTTTGCACGTCTAAGGTATCTAACATGGCTCTTCGGTGGGCGCTGTAGTTAGTCCAGCAAAGTGTCCGCCTAGCAGAGCCAGCTCCCAGGTGGAGTAAGGCAGAAATGTTCAGCATAATTACATTATGAAATGCCCTTATCTATGGTGACTCGCAAAGATTACAGTTTAATATTTTACTGTGGGGTTTCCTGTGGGCTTAATTCTCCTGCTGCCGAGGCTAGACATCGGGTAAAACATATATTTGATTATAATTTCATGCTCAGTTAATATAAGTTAATGCTCAAAGCTCATTTAATGCTCAATGAAAATTCAACAGTGACATCTGGTAGTTAAAAAAACAACACTGCAACTAAGGTTACAGACAACTAGAAGCAAGTACTTCTAAGAACAGATCTAGAATCAGTGCTTCATTAAGCCCAAATAGAAGTTGCATGACTGTACCTGATCCTAGAACTCCTATGGGAATCACACATCAGCCTTGTGGGATGATGTTACTCACATTAATTAGGAAACTGGAAATTTCCTGCGGTACATTTTCAAGAGAAGAGGATGTCTGGTCTGTGCCAATGGGTAAGCTATTGAAATATTCACTACTATCTGGAATGACTAGTGAGCTATGATTTAAATTTATGACATATCAGTCCAACCTGAATTGTATTGATGTAAATTGTTGGCTGGACCATACCTCAAAAATATTTATTATGCTAACTAGCTAGCCAGTCATCACAGCTAGCAAGCCAGCAATCACTAATTAAGGTCAGACTTGATATAACGGCCCAGAGGAAACAGGGTTTACTTGCAGAATTTAAAACAGTAGGCAATAGGCCACTTCTAATTGCATGCATTAGCTAGAGTAGCCTGTGAGTACCAAGCGGTAATGGTCACATTCTTGCTGTTTGTGAATTTCGGACAGTAAACTACAGTTGGCCAGCTACAGTATAGCCAAATTTACAATTAGCCTGTAAACAACCAGAATTCTATAGCGAAGAAAAATACAAGCAAATAGGTGTATGGACATTGATGAAAGGGAAGTATGGTCAGGACCCACTCAGACTATTTTCCTGCAAGATACCCTTCGCTCTATTTGCGTGCAATCAAAATGTCCTGGAAGATGCACTCCATGCACGAAGGAAGTGAAAGGTTTCAAGCATACAATCTTCTAGTCATAGTTGCTCAAAGCACTATGCCACACTGCTGTCCATAGCAGGTACACATACGGAGCTGCAAGAACAAGATGCAAAAATGCACATTTTTCTTCTCATACTCCAGAAATAAGAGTCAAATCCTGAATCGGGAAAGTGGGTGAAAATGAAAAGAGCTGAAGAGTCTTCACACACAGACATCTCCCCCTCCCCTCTCCGTCCCGCCTCTCGACAGCACGGGTAATGGACAGACCCGCCCTGTTATCTTGGGCACAGCAGTGGGCCAGCAGTGACGGTGGCGCCGGCCCGGCTTGCCGCTGCCTGGACCCCACATTGTTGTGCGAGGCCCTCTCTGGGACCTGCCTTGTTATTATTCTCCCTCAGACAAGGACGCGCGTCCTCAAGGGCACTGGCGGCGTGAATCGGCCAGGAATGTTTTTTTCTTTTTTTTTTTTCTCTCACTGCGAGGCGGCTTTGGTCATGCTCAGAAAGCAGAGGAGATGGGCTAGATCGCTCCGCGCAGCGGCGTACGCTAGGCGTTCTACAGTCGAAGCAGCACGCGATCCTGGTGAGGGCCAATCACTCAGACCGTGAGCCTCGGTGATGGTCAGGAGTCTGCGGCAGCGCTCACACGGAGACAGCGGCCTTGAAAAAGAGACGTGCAAATGCTTCAGTGCTCTTTTTGCACCGTATTAGACAGCAAGATGCACAGCATTTTCAGGATGACACCCTTCTTCATGTGACACTTCCTGTGGATCCAGAGGAGCCAGTCTATTTCATGAATTCAGTTTCTCCCTATGGCCACACCATGGTCTTCTCATTGAACATTCCCTAATCTAAATATTCCAGAAGCTGGCTTGAGACAACAGCCAGAACTCAGACAGAATAGAAGTCTATCATTCTGGATACAACTACTATACTGTAGTACAACTAATTCTAAAGTCTATAAAATACATAGAAAAGACTTGACAAACTGGTGACATACCTGAACAAAAAATAAAAAATAAAAAAAATACAGTAACAAGCAGAAAAAAACAGGGCTTCAAATGCCTTTTACGTTTGTCTGCATTTTTTTCCCCGGCCAGGGTAACACCTTTGTGTTTTGTGCTTTTTCACTGTCCCATTTTCACAACACCCCTCGTGCTCCTCAGTATTTTCATGAAAAGTTGGGCCACAGGCTATGATTCCATGAGACAGAGGGCGAGAGCAGGGACTGGGGGGAGTGAGGGGGGTGGTGGTGGGGGTGAGTATGGGGGGGGTGGGGGGGTGGGCGGGGGTGGACGCATGGAGCTGAAAATAGCTTCGGCTCTGAAAGGAGACTGTCCCTCCGGCTGTGGATGGTGTTTCATAGGAAATGGCAGGATTGATGGTGCCCGCCTGTAACCCCCCTGCCCAAAGCAACAGGGTGATATATGCCCCTCACATTCTCTCTGTATGCTCAGCCCAGCCACACATTTACTCTTTTTGTCAAGGCACTATAAAAGCTCTCTGACACAAATGTGCAGGGTCTGTGTTGATGGATAGAACAAACCCACATCAAGGTGCAGTTTGTTGCCTGCCCCTCAGAATAAGCTTAACCAAGCACCGCAGGGTGCAGGCGGTATTTGACACCGGAAGGCAGAGTATGCAAATTAGTCAAGGCCTATTCCATCAAATTTGCAAGTGACATCTAAATTGCGCTCTTTTTGTCCATTGGCATCAAAAAAAATAACGTTTACGAGCTTAAAGTGTCATTGAAAGTCTGTGTTTCTTGTGAAAGACAGTGATGCTAAGGAGATGCTTTAGGGAGATGCTTTAAAGGGTGATAATGTGGATAGGAAGGCAGACAGGGCACAGCCCACAGGGCTAATAAATCCCCCGCATGCTATGCCAGGGAGACCCCAGTGAAAGCTACGCTAACAGTTTCTTCATAAATAAAGTCTTCATAAACTCAATTAAGATGAGCAGCGCTGATCTAGGCTGGCAGGTGCCAGAGGCGTGGACCTCCGCGGAGGTCACAGCTTCTTTTTCATCAGGCACACTGAAGGACAGCTTTTCTGCCAGTCCACAGATCCTTTCTTACTGGGAACGACGCCGCCCTTCCCTGCCAGTGTTCTGCATTGCGGGGAGCAACCAGACCTCGAATCCATCTGCAACACCAGGGAGCCAACGGGGGGGCTGTCGTTCCAACGGCACTCACAAAAGTTAAATTACTTCTCTGCTCACCAATTTTCCATAGTAAACGGGCCCAACAGTAGCTCAGCAGGCTGGATCTAAGCATGCACGCTTCAGCGCTTGGCACAAACAAATCACATTTTTACTAACATGAAACTTTGTCACCAACTGTTTCTTGGTCCTTTTGCACGCTAGTCCTTAAATCCTATGTGAAAACTACTTTGACAGATATTTGAATGGTTTAAAATTTTGCGAACATTTCTGGGAACACTATTTGGGCCTTTCGTCTTCACCCTACCTCTTTTTATTAAATGTTTGTGGGGATGGTTTTCATGGCATGTCAGATGTTTGCAGACTGCTCAGGTTTGCTCATAGCAAAGTGTGAAATCATATGTCAGAAATTATGCAACGCTTTCAGTTGAAAGGCCTGTTTCTCTACGGACTGTCAGGCTCCCTCTGACCTTCTCTGCTACAGTGTGGAACGCACCACTGTCTTGATGAGGAAAACTGAGATCAATGGGCTTGGAGTTCAATGCTAATCCCTGTCCTGGAATGCATAAAGCAAGCTTTATGTAACACTGAGCACTGAACACCAGCCCAGGTCCAGCGTTATGGCTCATGCCGGACAAATTTTAGACTCACACAATGGTGCACGCATGCACCCACGCACGCACACACGCACACACGCACAGAGAGAGAGAGAGGTATCCTTGGACATCAAGCCACCTCCCATAGCCCCCCAGGTAGATAGGCCTGTCTGCCTCCCAATTAGTGGCCATCTGGTGCGGCTGGCCCAGGGTCTCTGCTGGGGTGGGGGCCACGGGTTAAGCACATGTTTAATGAAGCACGGTGCCAGTGGTCTACCTGCAATCCCATCAGTTCCACAGGGCGACAGATGATCACTGCTACTTATCTTTAAACACTCAACCAAAAAAAAAAACATTATGAATTCAACTTTTGCTGGGGTGGCATGGTGTAAATAATGATAGAACCAAAATGGTGCCGAGACGATTGAGAAGGAAGCAGTCATAAAACTGGACCATAAAACCAACAGTGTGACAGCAACTTGGGGAAATTTGGACCTTTTTCTGTCAAACATAACAGAGATGTCATGTTCAGAACATGAACACAGCAACAAGACAGGACACATATACTGTTGTTTTTTTTTAAATGATCACTAAAAAGCTGTTAATAGATACTACACACAGATGAGTGTTGTGTACTGCTTAAAGCATTTTTGTTTTTTTTCAGATGAAACCTTAGGTGGCCTTGAAACATGAAGTAATTGATATCATCAGTCATCTGTCCGTCCATGCTCCACATTCTCTAGAGAGGAAGGTTCTGAGAACCCCACCTCCCCCCTGCCTCCGCTGGGACACTCTGAGACGTCAGAGAGCTTCCCAAAGCAAACATGCTGGAAAGGTGAAGGGGAGAAGGCGTTCTTGTTTTGCTACAGGCCTCGGTGTAACACACCTGAGCCTCTCCAGTCACGCTCTCCTGGACACACATCTGCTCTGTCGCCAGACGCTGAGATGGCAGCAGAAATGCCAGCTCTGCCAATGTTCCCTAGGAGATGGGGCGGGGGGGCGGGGGCGGCAGAGGGGGAGGGGGGGAGGGCTGCAGTGATGCTGGAAGGATCCGCAGGGCAGGAGTTTGATTGACTCTTGTTGAAACAGATGCAAACGCTTACAGTACCTCGCACTGCATGCTTGTTTTCCTTCCTCTCTTTGTGTGACCCCTGCCCCTGTCCCACCTGCCCTAACCCTCCTCCAACCTGACATATTTTCTTGCCATATTTTTGTGGCAGTTTTCTTACCAAAAAATTTGGAAGACAAAAGGTGACACATCCAGAAGGATTTAAGATCAACAGTTTGACCTTGGAGAAAAGGGATGAGAAAACCAGTGTTGTGACTATCTGAATTTCCTTATTTTCAAAGTTACATTCTAAAGCCTTTGGCGAGACAGCCACTTGAGAGCACTGATACACACGTGGTTGTCAGCCTGGCTGTAGATACAATGTCTCATCAGCCAATCAGAGCCATAGATTCATCACAGTCTGACAGTGCCACAAACAGATCAAATGGATGATAGGCTGTGTAACAAGGTTATTGCTGTGAGTTGTTTAACCCCAACAACTCAGGCATTGTGCTCCGTAACCTTGACTTTGTTGAGTCATTTCCTGTAGTCCATGCTCATTTATATACAGTAAATGTTAGCATAATAAATGCATGCAGGATAGAGGCTGACAGATGCATAGTGACTGATCGGTGTGATGAAAATCTTATCAGAACTGCATTTATGAGAAGTGTCACCTTTACACAGGATGACCTTGAGCACTTGTGAAAATATAGCACACAAGCACATGCAGACACATGCACACCACACACACACACACCCGCACTCTCTCGCTCACACACACACACACACACCACGCAATCACTCTCTCTCTCTCTCTCTCTCTCTCTCTCTCTCTCTCACAGACTCACACACGCTGACCCTGAAAAAGACAGAGGCAGAGGCTGCTGCTGGACACCTCTCTGGCTGATCAGTGTGCGCACGACAACATCAACAACAACAACATCATCAACAACAACAGCCCGGCCTACTAATTGGCAATCACTTAACTCAGCAGCCGCACGACAGTGGAGTGCATGGCACAGCTCCTGTCTGCCTGCCCGCCCGGCTGCCTGGAAATGGAACTTAATTGAGGAGCTATTTATAAAGAGCGATCATCGGAGCATGGTGGCTAACCAGCATTATTTACACACCTTTGAGTCATACTCATGCTAAGCCGAGACACAGGATTTAAACAATTATTTTGTCGCGTGCCGCCCATCACCTCGCCTCCCTACACACAGTCTGGGAGAACATCTTTGGGTGACTGAGCAGAATGACGAAAAACCTGCTGAGGTTTCTTTCTCCTCCGGTTTTTCTTCTGTTGCTACTTATTGCTACTACTTATACCCCTTTTTCCCCTCCCTCTCCCCCCCGCCCCCTTCCCTTTCTTTGGATTACCTGCTTCAATCCCACTCCATAATAGTGTGTATGTATGTGCGTGTGTATATGGTGAATGTATTTACAGTATGTGGGCTTTTGTTTGAACACCATTTCCCTTCTACTGAATCTCCCGAGTGTTACAGTGGTAACACTCAGGACGACATTAACAGCTACACCAACTACAGCCCACACAAACCTTCTGTTACATCAACGACAACAAACAGGCTAATGAGTGGCCCAGGAAGCAAACTACAGAAACTAAAACACCATGTCTGTAGCCAGCATTTTGGCTCTTTTATGTACTGCATTCCTACAGATGCCAAATCACTGGGCCCTCATAATGTCATGTATAAGAGTGACTTACGGAACGAGCTTAACGGAGGACAAATCTGGCCTCTCCAGGCATCAGGGTGGAAAAAATATGATTCAGCCCACTGGAGTCAGAAATGCTCCATGCAGCCCCTCTCAGTGCCATTCATATCACACCCTGAACCAGAAACATTTTGCATATGAGAGACCCAGCATTTACTCCAATCTCTCTCCCCCCAGCTAGGTTTCTCTCACTCACTCTTAGCTCTCTTTCCCTGTCCTTCCCCTACTGCTATCTCTCTACCCCTCTAGCGTCCCTTTCCTATCCTCCTTTCCATCTCTTCTTCTCCCTCTAGCTTTTCTTCCCTTCTCTCCTGCTATCTTTCTAAAGTCTCCTTCACTTTCCCTCTAGTTCTCCTTGACTCTCCTTTCCTCCCTCTAGCACCCCCCGCTCTCTGTCTCTCTCCACCTCCCTCCCTCCCTCCCACCATCCCACCCTCTCTCTCTCTCTCTCTTGGTTTTTCGAACTTGGGAAGGGGGAGTGGCAGCATGCATGTTAAACGTATCAAGGACATGCGATTTGTAACTGCAGGTCTCTCAGGTCTGGATTGAGGGACAGCTCTGTCCAATTGCTCTAGTTCAGCCTCCACCCACTCTCAATCTCTACTGAGGATGTTTAGACAGTGAAACCAGTGGAGTGTTGTGCTGTTGCCTCTTTATTTCTCCACCAGACAGATGAGGAGAGAAGACCCACTAATTCTAACGGCCCTCTCACATTTCTATGTGGTATCCTGTTTAGACAATGCCGGGTGCATGCTTATTTTTGCACATTTGAGTTCATCGCAAGCAGCTTTATTATACATATTAGACTTATAAACTCTGAAAAAACAGAACTTTTGAGGAATTCAACAGGGCCACCATGGCTCCTCAGCCTCAGATCCATCTTTTAGCAACTGCAGTTCAGGGCACTGTCGTTACCATAGAAACAGTCACCTCTGCTCTAATGACAATGTTGCTTTCTCCAGCTCTCACTCTTGTTCTCTCTCTCTCTCTCTCTCTCTCTCGCCGTCCATATCCCTCTGTTGTGCCGTCTGACACAGTCCTTTTGATTTGCTGCAGTGTGCAAGATAATTATAGCTCATGTAGATTTGATGCTTCATACATTTTTAGTAGTGACTCAGAAATGATCCCATATGTCCCGTGTCAATAGGCATAGAGTCCATAACACCTGGTCCCTCTGATCTACAGGGAGTCTGTTGATACTCCCCAAAAATGAACAAGTAACACTGCCATAAATAGACAGGCCAACAGTGTGTACAGTAAACAGCAAAGTCACCTTCAGAATCTATTTTCGTATAGGCACTTCAAAGTTTGCAATTGCAAGAAAGGATACTTTCAGTCTTTAATATGAGCATTCAGGTATGATGAAGCGTGATGATGACCATAAGACAGGAAACTGTCCTCCCACTATTCCTTCTGCTCCAGAAACACTGGACCACTGCGAGGTAATGAAAAGGTCAAAGGCCACAAGCTTTGTTCAGAGGAAAGAGATACATTCATTGCCTTTAGTAAATTCTGCAGTGTCTTTCATTTGTGCCTGTTTGGAGTCAAAAATGAATTGCATTCATTTTCTTTAAAGACATATGCATTAGAATTTTTATTCAAAATACATATGGATTGGATTCAAAATGGACAAATTTTCTTGTCATCCATGCCAGAAAACATCAGAAAAGATTAGACTGTAGCCCATGTAAATAAATTAACACTGAAATACATTTTAAAAAATATGCAGGGAAACTGCAAACTTTAAGATGACTGAAAATTGGCAGAATCACAGCAGGGAATATTTATTGAAGGACAGAAATGATATAGACGTATGACCGATAATGGTGATGTTTGGGTAATGAATGAAATACATAAAATAAATTAATAATCAATTAATTTTCGTACGAATCCTGGATATGTATTCATGTCAGAAAAGAACATGGATACCACATCATGAAACCAGAAACGAGTTAAAACAGGACAGAATCTACTCCTGGCCAGGCCCCTGGTTGATAGGAATCAAAAACAAACAGGGGCAAAAATCAACGCAGTGTTCCCTGTCAGAGACATTCTGTCATGCCCTGACTTTTGTGATAAGTGCTAGTGCGGTGGCCATGGAGATCAACTGGAGCCAGTTACAGCCGGGGGCCAGATCCAGAGACACCCCCCCACCCCACCCACCACATTGCAGATGCATGATGGGAGTGTCCTCGACAGACGGCACCCTCTCCCATCAGGTGTTTTCATACGGTTGGATTTTTCTTCAGGGAATCATTTCTCTCCTCCCCCTCTGCTCGGTTTCCCCTGCTCCGTTTTCAAGGCAACATTCCACCTGCAGACGCCGCCACGCTGTCAAACGCACAATTACCGTTCTTTGTTTCCTCTCTGAAAGTCACCTAGCGGGCCCGCGTCACCAGGAAGTCCCCGAGCACGCGCAGGCCGCGCCGCTTAATGTCACGCCAGCTTAATGACTCCTCCCCGAGTCACAGAGCCCCGCGCACGTGCCATTATTCCCTCTGCAGTCCAACCTGTCACAGACCACTGGAACTGAACCCAGGGCGCGGGCAAGGTTTATAATTAGCCAACATGAGTTAAAAAAAAAAGTCTAAATAATCCATATAAAATTGGTCAGAAATTTAATCTGGATCAAAGTCCTTGAATAAGGAAAGACACCATAAAAGATTATTCCACCTGGTATTTCCCCTCCATGCAACATCTTGTGTGACTGGCAGGGATCCCCATCCCGGGGTCATTAGAAAAGGCTTGTTAAACAGGGGGTTAATATAATTCAGCCTTGTTCTGCACTGTCCAGGGAAAGCGAGGGGAAGTGGCAAAGAGCAGAGCAACAGGGATCCATCTCTGTGCTTCACAGCACAAGACTTTCTACGACCCCTGACCCCTGTGCTGTCATAACAGAGGGTGCTGCCTGTCCCTGTCTCCTCAACTGCAAGCACAGGTGAAACTCCAGCAGCTTCAGTCACATGGAATACCTGATAAAGTGCCATATGCCTCTTCTCTTACTCTTCCACCTGTTCACCCATCTTCCTCTCATACTCATCCCTACTCTATGCACTCCCCAACCCCATGCACCACCCCTTCATAAACACATACAGGCCGCACGTTCCGCCACACAGCCTCGACCCCTAATTGGCTGTCACTTATCTCAGCACCTTGGTTTCGGCAGAGTCCCACCCCAGGCACAACTCATTAATTAAGTAATACAGGGGCAGGTGCAGATAAACTGTGGGCATAGCAGGTAACAATTAACAGGAATGCAATAATACAGGCCATTCCGAGCACATTTATCTGAGATGAATTCAGAAATCAGTCTCTGCACAGTCCCTCCCTTCTCATATTCCTATGTGGGCTACATTATGAAGTATGCACGTTTGAAGGGGCTAAATTAGTCTAACTAGCTCTATTAATCTCTGGCAGAAAACATACATAAATATTTAAATGAACAACAATCATTTTCCTGCAGTTCTCAACGCCCTGCCTATCTCTCCACACATTCAGAAAACTCCAAGGACTTTCCCCCCCACTTTCATCAGCTGAATATTGCATTTCTGTATGTATTCCTCCCTCCCCACCACAGGGCCCAGCAGAAAACTCCACCTGCAGGCGGCTGAACAGTGTGTACTTTCTCAAGACGAGGTGAGACAGCTTGACATTTAAATCTGAAACAAACCCTTTACTTTGTCATTTCTGGAGACAGATTAGAGTCATATCCATATCTCTTCTGGGCAGCTGCTAATTAGTTTGTAATTACAAAAGAGGGGGAGTCGGGGGGCTTGGGGGTGGGAGTGACTTGTGCAGTGCCTCATCACAATGAAGGACTACCTGGCTGGGAGGGAATGAGGACAGGAACAGACCCCCCCCCCCCTCCCCAACCTGGTTCGGTCGCTTCAGCAACAGAGGACCCAGGCAGGCAAAATTTGCAATCGTCCGTCCCTGACACCCCCCCTCCCCCCCATCTCCCCAGCAAGAACCCTGGTCTAGACAACAATTCTGGCAATATCCATGGGGCACCCTGACTGCCTAATGGATCCTGACTTTATATCAAACACAATATGAGATTTTATTTGATGAGCATCATTACAGCATACACAAGCCTATTAGACTGAGACACGTACCCACTCTGCTGATTGGCCTGGGTGAAGATTAAAAAAAGAAACTGTGATTTGTGATTACACTTATGAAAGGTTACCAAAACATGACTTCCCAGGAGTCCTCTGAGGAGCTCCAACAGTCTTCCTGCATCAGTAATGCAGATAGTCATGAACGCTCACGCTCTGAGTCCATCATATCCCGTTTATTCTCTCACTCCAATGCAAATAGTCACCGGCATCTTAAATACCTTACCAATAGCTCTGACTAGTCATACACAGAAATATAAATGCAATTAAAACAGAACAGATTAAGCACATGTAAACACTGAGGGGACAAGCTGTCCAGCATCACATGCACACACACACGCACACACTCTCTCTCTTTCTTTCTCACTGACACACACAGACACACACACGTATGTATTCATGGCAAGGCGATTTGGCGTTCACTGTGTCCCCATGCGGCTGACTGTAATGTGTAGCTGCCGGCCATGCATCGGAATTATGGCGGTTTTTTTGCGTGACATCACTCCTTTCCTAAAAGACCATCGAGCTAGTCTGGGAATGTTAGTGTAGATTTGTTTTACTTGGAAGCAGAATTGTGCATTGCTCGTTAAGTGGGGAGATGCAACTCTGTCTCGACCTTGAGGGACTGGTAATGTCAGCCCGCCCCCTCCCCTTTTCTCCTGCCTATATCCAAGTGTATTAGCTGCACCCACTGATAGACTAGAGTCAGCAACACAAGGCTGGCAAGAAGTCAATAGATAAAATACACATTGAGTGGAGAGTGGAGAGACACAAATAAAGTGTTCTTTAGAGAGAAGCAATGCGGCACATTTTCAACCCGACTGCAACCCCCACCCCTGCCAGACCCCCCGGGGAGCTGGGCTGTTTGGAAAAGCTGAGCACTACTGTACAATTTACATGACAGGATCTTTGCTATGCATATGCTACTGTAGCCTTTACTCACACGTGAGTTTATTATTGTTGAGTGAGTCTTGGATGACCATGGATAATGCAAATAATGGCCTCATGACAGTGCAAGAAAGAATACTACAGCTATTGGTGCTGGAGGACAGACTGTTCATTAACATTCGTGGGCAGAACACCCCCAGTGGCTGTTTATCGAGACTCAAGCCTTTTAAAGGATAAAAAGCCACTCAAAACGGTGGCGTCTGCCTCACTTCACAACCGCAGATGGACCGTACACATGTTAATTTGCATGCCAATAAACAAACATGAGCTCAGATGAAAGCAAATATCTATGGTAAAAATTCACCAAACGGAAATGGAATTCTCCGCACCGATTCCTTCGGCGCCCCCGTGTTCAGGTCCGAGACAACACTGAGCGAATATAGTGAGGGCTATTTCCCCTCCTTTTTCCCCTTTTTTCGCTCATTAACTTCAAAGTCTCTGCGCAAAACAAACTGAGAGCAAGAAAAGAGAGGCTGAAAAGATACAGACACCAGATAGAAAAGGGAAAGAGGAACAGACAGAGGTGAAAAAAGGATTGTACCGGCACCAGTGTGACCAGACCCCACCCCACCTCCCTTATACTCCTTATGCCTGGCTCTTATCAGTGAGAATCACAGCAGAGATTATACACCTCTCAGGATCCTGTGGCCATACAAATACTAACCCACAATATCTCTCAGAAGGAGAAGGAGAAGGAGAAGGAGGAGAAAGAGGAGAAGGAGAAGAAGGAGAAGAAGAAGACGAAGAAGAAGAAGAAGAAGAAGAAATAATTGCTACAATACTGCAGGACATGCCAATATACACAGATAAAGAAATATCAGTCTACAGGCCTGGCATAGTGATTAAAGACCATAACGATAAGACGTGAACACTAATAGACACAGCAGTACCTTCAGACAGACACACATGAATAAAGGTCACAGAAAAACTGTCCAAATATAAAGGCTTAGAGATTGAAACAAGCAGAATGTGGGGGATGAACGCGGAAACAGCACCAGTGATCATCAGAGCACTTGGAGTCATCAAAAAGGGATTGGAGAGGTGTACAGTAAAGATCCCTGGCTCAATCAACATGAATGAGCAACAAAAGATCACCCTTCTGGGAACATCACTGAGGAGGGGTTGATGAACTAAATAAACTGACCATATATTGCCTCAGGACCGTGGTTTTCCCTATGAGAGCTTAACAAGCAAGACATTTTAGCCGGGCACATAATAATAATAATAATAATAATAATAATAATAATAATATACTTTTATATTATGATTCTTGACTATAGCCAAATGATTTGATTTTTACTATTATAAAATATATAAAATATATTTTATTCCTTTACAAGGTTAAATTATAATGATTACGATGTGTGCGCCATGAATTCCCAAAGGCTACATAAAACCTGTCCATTTACTGTAATCTTTTTCTAATCTAGTGTAGCAATGTTCCATGTAATTTCTTCAGGGTTCATTGTTGAGCATTAGCCATAAACTAGGAAACACTGATTTAATGTGCACGCAAAGGCAAGTGCATAAGGAGGGCTTAAAGAAACATTGACAGTAGTGCTGATAAATTTAATTTCTTGCCAGAAAGTGTCTTATCTTTTGATTACATGAGGGTGACTTATTTCTTTTAAGAAACATGGCTTTTGTCTCTGTGTCTTTTTATGCTTCCTACCGATGCATGGAATGACAGAGACTGTAAAAAAGCTCAATGCAAGCGACCAGACGAAACAGTCAAACTGCCAGACACAACATGGTGACACATTAAGGGCAGCTGCAGAGGCTCGCGTCCACGGAACCTCCAGCCAGGCTTATGTGGCACAGCAGGATCTGCCTTGTCTCTTAAACATACACACTCTGTCCAGCCACCAGGGCAAGGAGACGGGGAATAACGAGAGGAGGTGCTGGGAATATGAGAGGAGGTCATGGGGATTTACAAGAGGAGGTGATAGGAGAGCAAGAGAAGGAAATAACATGAGGGAGGTGATAGGGGATAGTGAGAGGAGCTGATGGGGATAGTGAGCTAGTGATGGGGGATAGTGAGGGGAGGTGATGGGGATAGTGAGCTAGTGATGGGGGATAGTGAGGGGAGGTGATGGGGATAGTGAGACAGTGATGGGGGATAGTGAGGGGAGGTGCTGGGGATAGTGAGCCAGTGATGGGGGATAGTGAGGGGAGGTGATGGGGATAGTGAGACAGTGATGGGGATAGTGAGGGGAGGTGATGGGGATAGTGAAACAGTGATGGGGGATAGTGAGGGGAGGTGATGGGGATAGTGAGACAGTGATGGGGGATAGTGAGGGGAGGTGATGGGGATAGTGAGCTAGTGATGGGGGATAGTGAGGGGAGGTGATGGGGATAGTGAGACAGTGATGGGGGATAGTGAGGGGAGGTGATGGGGATAGTGAGACAGTGATGGGGGATAGTGAGGGGAGGTGATGGGGATAGTGAGACAGTGATGGGGGATAGTGAGGGGAGGTGATGGGGATAGTGAGACAGTGATGGGGGATAGTGAGGGGAGGTGATGGGGATAGTGAGCCAGTGATGGGGATAGTGAGAGGAGTTTAATCTTGTAAATGGACGAGCATGAGGAGCACAAGTCTGTCTCTGTCTCCATCTCGGCATGTCAGGGCTGACAGAACCCTCACCCTTCAAAAAGGCAATAAAAATCAACCTTAGAATATTACAATCACAGATAAGGAGAGATGGCTTTTGTCCCCCTCTGCTCTGGGTAATGTATCACCTCAATAGCCAAATCCCCCACTCCTTTGTTCCCTGACAGCTTTCCTTTCAGGAGCACAAGGTTTCGCCTCGATAGCATCGTGCCTCGGCTGGACAAGCCGACCGATAAAGGCCTATCTAACACGCCATCTCCCCCCACACACACACAAATTAACACCTTAGAAACAAGCATAATGCACAGAGTGCTATCAGGAAAGGAGGCAGGCAAGTGCTGGTTGAACACAAAATAAGACAAATAAAAGGAATACGAAATAACAATAACACTATCATATATTCAGTGAGGCCTTGCTTGATTCAATTTGCTGTGTTTTTTCCCACCTGATAATGGAAATGAAATTCTCTGCCTACGTCCCCATAGCTCTGCATTAGTGGGTAACGTGCTTGTCTCATTTCATGTAGAATCAAACCTTTTTTACTCCACGTACCTGGCTGCATTCTGGAGACAGAGATGGATCTATTGTGGTTTTTGTTGTAGGGGGAGAGGAGAGGGGCCGCACTGGAACTGTGTGGGCACGTAGCCTCTCTTGGAGGTAGATCAGGTATTTCCCTCCATCATGAAGATGTACCATTATCCAGAAACACCTGCTCCTAATTAAACTCTCACCACTGGCCCCACACTGGGGGTGTGAGGGACAGAGCTGCTGGCCAATGGCCTACATCGCCCCCTGCTGTCAGAAGGGCGCCAGGCCAGGTGTAAGGGGGCTCAGTGACCTGGCTATGACAGGAGGGTGGCAGCTGCTCCCTGGACCTGGAAGATGGCCTACATTAAGCTGTTCCTCACCCTGCCACCCTGGAACTTCTGTGCCGAACCTGCTAGACCAGGACACAAGAACAACCTGACCCATAACCCCTTCTATCATGATGACTAAAAACGATCAATGACAAGGCAATGGAATTGAAAATTCTGTTTTATCATTTCCTAAAATCCATTACTGTAATGTTAACATCCTCACTGTTCATATTGATAAGCAGTTCCATTTTTTTCTGTGGTGCATTCCCCTCTGTAAAATGGCATCTGATTAAGCTTGAGACAAGCTGAAGAAACCATTTGTGTTTTCACAATTGAAAAGGGCATCTTTGTCACAATTTTACATCAGAAGGGATTTAGACCAGTGCAGCTTCTCACTACCACCAAATGCCACAATACTCCACAGCTCTGAAACATTGTCGCACCAGATACACCTAAACCACCATTCATATGATAGAGAAACCAGTATTCTCCAGTACTGCTGCCCAATCTGTCCCAAATTGTCCGTGACCCTGGCAAGTCTGTGCCGCCCTCATAAAAGTCCCTGCACACCACATGCAGCTCTCAGGGTCTGCTTTTGACGGGGACGCTTTGCTAAAGCAATGGAGGTTTGCTTTCCCCCCAAAAAAAGCAGCAGGCAGGTCTGCAGAGAGCTCATGTCCTCATCCTGAGTCCTGAGAGGGATCAGAGGGACAAGCACAATACCCCAGCGGGCGGCGATAATGTGCAAAGTCACGCGTGGTGGCGTTCCGCTTCGAGACGCTACCGCGCAAACGCAGCTTATCTGCAGCACACATGCGCATTTGCATGGCGCATGAGTCGCGTTCGAGAAACCCTTTCATTAATTTGGCACCCCTCGAAAGCAGAGCGCAGAATTCATGAAGAACTGCACAGGTCAGTGAACTACGCTGTTCTACGGTCACAAGAAAAGATGGCGGCCATACACCAGCATACCGCCAACTTTCCCAAGGGCACCTTATCCCCAACACAGAGCGGTGCAAACCAACTGCTGAAAGAGAAAATGAATAACAAAAACAGGAACTCCCTGGGATGGGAATGTGTAGATGGGGACTGGGGTAACTTGAGGCATCACGGAAGATTGATCTCGCAAAGAGACTGTGGTTTGAAGTTTGATATTGTTGGTTAAACAATGGCTGACTTTTACTCAAGCAAATGTGATTGTGAGCAGTGGCGATCATCAGGGCGAACCTCCCCACATCACTAACTGCCGGCTGATCAGATGCAGCCAATCAACAATCAGCACAGAACACCTGGCAACACTGTAATTTAACACCCTGTAATCATTTGTATTGGACTTGTATATCTCGCACAATATTGTCTTCCACCATTCCCTCACTGATCTCCAATGCAAAGGTGATGCTTTGCTCCAGCGAAGCAAAGCAACACCCTCCTCCCATCTGGCACCCTCCACCCAAATCTAAGGTCAGGGATCATGCCACCGCACCTTTTAATAAACCTTTCATTGATGTTCCGTGTGTCATGAAATGGGAGAATTAGAGATCCAGAGCGCGCTTCGGTATGGAATTTCTCTGGCTATTGATTTTCATCTCCAGCAGGGCAGAAGTAATCAATAGCAAGGGCTTAGACACGGGGACCAGATTAACTCTTCCAGGCACGGTCCACTCACCCTGCCGCTTCTCCCTGCACGGCTGAGTGCAGCCACAGCTCCCAATCCTAACACCCCCATATCCTCTCTGTCCCTGCACACCCTCCCCTCCCCTCCCCTCTGCATCATATGGGCAGCCCACATATACACCGCTGCTGATGTAGAGTGCCTGGAATCACAGACACACGGTTTACTTCTGCAGTTATTCATCATATCATTGCATAAAACCAAACATTTGTCTTTCCACGACAAGCTGCACTGGCAAATATCAGACAGCCATTTTATATTTCCCCTCTGCCCATTGAACGAGCAAGTCCTCAAATGATGACATGGCTGCACGTTGAGACACTTCTCCAGCATGCCAAACCATTTCATGGTTTTCAAGGGGGCAACAGAGGAAGGAAGTGACAGAGAGAGTGAGAGAAAGACAGAGAGTGAGAGAAGGAGAGAAAGAGAGAGAGACAGAGAGAGAGAGAGGGAAGAGAGGACAGAAGAATCATTGCTACCTCGATCAATGCCATTTTGGCAAATTAGAGCTGGGCCTGCAATCAGGGAACTAAAATTACAAGAAGGGTGGGTCACCTAGGAAACCACATAATAAGTGCAGCAGCTAGCTATGGACAGCTGCAGACGGTGGGTAAGGGGAGATGGACGTCCTTTCCATTAGTCAAAGCTGCTCCTCTTCTCGTTTCATTGATAAATTAATTGTCAATACTTTAAAAGTCAATGCTTCACTTAGGCTTTTATCTTTAGAGCCATTAGACATATTGAGGGTGCACATGATTATAATAATGACTGATGGCCTATTTGATTCACTGAAATTATCTTTCACTACAAATCTTTCCTTGAAAGCATTGCTCACTGATTAACTTTATTTCGAATAAAATATTATGTTTCATATGCATGACATGTTTCTATATGCTACACGATATAACGGCCGCTTTGCAATTGGTCTCATTAAGGATGCTGAACAATTTTAATTACATTTTAGCTCAGCATTTTTTGCTGAAGAAACTGCTCATGTCAAAAGTGCTTATGTGTTTATGAAAGAATTATTTGACTAGACTCACACCTGAAACCCTTAGTTTTTAGGGTACAACTTCACATACAGCAAACATGCTGCTTATGCATTTACAGCTTTGCTACTGAGCAAAACCAAAATACTAAAAAGACAATATTGAACTCGTACATACTTCAGCTAGGCAAATTAACAAACCTATAACTAGCAACAAGTGCATGAAACTGCACACACTGGATTGCACACACTGGTGCTCCTGCGGGCTGCATACGGATTTGGGCAGTAGCAAGGTCCATCGACGATGACTATTCGGCTGCGCTGCAAGGTGTTCTGTATTAATGAGCCGAATGCACTCTCCGGTGAGGCACCGACGCCATCAGATATGCCTGATAGGGATGCTTCCTGGCTAAATTGCATGCTGTTTAACCCCGCCCCCCTCCATTTTTCTTCTCTATCCAATGGCACACAGATGAAAGGAGCCCTGTAGCCCCCGTCCGGGCGATAACAGCCCTTCATGCTTCCGGCTACTCGGCAGGCATCTGCCGCAGCCGCCATTGTTCAGCACATTCCAAACCAAACGCCACCATAAATAATATATAAGCTCTTAATTTGCTCATCAAACACTGCACATGTGGTTATCAACACTACAAAATGCATTAAAATACACTCATCATAATCACCGCCATCATATTTCTCTCAGATGTCACATGGCAACAAGTTGTTTGCGCTTTCTTGGGAAAGGCAATTATCTTAACGACATGCAAGGCATGCCAGCCACAGGGCTGTACGTGCTAAACATACGGTTGACTGAAAGCAAGGAAATATTTTATATGTGTAACAGAGCACCACGGAAGAAGAAGAAAAATAAGAAGAAGCGGAGGAGGAAGAAGAAGAATAAGAATAAGAAGAAATTGAAAGCTTTTGTCCATGCTGCTAAAAAAGAACAGAGAAATCTTACAGCTCCTTCTCAAACTTGTGCACTTCCTGCCTCTCTCACGTAAAGGGATGTGTCCACTGAAAGGTACATGCAGAAATGATGGGAGTAACGCAGTGCAGCCGGTGTGATTACTGTGAGAACGGACTAGACTAGGAACACTGTCTGATTTCTGAAAGTGTGTGTGTGTGTGTGTGTGTGTGTGTGATTGAGAGAGAGAGCATGTGTGTTTTTGTCCTTAAAAAAGGCATCTATAGCCATGCAGCATGACTACAAATGACATTCACAGACATACAGCAGCAAGAAACAAAACAAAACAAAAAGAAAAAGAGTGTAAATCATACAGATTTCATAGAGATCAGACTGAGAAAAACAAGCAGATTACATCAGCCTGTGCGACTGGGACAGAGTGTCTGCATGTAAAATGAACACGTTCCGATACTTCTGTATCTAAACCGTCTTCCTTACGCCCAATCAGATGCAGGGACCAAACCTGAAATGGGTAAGGATAGGATGTCGAAGGTCAATTTAATTCATCATCGTGTATAAATTCAATGGACTCTCAACTGAGAAAAGGAGTCCTATTATTAGTGTCACAGATTGCTTTGTCTTCCTGATGAAATGGAATGTAATGGAAAGACTACGGCTCTTTCAATCTAGCATAAAACCGTGACATATCTTTCAGATTTAGAATACTTAGTCATTCCGCCAAAGAGAATGGGTCCTTCAGGAGGAAAATGAGGCAGACAAAACGGCCGTCAAGAACACTCTTTCTTAGAGGTCTCATTTGGTTTTACATCCTTTGAAAACTTTAAAACAATGTATTGATGACTAATGTATTCAATATCTAATAGGATACAAACTGGTGTAGGAAGACGTACTGGTGACTGGGCTATAAGTGTCCTAAAAGGGGGGTAGATGATGAGCAGTAATTTTCTTTGAAGGGATAATTATCTTAAATTGAGGGACGATGATTAAGCCTGGCACATCTGAGAAACATGACAATGGGGGGAAAAAATAAAAACTGCTGCAATTCAAACCCATACCACAAGGGGCCACTGTTATAACAGCAGTTCACTTGCAAGCAGGGACGTGGCAAGTCGCTGTCAGTGTCAGATGAGCATTTCTAAACACTGATGAAAAAGACCCCAAGCGAGAAAATAAAAAGCTGCTTTCTGGCTCCTCAATTATAAATAAACACACTGAGAATTCCGTCCATTAGATACTGCAATAAGCTGCATACAAACAAACTGTCCTCTCTCTCATTCTCTCTCTCTCTCTCTCTCTCTCTCTATTTCTCTCTCTTTTGCTTGCTCTCTTGCTCTCTCTCCATCTCATGCATGTGTGCGCACACACACAAGCACGTGAACACACATGCGCACGCGCACACACACACACACACACACACACACACACAGATGCACAGACAGTCAGCCAGCCAGACACTTGCACAGCCCTTCTTGCCCGACGATGAAAGGATTGATTGATTACAGAGCGATGATTACAGTAAATGGCCTAGAAGATGGCTCCCTCACTCTTGGTCTCTCCCTCTCCCTCTCTTCATCTATACCCGAACCTCCATAGCAACCCATCTGTAGAGAGAACCTCTCGCTCCCCTAATGGCACTGCTATTAGCACTAATGCATTTCGAATTCACAGCAGCTGCTGCAATGCATTCTGATGGAACTGCAAAGTACACGTCTTTCTCTTCCTCTCTTTCAATCTCCCTCATTCTCTTGCCCTTTCTCTATGATTTTTGTATATTTAGTCATCCCCATCGAAACCCCGCCCCAACTTGTCCCTACCATCCTTCCCACCCCATTCGCTCCCTTCACCACCTCAAATGATAGTGTTGAGCAATATTCAGTGAATGCACAAAATGCATTGTCTGTCTGTCTAGCTCTCTCTCTATCTCTCTCTCTCTCTCTCTCACACACACACACACCCACACACGTGCAGGGGAACTTCACGTGTAGTCACTGTTAATTCAATTGAATGAGGTAATTTTGTATCTGCAAAATAAATAAATATTAGGACTAGCTATATTTATTACACAAATGCACTCATTGTGCACAAATGCATAAATTCCCGATATCAATCTTACAGTAAACATACCACAGTACAGAGCCAGGTAGTTGGTGTCATTTTTAGAATAGAAGTGCATATTTTGAAACTGCATAGTTAAGAACAAGTTCCATAAATTGATACCACGTATAACGTATAAGTTTGTCCAAGACATTTTATCACATACATTTTATTACCCCTAGACCAAAAGCAAGGCAAAAGACATTTTTCAAGACCCAAGATCAAAACCACAAATGAGTGGCCCTGAGGTGAAGCCCATAAGAAGTGATTGCCACTTGCCCCTGTAAACTGTCCCTGTAGACTACACAAATAAATTCTCTGGCCTGATCGCTGCCCCCTGCAGGCTTGGCTGCTCACTGACCCTGCAGTGCTCTTTCTGTTCTGGTTTAACTGCCTGCTTCTCTATAATCATTTGTGGCACAAAGTAGAGATCGTATACATACAGTTTCTTCCTATAAGATGTCTCTCAATGAAACTTTGTAATTCAAATATTCAACTGCTTTCGTTTAAAAACAATGTCTTTCCATTCACACCTTGACATGGGAACACAAATATTAAATTAAACAAAAAAGCGCAAGTTACATAGGCTCTTCAAATAAAATTATTTAAGACTACAATACGGTTTGGAAAAAAAAGGCTGTTCAGAAAATTATATTTGCACTGTGCACGTTAAAGTTGAATTCTCTTTGCACAGAAAAAAAAGAGAGATCGTATAACCGTTCAAGTTTATAACTATGCACTGAAAAGCTCTCCGAGAGATTCTTATGTGAATATAATCGGACATTCAAGGTCTGCTTATCACCAAATTTGCTCTCTTCTTCTATACGTGACCAGGGACAGGACAACACTGGCCTTTTTATCCAATGTGTAGATTAAGATAAAAGCACATACGATTGCCTTCTTCCAGAAAACAGACCGATTTGAAAGCAAAGTTATTCATTTGTGCCACTGTGACCGAGGAGGATTCAACAGCGATCGCTGACACTCAGCGCGGGGACAAGCTGATGACCTTGAGAAATAAGGAGCGATAAAACACTTTAATGTCTATTTCACACATCATTTCATTCCAGTGGATGTGCACCTTAAATCACAGGATGATAGTAATAGAAATGGTTCTAATACTACAAATAGCCTGACCTGCTAGCGCTAGTACAATAACAACATTGATGGCCACAATGCACGGTGTGTGATTTAGCCCCATGCAGACCCTGGATCTGTTAGTGTCTAAAGCAGGGTGATTATAGCGGTGACTACCCTGCAGACTCCGTGGAGCAGATGGGCCCATGCAGGTACGAGATGGGTCATTAGCGCATCTCTTGCATGAAATGAGGCACGCCTTCCAGGGTCCGGGCGCTTCGAGGGAGACCTTCGTCTTCCGCCGCCCCTGCTGTGGGATGCAGATCTGAGCAATGACTGTACGACTGGCCCTGTACCAGGAAACTGCCAGGCCGCCACGTCCTGGTGGTGACCACAGGTGTGTGTGTGTGTGTGTGTGTGTGTGTGTGTGTGTGCGGTGTACATGATATTACATGGTATTTTTGCACCACATTTTCCCTGGTTTTTCTTTCTGAATATCTTGGTTTGCAACATGAAAAAATGATTACACAAATATAAAAAATGATACACATGTGTGGTAGAAGTCTATTACACCTGAACAGTAGATCTCTTTTCCTTACTTCATCTCAGAATTTGGTTAAATCCTAGTCTAGTCTCCTGTAGTGATAATTCTCAGTTTTTTTTTTTATTATGCTTTGGCTTTGATTAAATATAATTCCATATAATATATACACATAGTTTATTAATTGAATTACTAATTAGTTGAAATTAATTGAAAATTCCTCTATGATTTGCCATCTCTGCAGAAATCACAAGTCCCCATTCGCAGCAAGGACAGTAACTCCAGAAGTGCTGGACTCTGGTCTACAGAAGCTCTGAGGACAGTAACTCCAGAAGTGCTGGACTCTGTCCTACAGAAGCTCCGAAGATAGTAACTCCAGAAGTGCTGGACTCTGTCCTACAGAAGCTCTGAGGACAGTAACTCCAGAAGTGCTGGACTCTGGCCTACAGAAGCTCTGAGGACAGTAACTCCACAGAAGCGCTCAGCTCCACCCTGCACACGGGTGCAGTCAGCGGACTCCCAGCACACAGTGGGTCCTCTCTCACCGGGAGGAGCATGCGGTTTAATTGGCTTCTCTCTGTGGTCGCACTCCACAGTAGGCTAATCAGTGTAATAACACTGCAGGCAGTGATTATCTGTCAGATATATATGCAGTTCAAATGTTACCGACCAGCACTGGGGCAGACGACGGCAGTGGATGTGGAGTATGGGTTTGGTAGGTTGGATACTGGAGCTTGGGGTTCAGCATAAATGTGAAAGTATGTATGTTTGTCTGAGTGTGTATGTGTGTGTAAGTGTTTGTGGATATGTGTGTGTGAGTGTTTGCATGAGTAAGAGAGAGTGTGGGAGTGTATATGTGTGTGTGTGTGTGTGTGTATTATAATAATAATAATAATAATAATAATAATAATATATTGTTAACAAAGAGCTGTAGTCCAATATTTCAACATTTAATTTTGAGTGTTTATCATGGAATAGCTAGCATGGTCTGTCATTACAATTTAATGCCGTGACTGAGATAAAATCCAATCGGGAAACACAACTTTAAACACAGCTGCAAACAGGCTTTATTTTTATAAGGTTGCACTTAACAATGTATACACATACGCAATACACCCCTGCCTTTGTACTTATGCAGCTCCTAGGGCCAATTCATGTAAAGTGAGACTGACATTCTTAAGTGATATGTTTAATTTTGTTGTGTTGCTCCCACAATTCAGTTATCACCATGCGCCCTCTAGCAATCACCATGGTTAAATCTTACTATAAAGATGTTCAATTTAACTGCATTGTGTTAACCACAAAAACCACTGTCCACAGTACAATGGTTTCCTACTTCTAAGCTAGTTCATCTTGAAAGCCATGGGCACAGCTCAAAATCAACAGACACTGAGTGGATTGTAGCATTCCCTAACACTTTGATTTGAATGTGCTCATCTTTTCTTTGAGTAATGAAAAGAGTGTGGCATGTTATTGGAAAATCGTTGCTTTAGAGATCAGCAGTAGACTGTGGCTTTTGCTCGGGGATGACTTTAAGAACAGAAAAGCTTCGCAAACAACGTACAATTGGACCAACTCCCACTTCCACCACCACCAGCATCAGACAACTCAGCAAAAATGACTGCAATCGTACGATGAACTGGAATGATTCCAAGAACACTGACAGGGACCCCAAATATTATAACATAGGATTTTCTGGGGTGGTGGGGCCCAATTTGAGATCTTTTCATGGGCCCCAAAATCCCTGGCAGCGCCCCTGCCCGCAGTGTGAGTGACGTGTTATTGAGGCTCTGTACCATGTCAGCCAGAGGAGTCCATTCTGCTCAGGGTAGACAGAGGATATCATTCTTCTGACTTGTGTGAAGCAGTTACAGAGGTCCACGCTAAAATTTATTTACCAAGGAACACATGCTCCTAAGTTGAAAAATTTAAGAACACACTAATGAATCCCAATTAGTAGATGTACTCCTAAATACTTTTTCCAGTTTTTCCAGTACACATCAATATTTAGGAGAAAATGCTCCAAAAATGGGAGCGCTGTTGAGCCCTGAGTCACATGTTTGCAACACTACATGAACACTGTTAATGCGATTACGAAAATAATACACTGTGCAATGCCCTGAATGCATGTAAAGGCTGTAATGCTTCTATGTCCCCCACCAAACGGTTACAAATATGTCTGCCGATTACAAGCAAGCAGGTAAAGACTTTCACGCTTTAACAGCAGTTAATCACTTTCATTTACACAAAACTAAGCACTGGAAATACGCTGGCTTCCGTACACTGACTGCAGGAGCCGGTCTTAATGGAGCAATGGAATGTGGTACATGACCAGAATGCTAGTCATTGCACCAGAGTGGGACTCAAATATCAGATGAGACGCCCAAAGCAGAGCCTTGTATGATGTAGTCGACCTCAAACGAAGCAAAATGCACTGAAGGTGAAAAAGGTGTAAAAGAAAATCATGACATACTATATGTCAGTGGTTCCCTACTCTGTTCCTGGAGATCTACTATCCTGTGGGTTTTCATTTCAACCCTAATTTGGCATATACCAGCAGTTCTATTAATTAGCAGCTCAACAAGACCTCTAGCCATTGAATGAGGTGTGCATATTAGGGTTTGAATAAAGACCCACATGAGGAAACCTACCAAGTACAGTATATGACACATATCAGTGGAACCACTGGTATTTGCCATACCCGGACGGCTATGTGCAATGCCACAAACAGGAGCTGAGTTTTTGAGGAGTGAAAGGTACAGCGGGGCAGGGGGCCTAAATCGGAGGACCACAAGTGAGGATTAGGAGCACTTACATCATCATGCCACTTCACTGGAGAACACCTCGTTCTGCCTAATTAAAAATAATCAGGAGAAGTGTGCCACTACAGGTGGGGAAACAGGGAGGGCGAGTACTCTGATGAAAATGCTCGCTGCCTTTCCTCCCTGCAACACGGCCTCTTTTTCTGCATCCTACCCATTACCACAGCATGGGCTGGAGAGGGACTGCGGTTGACAGGACAGCTGGGACTCTTTTACATGGGTGAGCATGTTTTCTGCTCCCCACAGCATTCCTGATGCATGGCCAATGTGCCTGCGAGTTCAAATTCTGAGTGCGACAATGCTGTCGTATCACTTGATTGACCGCTCACTGTAGTAAATGTACAGCTGTATGACTGGGTGAGGTGCAGAGAGAGAGAGAGAGAGAGAGAGAATATTAGCTACTTCACTACAACTACATAAAAGTATAAATAATGTTGTGGTAAGTAGACCTTCACAAGAGCTCTTGCTAAACAAACTTGTTTTCAGACTACACATGAACCACACAAGAGATTGTTTCCTATTCATAAAGTTAATAATCCACAAAGGACTCTTCCAATGGATCTCAATGAAGAACAATAGCTTTCCTCTACAGGCAGGGGGCAGTGTGGTCCAAACCACGTGCACAAGCAGGCTGCCAGTCAGGAATATCTCATGAGTGCTGTGTTATACATTATGCACCAAAGAGCCACATAACTGTACCTCGGGCTGTTAAAACACAAGGTCGTTTTTTTTTATTTTTATATTACATTCAATAACCTTTCCTTATTTTCCCATTTATTCAGTGCCCCAGTTCTTCCAGACTGCACGGTGTACCATGTTGAGTTGGGAGTATCACTGGAGGGCCACAGCTGGATCTGGACTCAGGCTGAGGGCTGAGCAATGATCCACGGGCATCACATTCTGAGCATGAGCCTAATTAGAGACACTCTAATCCTATTCACTCTGACCCCGACCCTCATCTGAACCTAATCCCTTTCACACCAAATCTCTCTAATCCAAACAGGAGTGAAACCCGGAAAAAAAAAAAAAGAAATCCAACTGCCAGGCCTATAATAGCAGCACTCCACCCCACAACATTGCCAGCACTCTCCCACCCGTCCCCTGCAGAAAAAAGTGGGCCCTCTCTCTGACACACACAATGGTCCTGACTGGCATAAGACGTTCTGCACTGCATTTTAATATGCTCGAAGAGCATGCAGTCATAATCTAATTAAACTGTCAGTCAAATGCATGTTCTCAGAAAATACATATAAAAAGAATAGAAGACACGAGGATTTTTTTCATCCCTTCTCTTCCCAAGATTTTTTTTTTCTGTTTAACACCCCCTCCCTTCAGCAATTCATTACCTGTCATAACAATAAAGGCAAATGAAATCAACTGCAATGCATTATTAATAGCGCATTTCCATTAAGATTCATTTGCAGTATTTGCCACGAAGCGACATACTCAAACTGTTTTCATGGCTGAGAGGAATGAGAAAAAGACAGAAAGAGATAAAGTGAGAGTGAGAAGGAAGAAAGAGAATAAGACGGGCCCCACTCAGTGAATACTTCCCTCCCTGCTCATTGCAGGGGCCACGGCTCCCCTCATGCAGCAAGGTTGCAAATCTGGGCAGTCCGAGCCCAGGGGCCGTGGAGTTCCAGCCTGCAACCACCGAGAATACCAGTGCTGGATGGATCCCTGAACAAATGAACTGCCTGGTGACATGCCGATGGAACCAATCCCTACTGATGATGATACTAAAAGACTTATCATATTAACAATCACGATAATCATCTTGATCTTCATCACCATCACAAGCATAATCATCATTATAATCGTTAATCAGCTGCACCCTTGCATCGACTTTGGCAGTTCTTTCAGACGCAATACTAGACATATCACCCGCACGAAACATCCTGACCTACTCAAGACAAACACAGTCATTCTCCACAACTAGTTTCAAAGCAAAGTACTCTTTGCCGCATGCCTGACCTATGTCTGATGGTACAGGGGTACACAATACAGTACTACACGTCCTTGTCAAGGGTGACTTGGCGGGTTTACAATTTCAAACGCGGGTTTGAAGCGTCTGTCTCCACGCTGTGCAGCAGCAGACGGGCTCCTTAGCATCCAACCTGCGTCCGAGGCCTGCACACGGGGAGGAGAGCTACCGCAGAGCTCGCTCCAGACTCCGGCGAGCGTGGAAGAGATCATGAATAGCAATGGGCCTTGCTGGGGAGGGGGCAGCATTATTGTTTGTTTTAAATCTGTTAAAACCTTTATACAAATATCCCATGGGAGGGGGTGGGGAGGTGGGGGTGGTGCAGGAAGGGTGGGTAGGTGGGTGGGTGGTTTGATGGGGGGGTTAAAATCCATTTGTGGGTAGTGTACCATGACAGCCTCGCTCCACGCAGCCGTTACCCGGGAGACGCGGACAGAAAGAGAAAGGCGACCGGGTTAGCTCTGGCCGCCCCGTCTTGCGGCGCAGGACCTGGGATGTCTGCAGATCGATTTATCACGCTTCGGAGGGCTCAACCGCTATACACCGGCGAAGGCCGAGAACTGACACGCAGCCCGCCAAAGACAAAAGAGTGAATGAGATAGGAAGCCAGTCCTGATCCGACCCCCCGCGCCCAAAGATACACACACCCAGGCATCTCTTCAGGGCTATCAGCTGGATCCTCAGCTCTGAATCTTCATGTGGAATATGTCACGGGTGAGTAGCATTTATTATGGTATATATTTACACATTACTTACACTCACACATGTACACACACTCCTACACACACACACACAAAGTAACACACAGGATGGCGTGCTTTATGGAAATGTCCTCCGTTTCAGCAAATGACCTCCTTGCCCTTGGCCCGTCTAAGAATTAACTTAATAAACTACAGCTTTGGGGGCAGTCTATGTCAGACGCAACTCAGGTCACACAGGTCATTCTTCGGTGAATACAAACAGCATCATCTCCCTGCATGAGCAACAGTGAGGTGCTCCTGTGCCACTGTGATAGCTGCACAAAACAGACATCAGCCAACCCAACGCCCCCAAAGTTTCAAACTGGGATGAAAGATGCCACAGAAACTGCCAAGAGTCAGCCCACAGGTGAGACAGCTAAGACAGAAAATCGCCATGGAAACAGGAGCTCTCTCTCTTTTCGGTGGCTCCCAGGGAGGGCCAAAACTGCATTCCTGATTTTTGGATGTGAGAATAAAACAACCCATTCTGCATTAATAAGCAAACCTACGGGAAGATGGCACCCAACTGTAAACGCTAAGACACTGCAATATTTTGTATTTTCTGTATAATTCTACTATATTTCTTGTGGGGGGAGGGGTATGGTTTTGAAACATTAGATAATTTAACAGAACCGACAGCAGTTCCTGTGACTGCATGGTGTGTTTTGATGTGACAGTGTTCAGGGTTGATGAGCTTGGCTTTGAGCAGCACTATCTTCCCTCCTCCTCCTCACAGACGCCCCTGCTCGCGTCCTTCATACGCCTCTCAAGGTCAGACACCGTGAGAATCTAAAGCCCGCCGAGGCAGCGGGGTAACACGCCTCTCCACACCCCCCTTCTCAAAAATTGGAAACCGCCCCTTATTAAACTGTGAAAACCGTAGGCGGAAGGTCTGGAGGAGCGATCGATGAAAGCATTATCTAATTTCATCTTTCCGAGGGTGCTCCCCCTGCTCCGTCCGTCAGTTGCGGTTACGCTGAGCCGCGACGCCAGCCGGCGCCGCGCGGCGACGCGCGATCCGCCGTGACCGTTCTGCTATTTTAGCAGCTCCGTCTGCGGCGAGCGGACCGGCGACCCGCCCACTTCGCAGGTCAAGCGGCCGTGCCGACCGCGCCTCCTTCCACAGCAGACTTTAGGGTGTGGACTCAGAGGGAGGCTGCCGGCGTGAGGTCGGCAGGTGGCACAGAGAGGCGCGGAGGAAAGCTTTACCGCACCAAGGTCTTGCACACTTACTGGTGACCTTCCATTCAGTCCCCTACCGCACATTAGTGCACATCCAATCATGCACGCGTACACACGCAAACACACTCACGCGCCCATATCCACAGACAGAGGACAGCCAGTACAAGGCTGGAAATGAGAAGCAAATTACTTAATTTACTTTCATTATAACTGACAGGGGGGTAGGGGATGGGGGGTGGTGGGGGGTGGTGCAGCAGGAAGGAGAGGGGAGAGAAAGAGACATGGCGTAAAATGTGTGTGTGTGCATGCATGCATGTGTGTAAGAGAGAGAGAAAGAGAGAGAGAGGAGAGAAAGTGAAAACAGGAAAGAGTGATATACGATATAGGAATAACATCAAGGAATGCGGAACTTTTATTATCCTATAGCTTTCGCCTATATTTTAAGTTGCGCTGCAAAAGAACATCTGCTAAATGAATGTAATGTAATGTACGGAGGGAAATAAAAATAAGCGACACCTTGCAGTATGACACAATAACCATAAAAACACACCAGGATGAAAGCAAAGCAGAATCAGAGACGCACTAACATCTCTGAAGCATTGCAGTATTAATATACAATGGTAAAAGGGAACCAGTGTTCACAATTTCTTTCTATACAAGGTGCTCAAATGTGGAAAAAAAAGGCTCCCCTGAATTTGATCAGACATCGATTGGAATGATGATTTGGACACTGCAGATGGGAGAGACCAGGAGATAACAGACCAGCAAACCACTGAAGCTTCTGCGCAAAATCTATGCTCACGTACAGATGCCTCACACAGGTCTGCAGTATAATTACACAACCAACCAGCCAGGGGGGGGTGGGGGGAGTGGGGGGGGGGACTAAATTAAATGAAGTAAACAGCCACACTTTGACCTCTGCTACACAGTTTATAGTGAATGTCACTCAAAAGACTGTAAAAGGCTGGTCTCCCACAGTATTCAAATGCAAAACAGCGACTTTGCTAGCATGCTGGAAGACAGTTTGGTTACAAACAAAAGCACAATCAAACAGACATGCTGTAATATACTTACAAGTTCATGGTGCACGCCTAAACGTTGAGACGAGTCTCATTAAAGGTATAAAGAGTGAAATGTACAGCCCTCTGGTCCCATTTTTTAACATTAGTGTATAACTACCATTAATAAACTGAGAGTCAATGTTTGTACATTTCAACTCAGCTCCGGGGTAAAAGCAGCAAACGCTTGTTAAGTGTGCAGCTAAGCAACTAATGATTTTTTTTTCTTTTTTTCTAGAGACAGGGGTGGTCATGCTAGTTAGATGTGGGATGAGACCCAGCTTTCACATTTCTTGAGCACTGTACTCAAGAGGCTTAGTGAGAAAAGCAGCCCAGTTTAGCAGTCCTTTGTAAAAATCTGCTGTCATTATGATCACGTGGGAGACCATCGATGGCACTGCATTGCTCAATTAGCAGGTAAACCTGCATTTACAGTATTGGTTAAATACTACACACATTACTAAATTTTTAGGACCATTTTCCACTCAGTTTTTGTTCTGAATTTGCAAAGCCCAGTTATAATTGTAGACTCATTCCATCTTTGCTTCCTTCCTTATGCTTCAATCCAGGAGGGCATACACAAGCTCAAGTGTCCTTCAAAACAAATTCTGTCAGCTGCCACCTTTCAAATTCCACCAGCTGAATTCAGCAGTTACTGCACTAGGGAGGTGCGCAACAGTTAAAATTTAGAATTTGCAGTGAGAGCATTACACAGTAGCTACTGCAGTTGAAATAGTTACATCGATTGATACTTATATTGACATTTATTGCATTGTAAAAGTACTGCTGCCTCACTGCATTGCTCGGGGTGAAAGAAAGATTCACATCTATGAATCTCTCATAATTCATGTTAATGTACATTTCAGATATGCTTTGAATTACCATGTAGCTTTCAGACCTTTTGTCTAAACAAATATATTTTGTACTCTTCTCTGTCTCAGCAGCGATGACCACTACACTGTGGGATGCAGGGAATTGGAGTAAGGAAATAACACTTTAACTGATGCATTCAACCGTAGCTAATTCAGAGAGAAAAAAATGAACAATTATTATCTCTGAATGCTATGTAGCAATTTAAAAAAATGTTGCCTCTGTTTGGTCTTTGTTTTGCATTTTTCTGTTTACGATCACTTCCTTTGGAGGAGGCAGGCAGGAAAAACAGTACAGAGCACTGAGCTCCACTATAACCAAAGCCACAGCAGTAAGAAAATGTACTTGCTCACTTAACAAACATAGCAGCTGGCTGATCAAGTCAAATCACGTTTTATTAGTGACTTAACCTAATAGAGTACATTGTGAATAAAACAAGTTAGAAACTCACAAAAAACAGCACATATACAGCAAGAGTGTTTTATATTTATTTGCATAGATTATAAAAGCTCAGTTAGCTATATTGTTGCTATATATTGTTGTATTACTTCATGTGCTGCTATTACTTTTAGAACATTAACTAAAAACTGATGTAATAACTCGTCCTTGCCTAAAGTCCTGGTTTCAGTGCATCCCACTTCCAACTTATCTACTACTTCAAATGGCAATACTGGTTGAGAGATGTGTCACTCTTTAAAAGCATACTGTTGCAATTTTATTAAAAACTGTGACCAAACCAAACACTAAAGACATGTACACATACACATACACATGCAGAAAGAGAAAGAAAGAGAGAGAGACAGTGGGAGAAAGAGGAGGGGAGATAGGGGGGAGGGAGGGAGAGAGCTCTCCATGAAGTCAACTTCATGCAATAAAACACATTTATAAATGAATAAACAGAGCAGAAATATCTTGGTGGGTTATTTACATTACATTTTGGATCAATTTGTGCACGAGTGACTTCACAAATATTGACAGTGGGACTCGGTGATCCTTTATGATAATTCCCTTCGACAATTTCTGGGGCTGCAGGAGGGTATTGATTCTGAAGTCTTTTCTCTCACCTTCTCGCTCTCCCTTTTTTCCGAAACTCATCTGTGATTTTTGACTGGCAGGCTGCTCGCGACAGAGAGCTTATAGAGAGCTGACACCCGGGGAGCACAGTGGCTTGCCCTTTGGCAGTTGAAGACAGGTGACCAATAATGTGCCTGAAGCTGTCTCCATTAAGGAAGGTTAAAGGTTGGGGTTATGGGGCAAAAAGAAAGAGGAAACAGTATGGGGGTGTGAAAATGCAATGGACAGTAGTTTTTTATATATATAGGGGTGCAGACTAAAGGTACAGTGTGGTCCCCTACTAAGCATGCCACATGCATGGCATTCATAACGTACTCTATAACAAAAGAGATGACTCTTTTCTGACACTGACCACTCGTCTTCAAGAAAGGGAAAATTAAGTATCCCAAAAAACAGTTTATCTTTTAACCCGTGCGCACTGGAAAGTGCGAAAGTGCTGGACTCAATTTTTTAAACTATGAATAAAAATAGAGGGGCAAGTTGTGCATGTACATGTGCTTTCATAATATAAAAATAAAAAAGCTATGTGGAATGGTTGACATCTGGACTGACCCAAATACATTATTGCACAATATAAATGCTTGTCATTTACCTTGATATTACTGGACATCAATCAGCATCAGAAGCCTGCCTACAGCTCACTCAAGATGCCTTGTCCAATCAAATTGCCATCATTGCTTTGAGTGTCTGGGGAAGTGGAGTCAAATGTCTTTAACATATCCTTGCATGTTAATAAGAGGGAAGTGTTTTGATTTCATCCTATTCTCAAAGTACACCTTTCAGAGATGCTTGATAAAGGTCGATTTTCAGAAAGGTCTAAGACCCAGCACCCAATCCCAAGCTGAAATCATTTTCAGTTAAAAAGAGGGTAGGATTCTTCGATTAACCATCAACCCTGCAGATCTCTTTGGACAAGACATACAGTCAATGACACCACATATACACACACACACACAAACACACACAGACACACACACACACAAGCACACAAGCCCACATGCACACACACACACACACACATCTGTTCAGATATACTGCTAAAAGCACACAAGGTGATGGTGTAAACACTATACTGTATGTAAAAACAGAAAATACATTATCCTACTTAAATGTCAGACAGTAAATGTCAGCTGTTCATTCAGTGAGGTCTACCTGCAAGAGGGCTTTGTATTTTCCTTTGCTGTTTGATGGCTTCCTTCATATACTGGCCATGTGCAATAGGCAGCAAAAATGGGTTGAATTTAGAGATCAAGTAAATCGGTCATGCAGAATTTCATCTTGTTGAGATGACTGTCAAGCAATTGACCTATAGTCAAAGCAGGTTGACAGGCGCAGTCATGAATTATTTTGACATATTAGGCAGAAGATAAAACACTTTCAATACTACAAGAGCTATTTTGGCCTTGTTTTTGGGACAATTGTATTCCTTGTTTTTCCACTGCATCTCACAGAAAGTGAATTCAACCCACTGACAGACAGCTGTACTAAAATGTTTAAGGTGGATGAAAACAGAGAGAGAGATAGAGAGAGGGAGAGAGAGAGGGAGAGGGAGGGAGAGAGAGAGAAAGAGAGAGAGAGAGAGTTGTCTTACCTTAATGCCATCCTGCCAAACATGTTCCTTCTGCAGCTGCTCCGCTTCTCTAGCCAGCCTCTGTAGAACACCAAAGTTGAAAGTTCAGAGATCTGTGTGCACATTTTGATGTCCTGTATTGAAGACGGTATTTCGGTATTTCAATTTTTGGTTGGTATTCTGTTCAATCCCTTCTTTCATTAAACTAGACCATTCTGTCTTATGACCCCCCCCCCCCTTTTTTTTTAGATTTTTCTTTGCTCCATTTATAAACTGTTTGTAGCTATAATCGTACACTTCATTTCACTGCTCCATCGCTAGAACCTTGAGTTTAAATGTGAACCATATTCCATATATGCCATATAAGAACCATTCCCCATAGTATATAATAATGTAACTGTCAAGCTACTGTGCAAATAATTTTTCATACAACATCAAAGGAATGGTTTATGGTTCACTTCAGGCTTTTTAACGAGTTGAAAAGTCATAGCATCCTTGCTATTTCAATTTAAGGGGATGTTCTTTATAAAACAGTGGCACTGTAGCCTAATAGACCTCACCCCACTTACAGCCAACATTAGTGAGCTCAGGAAAACCTTGTCAAGCATGGCGCCATGGACAGTTAACACATTTGTACACTACTTTACACCCATTGATTTTGTGTCTGGGGGCAAAAGTAGGGCAATTCAATCTTTCTAGTACAATGGCGAGTGATTTAATTGCAACTGAACAATTCGGGAGCCACAGCAGTGTGACTCTTAAACGTTAAATATCCAAACAGTGTCTTTCTCCACCCCATAACACCACCCCAATGACTACATGACGCCCCTACAGCCATGCAATCTTGCTGGGGCTTACACATAGGGCAGCAGTAGTCCTTCCAGCTTAAAATATAAATAAAGGTGTACACACATTTTTTTTTTTTTTGCAGAAAAAGGACTCAGGGCCCTCACTATAAGTATGTCCTCTGGTTGAAGGGTATCACATAACGTGAAACAGTGAGCACAGTTTAGCATAGACAACTTGTATCTGTACAAGACTCCTCTGAGATTTTAAACAAGACCCACTGACAAGAGACCCAAAGAGTAAACTGGGCCATTACTACCCCAGAACTCGGAGAGACAGTTGTCTATCTTTTGTCTGTACTAATAAGGGCCGGGAGGGAGGAGCGACAGCAGCACTGAGATTTATCTCTGTGCATGCCGTGCGCTCCTGTGGCAGGAGCCAGTTGAGGAAGACGCAGGGCTCACATTTTTATGACGCGTCTCTTCTTCACCATGCCCCTGCCCCTGCCCCACCCCCTCACACACTGCCCTGACCCCACCCGAGTCCCGGCCTTTCACTCACGCTTCATACGCCATGTCCTCTCTGAGAGGATAAAAGACGCATTTATCAATATTTGTAATAGTTTTTTTGGCAGCGTGTTGATGAATGTCGGCCTTTCGTCTCTTACGCACCACTTTACCGCGCTGCCAGCTGTCGGGTCGGCTCGCGCGCGCGACCCCGATCGCTCACCCGCCGCCTCGCCCCACCACTGTTTATTTATTTATCCCTCTCAGACATTACACCGGAAGCCTCTGGGACTAACCTCTCAACTTTCATTTCCTCCCCCGCCACAGTCCATTCCTACCCCAGTCCATCTGGACCCGAGACATTACCTGTATTACTTATGGCATTGTATTATTTAAATTATCATCTGGAGCTATAAGACACTGGACAACAACAATACTGTGGGGACAGAGATGGCCCGTTAGTAACATAATAGAAATGGCAGGCTTTCTAAAAGATGATGTAAATGTAGGAAGGGCCGGCAGGCTCAGCATTCTTATGGTCATATCGGCCAATCGGCTCTAGCCTTACTCCCCTGCTTTGTCATCAATAGAGTGAGGGGGTGAATTTTTAAGGAGCTGACAGCCCCTCCCCCTGCTCACTGCCAAACAGCCAGAGACATGTGGCCACGAGAGAGCTCTGCTGTTTGCTGGACAAGTGAGACACATGGGGGGCAGCACCCTCATAAATACTGAACTTATCAAACCAAGGTCTGACAGCCAATGAAGGCTGAAGAATGGGGAGGGGCCTTTACAGAGACATATGGCAACAAGAACTAAAAAACAAGAGTATATAGCAGTGGGATGTGGCATTCTGTCTGCACTTTTTGTTACAGGAAGAATGGCTCTCTCCGAGTGTCACTGCATTCCACAGGGGATAACCGACAGACGGGCCGGACGAGGATGTAACTCGCCTGTCTTAGTCCTGGCGGCACTCACTCCCATGTCTGCATTTTGAGTAGGGAGAGGGTAAACTGATGGGTGTGAAGGGCCAGAGGTCACAGAGCTGGGGATGTGGCAGTGCGTGCACCCACAACTCACAGTCAATGTGCAATATCCAGCAATGTGTGATTTTCCCACAGAAAACCATAGAGAAAAGAGCATGGTATCTGTCTGTGTGTAATGCCAGAGCACCCAAAGCCAACAGTTACATGACTATGTTTAACCCCAGCCCAACCAATCATACAGCAGTAAACTGGCTATGAGTGACGTCCAATCACAGAGGAGATACCGGACTATGTGCATCAAAGTTCTGAACTTTGCCACACTTTTCTTCCCTGAATAATGTGCGTGCACACACACACACACACACAGACACACACATCACAGAACTACCCATGTAGCAATTAATCTTTAATAAATCTAAAGGTCATCTCTAGAGGGCAGGTGACAACTCCATAATTCATAAGCCAGCTTCTATATCCGAGTCACAAAATTATATTCGTGTTGAGATCAGCCAAAGCTCATTTCACACCACTCTCTCATTTTTTATTTGACTGGACCCATTATATTTGATATCCATCGGAACAAATTGATGGCTGTCAACAGGGGGGTGGGAGGCCATTTGTTAAATTGCTTAATTGCCTGAAATCAGCACTATTAGTAGAGCAGGTAATATCTATCTGCGATGTCTTTTAAACATTACTCAGTGACATATCAGGTCTGCAAAGAGGCAGGGTCAAAGGGGTCAGGGTTGGTGGGGGGGGGGGGGGCTGCTTTTGAAAAGCGGTGCTTGGCTAAAACCACTTTATTTTGCCACCTTGCAGTGTGTCATTATCTCAGGTCCTCTGTATTGACATGCCGGTCAAGGTCTCCTGTCGCTCACAGATAAGACTTTGCCATGGTGCCAGGACACCACAGGGGCCATGCTGTTGAAATGCTACTCTCTGCAACACTGTAAAGCCATCACCAGGGGGAGGACACTAACTACAGATGGGGTTCAGCTGAGGTACAGCAAGACTACAGGAAAGCCACAGACAGCCTACAGGAAAGGTACAGGTAGACTACAGGAAAGTTACTGGTAGCAGAGGCAGAGGGTATGTGCAGGGTGCAGGAAATATAATATGTATAGACAATATGTAGACAGAGCGCATGCAGGGTTTAGGTGAGAAATGAACAGGGTAAAGGTAGGGTGCAGGTAATATGCATACAGAAAACAGCCTGGCTGCCACCAAGGAGCCCAGCCCTCCCTATGGCTCAGATTTGTACCCCCGTTAGGGTTGGGAATTTGAGATCACAGAGTAGTGGCACAGGATGAATTATTCCAGAGATACGGTGAGCTCACACTACTCACACACGTCTCACACACGGCCGACATGCATAATTCAAGAGGGGTGGGCCAGGCCTACAGGAGGATATAGAGTCAGTGTAGAGCAGAGGACTGACGTCTGAAGGCCAGACTGCAGTGTGGGGGGGGGGGGGCAGTCAGAGAGGGCTGGGGCTGGGGTTATGCCTCGGTGGCCTGGTCTTTTGTTGAAACCAAGGAAAGGGCAATGGGAGCACTGTGAATGTCAATGGAGGAAGGGCTGAATTATTGATCCTTCAAACTGGATACTGAGAGTAGGAGCTTTTAAGTGAGGCCATTAAATAATCCTCCCTGACAAGGAAACAGAAAGATGCTCTTCATGTTGACTGTGAATGAAATGAATGAAGTACAATACTGGAAATATCCAGTGTGCGCCTGGACCGTTCACACATAGTAAACTATACACAAGTGTATTCATACTACCTAAGTGACTAATTCCTCTTGAAAAGAATATTATGAGTGATTAACTCTCTGTCTACAGGATGATATAATTCATTATAACCAGATGTATTTTAAATAGAATAAAGATAAATGAGAAAAACAATAAGATTTGAAGCATAATAAAACATGAAATACATAGCTGTCTTGGGAACTCTTGCCTTGTAAATGTTTGCTCAATTGCACCACGATCTTTAATGAGGTTCATCTGTCTGTACAGATTGGTGCTGTTTTAAACACAGGAGGTGCCTGTGTGTCCCTGTCCATATACCAACCTCCATGTGTTTCAGTGGCCCAGCAAATTAGCATTCCCTATCCAGTATGTCTTCAAAAAGCAGTTAGGTGCCTTTCTGTCACTCGTAAATGAGTTTACGAGAATGTCTTATTTCCATTCTTCCTCCTTCGTGACAGGTGATGACCGATGGACTCGATCCACACCAGCCACACGTGAACTTAGAAGCGTCAGGACATGACTCATAAGATGCTAAGCTACTGCTGGAACCCCGCTGCTCAGACTCAGCACAGCACAGCAAAGACACAGAGCACAGGAAGCTGTCCCTCCACGCCAGGGAGGACAGAATTGCACTCACACCCCCTTGACCTACGGAGAAGAGCCTGTCACGTGAACCAGCTCTGCATTTAAGCAGGCCTCTCTGGACAGCACAACGACCCATTGCAGGGGTGCACCAGGCCAGTCTATCTGTGTAGTGCACTGTGCTAAGTGGAGAGACAGAGGCAGCGGGTGGCCTTTATCGAGGCCTTTGGCCGGATACGTCCTCAGTGTTCTCCGAGCAGCTTTGCAAACAGCTGTCATGACAGCTTTCATTTGTTAGACAGAGACGGCACAAGTTTTGTTACGTGCTTCTTAAAGCTGTGAGCCAGAAGGTCCCACATGCACCAGGAGATTATCATCTTAAATATTCATAGCTGTCCTGTCTCTTTTTTATGTTGCAACTTCCAGCGGGTAGAGGTTTAATAATTCAAAGTCACATTATTTATTGAGTGACTGTACACCACAGGCGAGGAGTTTTACTCACTTGTATAGCTGTGTCAGCAGCCCGCTGAAGGGGCTGAACACCAGGGAAAGACTGCACTGCGCACAGCCAGGCAGCAGAGGGAGTACAGCACTGGATCCTCAACCTGGGGCTTTCGGTTGGAATCCAGGGTATACCTTAGCGGCTGTGAGAGATCTTTTACCACAACTACGGAAGCGAAATTCCCAATATACGTGAAAGGGGAAAAAACTGCACCGTAAGCTACAATGGATAAAAGCATCAGCTGAATGAATAAATTGATAAATATTGAGTAGCGCCCTGCTTTGGCTGCCTTGATGAAAGAGCACTTTAATGGAGGACACCAGGTTAGGGAGCACCCTGTTTATCCTATGCCTTCTCTGTTTCAAGCCTTCCTGGCAGACAGGACCACAATCCCAACAAGTGTTAGTTCCGTTTCACTACCTTCCGCATAGGTGTTGTGCTGTTACAAGAGAAACAAAAGGAAAACAACTCACCATAAAGCACATTCTCTTGACAAAACTGCCTATTGTGTGTAAATTTGAGCCATCAACCGAGTTCAAAAAATGATAGGGTTTAATGCGAAATACATTCCACCTGAATAAAACATGTGCATGCAGAGGCTGCAAAACAAAAGCAGCGACTGCCATAAAGAATGAAAAGCACACAAGAGAATATACAAATGAAATGCTGCCCTGACGCTCATATGATTTACATACAAACCATCCAAAAAAAACACACACACACCTCTGAGAAACGTGGGTGACAAAATATTATTCTTAACATAAAACACAATAAAACTAATCTTACACATCTTACAGCCATTTCAAATGCAGTACTTCTGATGCAGTGCAATGCATAGTTTTATACTATTCACACTGCCACAGTCCCTTGGCCTGGAGTGTAGCGCCCCATCCTCTATTCCACCACGATGCCCATAGATTCTCCATTCAGAGCAGACCATTTAAGTGAGTTTTAGAATTTGCTTTAAGCTTTTCATTCTCTTACCTCTAGCTAGCACAGCAGGATTACGGCCAATCAGAAAATCACTGAGTTGGAACCATGCCACAATAACAGACAGCGAGATTTCAGGTCTAGAATCTCAAACACTTACCACTCATTGCTCTCTCTCTCTCTTTCTCTCTCTCTCTCTCCCTCTCTTCATCCTTCCCTCCCTTATTTTCTTGTTCTCTCTACCTTTCTCTCCTTCTCTTTCTTTTGGTGTGGATTTGAAAAGACAGATTATACACAATATAACAGCCCTGATTTTATATATACATATTCCCAATATGTTACCAATACAAGCAAACGTTCCCTCCAAAATGTTCACGTTTTCCATGTCTAAAACATCTATGTCCCATTACAGGTTACAAGGGTGATGTATAAATGCTGAACATGAACACCATAACTGGACACAGAAAACAACATTCTGTTTGAGATAAGGATCAACACAAAATACACAGATAAGTTTAAGAAAACATAGCATGCTAGTGATTGGTTGTCTCGTTTATAAGGGGAAGAACATTTTTATGCATGATTTACTAAATACTAAGCTTTAAATATAAGCCTGATCAAATATAGTTAGCATTTTTTCCCCAGTTAATCTGAATTTAATGTAATGAACTCCTCTGTTTCCTCTGTTGTGTCATTGCAGCATTTTGCAGTTTTTGCAATTGTTCCTTCGATTGATTATTTTTTCAATGATGGATCTTCTTTTTCATCCCTGTTTGCTCTCTCACTCTCCTCTCCCTTGTTTTCTCTACATTTCTTTTCTCTCTTGGTCCTAAATCTCTGCTCTTCAGTTTATTGTTCACTGTACTGCAGTAAATTTAGACCCCCAACTGTGCTTGAAAACACTGAGTTGGCTGTAGACTGGGTAGACTGAGAAATGTCTGGTAAGTAGTTTGGCTTTAATGATGCTTGTGCTGGAAGAAGAGAAACAAAATCCTTCTTGTTGGCTATGTGCGGAAATGCCGTGAGGACTATAATTCCACTATGGATCTACCCCTTATGCACTAGAACATCTGCACAGTGATTATGAGCTGACAGATTATAGAAAAATACACACACACACACAAACACACACACGCACACACAAAGACAAAGACAAACACGCACACACATATAAAAAAAAGGCTTCAGCGTACTGCTTTGAAACGACAAATGAATGTCACACATAAAGGGGTAAATAATGACCCCTTAATACCTTATGGTCCTTATGGGTCCTCCTTTACAGTTTTGCTTTTTTGTTTCTGTTAACCAGCTTTAACTGGTAGACACAGGAAAAGCACATAAAGGGCAAGGGGTCCTGCCATTGTATTATATGGCTGCTCATGTATTCTAGTCTCCAAACGGCTCCCTTGCCGGCCTGTTTCCAGGGGATGTGTGCGCAGAGCTATTGTAGCCTGTGAAGATAATCTTGTGTTTTGTTTTCCCTAATCCGCCTTCCTATTGAAAGGTTTTCTCTTTCATTCCCCCTCACCACAGTTTAGCCCCTCTACGCAGCCTGCACACCTCGCCTGTCAACACCGCAAAGCGCTCCAGCACCGCAGTCCACCTTTACCTGTCCATCACTGCAAAACATACACATTGCAATTTTCAATCATAATTCTGCAGTTATCTATGTTGTTACTGCTTATAACTGAAATGGGAAAAAAACAGTGTCAGCTGAGATATGGTTACAGTGAATTATGCTGTTCTTTTTTTTTTTCTTAATACATCTATTACCCCTGTCAATTACAGAGATCATACAGTATAATTGGTTATTATTACAGGTTGATTTAGTTTATTGTTCTACATGCCTTTTCTCGCCTTCCTTTTTATTTGTTCAACAGTTGTTCATATTTTTATATACCTATATCATCCCTGTGCTCATGTTAGACCTTAATAAAAAGAGCTGGAACACAATATACAACAGTGTCCTCTCATATGCAAGACACAGAATTTCCAGCACTGAAATCCAGTACATTACTGCCTCTATTGGTGATGTTCTGCCACTGTGCCCCATTGTCATTTCAATACTAAACCTGAAACATAAACAATAATTGTGTATTTTGTGTAGGTTGCATATTCCATTTTTTGCTACCGGTCCGGCTGACTGTAGGTTGACAATGATATCTTATAAAAACATCAAATGACGAGTCTACATTAATGGAGGTAATCCCAGCAATGACTACATTAATCACATACATCCAACAGTTTGTCATCAGTGTAATTACACTCAACAGTGCCAAAACTAAAGCAGATAAACAAAGCAGAATTTAGAAAAATTAAACCAAGCAGCATTTAAATAAATCCAGGTATGTCTATTTGGGTACCATCACACATCTCCATACTTCAGCATTCAACAGAAAGAGAGATCAGAAACATTCATTAGCAAAATCCCTTGGGGACATAATTCTAAAAATGAATCAGGGCCGGTGAAGCAGACAGCGTCTGAAGGCAGAGTGGTCCTGGTGCGCACCGGAAGGTGTGTCCATCTCCGCTGTGGATCTAGCTCCTTTAATGGCTTTGCTGTTATGCAGGCAGTCGCTTGCCCTCACACCGACACTCTCCATTTCTACCCCTATATATCTACCTCCTTTTTCCAGGTTGACTCACTCTCTCTATCCTCCCTCTCTCTCTCTCACACACACTCACTCTCCCACTGACTCCCTTGTTCACTTTCTCTCACATTTGCTCCCTCATGCTGAAACTCTATCTATATCTCTCTCCTCTCTGTCCACAGTGACTCACTCTATCTTTTTCTTTCTCTTTTTATGCTTCTCCATCGCTCTTTGTGCTTCTCTCTCTTTCCCTCAATCTCTCTCCCACATTTCATTGTATGCAGAAAATGCAATGAAAAGGAACCGTGTAGCAGGGCTGTCTAATTTCATCTGCGTAGCCTAAGCAGGGTCATCTGAATGACCTTGTAAAAGGTGAGCTCTAAGCGCTGAAAGCACTTATGATACGTGCTATGTTGACAACCAAATGGATATAATCAGCACAGTAGGCAACACCTCTGTTTTGTTGTAAACTCCCGTGAGTAGTACATGGAAGAACAATTGTGGCAGTAAAGTGACCTAAAAAGAGTATAAGCGAAAGGTATCATGGGATTTTGGCGGCAGTGACATGCCAATAGCTCGTAAACTATTTAACCTTACAGTCTCTGCAGCAGTCAGAAATAGGTTCGGAAGCTTCAGGCAAGAAGGGGCCTTGGAAAACTGATTTATCAAGGCTGGCCATCAGGTCCCTGCTCTCCAAACAATGTGGTTATGTATGTTGAAAGAGGTGGCTTTAGGCCATCGATTGTAATTACTTCACTTTCACAGCCTGTACCGTTGGCTCCAAGGGGCAGTGGAAGAGGGGCCGCACTGGGTGCCTTGGCAGAATGAAGCAGGTTGTGCTACAACCAACTAGGTTGTGCTTGTTATGTTTATTATCTACTAAAATACCTTGGCCTGTGATTCACTCTCATTTGGATGTAATTCATGTTGTGGTACAGACGTACTGTGCAAATTAATTCAAAAATTCATTTTCCCGAGAAATTACACCGCTGATAAGCTCTCAGGTTTGTCTCTGACAGGTTGGGCCATTTGTTGAAACTCAGCCATTATGGTGGCAGCTGCAAGTTTTGATCCTGATTCTGCACGGACAGGGCAATCATGTATGGCCACATCGAAGCACTAATGCTTAATTTCTACCAGACTGGTAAATCCCATACAAGGTCACAGCAATGCCCAAAGAAGGCCTATTTGACTGACAATCCACTGCTTTCTCTAATAGCACCAACATAAGAAATGAGAGATTTTATGTCAACATTTATAAAAAAAAAAAACTATATGTGTTGAGTAGGCTGCACAATCTATATTCAAGAATGGATTCTATATTCATAGCCTATTTATGATTTTACGTCCCTCTTGCGCATTCAAATAAACTGAGCCTTATTCCTTCACGCTACGATACCAATACAACCCAGCTGTTTTGTGCTGCAACTGCAACCTTAGCCTTCCGTATGACTTATGTCGTCATATCTTTATTATGTAGTCATATCTTACCTGACTCCATAATGCCAATGATGTCTGTTTCCCAAATGAAAAAAAATTAAATGTGAACCTGAGTTTGCGAAGAAGTTTAGATGTGAAGTTCTGTTTATTTGTAAGTTCAAGTAAAGGACAAATGTTGATTTTAGTACATCCAATGTATACAATGAGTAATTTGGTTCACCAGTCATTTGTCACAAACAAAATATTTTTGAGAAGATCTTATGATGGGCCTCTTACTGCTGGTGGAAGCCCCCCTGCAGAGGGACCCTGCCCTTGCTCTGGCCACAGTGCATCTGCCCTACAGCAAAGGCCCAGCTAGCACCTGTCTCTCTAGGGCTCCGTCGCCTCCTCTGGCTTCACTTGGCTCGACTGGGCTTGACAGCAGTGCTGGCCTCCAGAGCTCTCCTTGCATATCGATTTAACATGGCTCCAGAATCCCCCGGATCTTTCAAGCCACTAACTCCTCTGCCAATAACAATGTCAGTCTGCTCCTGGGCATCACAGACAAGGAGTAGAAAAAAAAAAAACAGGATGCCTGTGAAATAGCCTAAAGGACAGGGCAGGACAGGATCGTGTAGCACAGTGGTTTTCAATCTGCAACCTAATCACCAAAGAGGGGTGGTCAAAGTCCTGTTTCAAAGGGAAGTAAATGGCCGACCAAAATTAAGGATGGGTTCACAAGATGACCCACAAGGTGTTTTCTTTGTGACTGGTGTCCACTTTGGCAAATGGGCCGGGAACCACAGCGCAGTAAATTGGCCAGGTCAGCCACATTTCTGACTGACAGTTGATGGGGAGACTGTATGGTAGTCGCAAAGAGTTGCTATTGACAAAGAAGTTAGCAACTTGAAAAGCTCAAGGATTCAGAGGGCCTGATCAATCAATACACAGCCCACATGGGTAGAGGCAAGCCATTTCAAGCCTTAATGTTTTTACAATTCCAGAACAGGGAAAAACAGTGAAGTAAAAATGCAAAAGGAAGGAGAGGAAAAGAATGGAAATAAACACTGACATAACAACAATTCATTACATTTACAACTTCTAAATTAAACATACATCCCCCCCGCCCACACACACACACGCACACACACACACAAGAATTTGTACAAATTTACATGGGAACACACAGATAAAATAAATCTAGGATCTAGAACCCCTTTAAATTATTCATTATTTAGTCACTGAAATATTCAAAGCATAATGGATGTAATCGCATCTATTACAGGAGGCTTAAAGGGACAGGGAGCCTTTCATATTCCTCCTAACTGCAGTACACCGCAATTTCTCCATTGTCTTTTTTTGTGTTACAGATAATCCGCATGGTAAAATTAAAGGGGGGCATGAAGTGGCGGCTATGCTGCAAACGGAGAAGTAGTCTTCCACAGGGCAACTCACTATTGAGCAAAGTGACAGCTTCTATGAAACCCTCTCTTGTTGTGCATGCATTGCCTGGGTAAATCCAGTGACCGAGTGACAGAGTTAGAGTGACAGCCTGTCATTTCAACACCTTCAGCTCTTAGGAAGATAACTAAAGCTTGCACAGATCACACTTAAAGAAAAACAATGAGCAGCAGTTTGGTCTTTGTACCCATGTTTAAAAATAAAAAATTTTTTATTGGATATTCATCATTCATAATTCATAGTGATGGTGAATATATCTTTTCCAACATTCACTTCTTACCACAGTTTAGACTAGTTGTTTTCTGTCAGGCTAATAAATCACTCCTTTGGGAATAAAATTTTACTTTCGATTTCCAGCTTTTTAGCTATGGAGTATCAAGGAAACAAGCCTATGTCAGAATATAGAGCATGTATATGAAAATAAATGAATGGGTCACAGTAAAGAGTGACCCATTCATGAGTGGCTAACCACACACACACACACACACACACACACATACATACATATATATATTGGGATGGCAGGTATGCCATCCCGCCAAGTTACGCCTTGTATATATACACAGTATATATGACATAGGTGTGTGTGACCAACTACAAGCCTACATTGACATCAACTTAACAACCATTCAACACTATGACTGTCTTTGACATATAGTGGTGTACAAAGAAAAGCAGTTAGAATGGTCCAGAAGGGATACACTATGTGGGTTAATCTGTAATCATTCAAAGTTAATCTTCCACCCACTGGTGAGGTTAGTAATACACATAAAAAATGCATGCTCACAAAGAAAAAGCCATCACACAATTAAAGCTAGGTTGGAAAACAAGCACACACACAATGTTGCACACACACACACACGTACGTACACACACATCCTTGTGAGGACGATTTAGTGTCTTTCCATTGCATCGCACAAGACTCTCCACAGAATTATTCCCTCCTGAATTTGTGCGGAACAACATCGTGACCTACTGCTGTCTTTGTTTAGATCCCTCTGCTGGCATCAAGGATAAGAAAGTACCCATCGTGCCACAGCACTTAAATGTGTGGAGTGTGGTCTTATATCCTGGAGTATCTGGATCTCTCAAGCATGCAGGGCCATTAGCTTTCATATCGCACCATTGGGAACCCATGAGGTAATATATGATATACTGCACAAGAGGCCAGGCCACTGGCTGTGTTTTCCAACACACACTGCTTGTGAAGACAGTGCAATCCCTTACAGTACATTACAATCACAATATCATTGTACCAAACATGGCCTCATGTCTGGAGAGACCTAAACTGTACAGATATGACTTTGTTAGGATGTAAATGTTTTTGCTTCTTCAAATGCACATGGCTTAAATTTCTCTAATGTTTAATTTAAATTTAAATTGTTAAATATTCTGGCTAGTTATATTAGTAATAATCTTTCATTTCAGGTTCTGGTATAAAGGTTGCCTATATATTAATCACAGTTGGACACACACTGAAAATCTGAAATAAACAAAAAAGTACACCGGCAACCATATGAACCATAGGAACTTGGTTAAAAAGTTAAGTATAATAAAAGGTAAATATTCTTAAGATATTTCTGAAATATATGTTTAGGATATTTATGAAAATTAACTATAATATTTATTAATGAACAGTTCACAACAGAGGGTCTGAAGAATGGTGTACATAGATTACCGATGGATCACACAGATACATTTGTATTATAGACAGTGAAATCAGGGAAGTGCCATAGCAGGGACATCAATCCTAGCACCAAGAGAGTGCTTTAATCCCCTGTCAACTTCCTGTCAAATATCTGCCCTGACAAGGACATATCAGAGCCCCAGCCAAACCTGAAATGAAGCAAAACAGTGAAAACAGGAGTGGCATACTGTTGCTGGGGCTTTAACTTTCTGAGCACCTTGGAGAAAGAACTGTCTACACTCAACCCTAAAAACATTACACAACCTGGAGAAAAATCACATTTACACAATAAACACTCTAAACACCTTAATGATGTGATTTTTATCAGTGCGTTCCGTACAATAGCCGGTATCAATCACCACTGTAGTTGTAATGACAAGCGCCCATTAATATCTATTGCTACCGCTACAGGACACAGATTGCTTCCATGTACCGGACAAATTGTGATGCAGTTACTCAGAATTAATCATCATTAATAGACAAGCACTTTGATAACTTACTACCAGTCATTTGTAATCCACTGCAATTCAATGTAAAGGAGGACACTGCATTAAAGGGGCTGCAGTCTGCAGCATCTAACATTAAACTCTATATAGAGTAGTCTGTACAGGAGACATAGCAACAACATTGCCATGAAGGTGCTGATCAACAGTAGAATGCCTGAGCTCTCTCTCTTTCTCCCCATTGTTTACTCTCTACTTTACTCTCTCTTCATCTCTCTCCCCACCTCTCTCCATCTTTCTCCCTCTCTCCCATTCATCACATCTCTCTCAATCTCTCTCCCCCACAAGTAGGTAGATGCTGAGGCTGACTGTATACCCCCACAGCTCCTGTATGGGTGCCATGTGTGGGCGAAGGCAGCAGAAGGCTTCACCCAGGACACAATGATTACACATACAGTGTGACAATGGCTCAGTCACCCCCGCTCATAAAATCAAACACCTCATGTCCACACATGCACCCAAGTGCACACACACACACACACGCGCAAACACACATGCATGCATACTAAGACATGCAACGGTCACTCAGCACTGATTAATTTAAGATAATTAGCTCGTTCCTCCTCTCTCTGCCAGGTCTATCTCTCTCCCCTTCCTCTTCCAACAACAAGGACAATGTTCATATTTCTACCTTTCTTTTTTCCTCTGTTCTCAACACATACTTTGACCTTTATTTCAATCCTATCGCTGATTTGCACTTGTGTAGATTTTAGATTCAAACAGTCATAGGTTCTGATTGAACAAAAGGTCATGAGATTTTTCCGTATATTCTGCTTGATTCTTTATTCATGAGATGTTTTCTCTGAGGGAGTCTTTTTTCTTTTCTAAATTGGGGTGGGGAGGGGGGGGGGGGTGGGTTGGGGGTCATTGTCCTGTCAGATTATGTTTTTATTCCTGGCAGTAAGTGAGGAATATGGCCTGAATTCCTGTCAGCCATCCATTGTTAAATGATTATTTTATTTGGGAGGTTTTAAACTCAACCTACGGAAGACAGTTTTAATGACAGCAATTCAGAGCAGACCTTTTAATTACTTTCATAATATTCTCAATTAAATTAATTCTCGCATTGTCGAAAGCATAATCTAAACCATGGTGCAAGGAATGCCTGTTAAAACCAACCTGTAGACCAGCACACTAACGGGAAATTAAATGGACATTATTCTATTTAAATATTCAGGGCATGTAGAAATAAACAGCACAGGAATAAAAATTATATACACACATCACACTGAGAATAGAAAAAGAAGGGGGAAAAAAATTGCAGTTTATATACCTGTCACGGAAAAAACCTCTCTCCCTCTCCCACCCTCTCAGCTGACCTTCTTTAAAAAAATAAAAAAGCACACATCGCTTCTCGGCTTCAGCGCCGTACAGAACACAGAACGAGAAAGCAGACCCAGCCGCCGATCAAACCAATTACACCAGATTGAAACCAAATTAAATTTGAAGCCTTGAGCAATGCGGGCGTCGCCTATTTGACAGGACCGGTTGAGCTGGGAGAGCAAAGTGAGGACGAGAGGTGTACGGAGAGATGGAAACGAAGGGAAGCGTGTATGCGTGTGTGTGTGTGTGTGTGTGTGTGCGTGTGTGTGCGTGGGGGCGGGGGAGGGGGAGCGGGGGTGTCAGGGGGTAGAGAAAAGGCTGAGGTAAAGGCTGAGTAAAAACAAATCAAACAGAAAAGAGGCACATAAAAAAGGCCATCAATTCGTTATTTAACACTACGGTCCCAGCTGGAGCAGGAGACCCAACGGAGCAACAGCTCACCGGAGATTCCAAACGCGTTATGAGAGCACGGCTGCAGTTTCACATCTGATGCGTGAATGAAAATGTAACTGTTTATTGCAGGTCTGGTCCGGTCTGGTCCGGTCTGTGGCCTCTCTGAGGTTAGGGGGCATTGAGTATCATAATTAGCTCACGACTTTCACAGCCTGTGACGTCTAATGAAAAGAGAGGCATTTACTCGATTACAATTCTTTCTGTGTCATGTCCTGGCTTTCATGGGTAGCCTCATCTCCAGGTCCATTATGCTAATTCGCTTGACATGCTGTGCTGTGAGCATGGAAGAAATTAAGCCCTCGATATAAAATAAAATCTTAAATATTCAAATGCTCAAGATGGCGACCAAATTTAAAACACCGACAACACCTTGTTCTTAGATGGCTAATAATTACAAGATCAATTGCTTTCATATGGTTTGATGAAGTGGCACACTCCACCGGCCAATACATATTGAAAATATTGATGGGAAAGAAAACTAACATTCTGACACTGCAAAATCATTACTGGTGATTTCAATGCAAAACAATGAGGTAATTAAGAATGTAAAAAGTGAACCAACTCAGAAAGTGAGATCGGAATTGATTCGTCTTTTGAACTTTAATAGAAAATCATCTAATGGACTCTGAAGGAAGGCAAAAACTATGCTCAGCTCAGGAAGAAAGGCAAAAGAGAAAAAAAAAAAACCTCTGTAATCATTTCATACCTGCTAGAAATCTTTTGATGGAAAGCTAAGGGGTGAAGCGCCAATCAACACAAGCCAAGGCAGGGTGGAATAAGGTCTTAAGGCTGGGTATTTTAAATTGTGATTGAAAAGTTAAGTGGCTCTAATAAGCCCAGAGAGAGTGGGTGGAGAATGGCTAAAAGGCTGAGAGTGGAGAGGAGTGTGAACCCTTTCTCTCCCCAACTGCCAACGGTCCAACTTTTGACAAGTAAAAAAAAAACATCCAAATGTGAAACTTTTTATTTCTTTTGTTAGTCTTTTATTTTATTTTTTAATTTCATCATATTCATTATAGAAATGGTTGACCTTGAGTTGAGTTAATTTTTTTTTCAATTAAACACAACTGAATAAGCTAACCAGCACAAAGACACCTTGCATTGTCAGGTTTTGCTAGTACCATAATAATTAATATTGTAATTAAGCAACAAAAGTCCCTATAGTAATAGTATAATATAAAATAATAATAACTATTAGTAGTAGTAGTAGTAGTAGTAGTATTATTATCATCACTATATTTTTTGTTTTTAAATGCCTTATGTGCCTGACTATGGAATTTGGAATATGTTGAATTTTGTAAATAATTAGTTAAGGCAGGAAAGCTGTTCCTGCTGCTTCAGTAAACAGTGGCTGCATAAAGAACATGTGTTAATGTTTGCATTCCATAAATGGCACACTAATGGCTTGGGCAATATTGAAAATAATACCACCAGTGCTTCTGTATACAGTATTACACAATATTGACCTCCATTTATATTGCACACTGCACAGAGAGAGAGAGCGAGAGACAGAGAATCTGAGAAGGAAGAAAACACAATAGCATGCTGCATTCATCAGTGCATAAACTCAGTGTGCCTATTGCACAACACAATCCCCCTTAAAAAGACATTCAATGGAAACACACACAAACTCACGCACAAAACAGACACATGCATGCACGCGTACACACATGCACACTCACGCACGCACACACACACGCACGCACACGCACACACACACACACAGCTTTCCCATTGCACACAACAGTACCCTGTGCAGCCGCCCAGTTAATCTCAACTGCCACTGCTCTGAGGGAGATTTCTTACTTTTACATTCTTCTGGCCCAGGAAGTGACAGGATTAGTTATAACGGGTTTTAAACATCTATCTGATTTAATCTCAGTCTCCTGGGTGAACAATTAATCCTTTTCACTTTGCCTTCTTTCTCGCTATACTGTTCTTTCTTCCTACGCTCTCTCTTCTCATCTCCTTCTTTTAGCGGATATGTGTGAACCAAAGGACAGATATGCTTGTATACATGTCACTGAGCTCATTGTACAGCCATATCTGACTTCAGTGTGACACGCTATTTGAAGGTACTCCTAAATTATTTACCACGGGATAGCCAATATGCTGTATATCTCACAAGTGTCATACTTACTGCCAGAAGCGCTCGGTCACTCTTACCATAGAGGCATACAAAATAAAAAGGTATTCTGAGGTGAATCACAAAATGTAATGCATGGTATAAAAATATGCATGCCATGTTAATGAAAAATACCAGTAAACAAAATGCAAGCTTTGAAAAAGGTGGACAGCGCTATGTGAGGAATTAAAAAATAGCATTAGAAAAGCTGTTTCTACTATTCTGATGTTATGCAAAGGCCTTGAAATCTCAGTCCCTGAATGTCAAATTGGATTATGTGAAAGCTTTCATAATGTTCATCTTAGCCAATCAAAACGACTGTTTAGAGGGTCATGGTGACATCTGGATGCCTGCAGTGACAGACTGCCTCATCCTGTAGGCAAAGAGATTTATGCATTTTTGCAGGTTTGATTATTGTAACACAACCCTTTGACCTTCAAATGACCCTCAAAGTTCCAATTTTGGGAAAACTCACAGTTTTGAATTTGCACGTAGTCTAAACAAGATGGAGTTTTCCTTTAAATGGGTATTTTAAGCAGTAGACTTTCATATGACAACATAATGGTATCTTTGCACTTTCAAAACTGTTGAAACATACTGTATAGACAGTAAAGCCCAATTCTCAAAGGATGTACTTCCTCTATTTGTTATATTTATTGAGCGAAGGAGGGTTAAAAAAACTTCAAGCTTGAGCTGGCACAATCAATCACTTGACATTCTACTCCTTGACATGGATGCATGAGATGCGCATAAGTATACAGCTGCTTGGAAAAAATAAGCATTGGTTCATTAAAATACTGAAAACTTGAAATATGCCAATTAAACAGGCTATTAAACAGGAAATAAAACGTGTATCTGGACTATCCATTTAATAAACATCCACTCTCATAACTGGTGTCAAACAAGGACAGACAGTACAGTGCTTTAATAGGAAGTGTCTCTGAGCCTACACTATCATTCCAAGCCATTTAAAGCAAATGAAAGTGTTTTGAAAGCTGTGGGGTGTGAAACAACAGCAACACATTCATTCACTCAGCACTCTGAAAATAGAGCTCTTTGAAAAAGATGCATCATATAGACTAAAGACTAAAAATAAAGTTACATATATGACTTAAGATGAAACAGGTGAAACACTATAAGATACATTAAATATAAATACTATCAGCTGATTAATCTATTGTAAATATATTTTTGCGATCTAGAAAATAAATGGATCATTTCACATATTCACGTTGTTAACTTTCACCAATGTAAATAACTAATGCAAAAATGGTATCTTCTCAGTTGTTCAAACAATGATTGCGGCTCATTCTCTTCACTAAGCTGAATCAGCTGAACCACACAAATACAGAGATCAGTGAGCATAGGTCTAAAAATAAAACTTCTCTTGTCTGCCTGCTGTGTAGGCTAGGTGGAATTTAAGGGCATGAAGGCACATTTGTACAGGCTCACGCAGAACATATATTTGGTCCAGCTATATGTGACGAAGTGTGTGATTAAACGAGGAAAAAGCTTGCAAATATGATGAAATTGCACACATGCTGCTAAGCTAAATGTCAATTTAATTTAGTTTGCTGCACAAACTTCACTCCTTAAGTGATAATTCTGTTCCCTGGAATTCACAATTTATCTGATCATATGTCAAGCTTTCATTCTGCTAGGCTCAGAAGACACATTTAGACTGCATATTCAAAAAATGTAAACTTGAGCCCAGATGACAATCATCATGTAATTTATAAATACTGCTATAATAATGTTTTGGCAATATGCACATTACAACTGATCATAGTCACTTGATTGTAAAACATTAATGCTTCTTTTTGCAGTCTCCAACAATACTTACTTTCGAATAGAGGCATTTCCAAGAAAGTATTATTTCAGACCCCAGGAAGCACACAGTTAAACTCAGGGTATGACCAACAGAAGCCTTTAATACCCACTGTACAAGGTATTCACTTGAATTGATAGGTAGTCTAAGAGGAGGCGTTTGTAGTATTCCAGTTTTAGTTTCTTATATGCTATTCTCACTATGAATGTATTTACCAGGTAAATACCTGGTACTTCTGGGACTGTAAAAGGAAATATTACCCATAAACCTGTATTCCGGACTCTAAGTAGAAAGACGTAAGGCCATTGGACAGTTGTAGTTGAGCTTGTAATGAATCGCAGTTGTCCTTCTCCAAAAACATTTCAATGGTTTTAAAATAATTAATTGAATAGTCTAGTTCCATTCTGATATGATGTAACATCGCATTTATGTGCAGTGTTGATTACTGCAATAGTAAAAAGTTATGGGAAAAAACAAGTGAACTTAAGCAGGCCACAATCACCTGAACATTACTTCATAATAATAATAATGCTGGCAATATGAACATAATACCTATTTTAACAACTGACTGAACAAAGTTAAAATGGACCACGGGTTTCAAGAGGTCATTAAATTAAGTTTATATATTCTTCGTTGAATGAAAATAGCGGGACATAAAAGGCAATGATACAACATAATCACTTATAATCTATAGAATATGGATGTTCATGTGCCACATGAAGATTCCTCTTGGCTCAAAATTGCTTCCCATTGTGTTGAATGTCATTGTTATATTTGAAATTTCAGAGAAGAAAAGGAAATAGTATTGATAGCTAGCTAATACATAAAATTGCATATCAATGATGAGAATAATACAGGTCAGAATTTTACAGTATATGCTAGCTATTGATATAATGCAATTATATATCCTTTCATAGTAATACTGTCTGACATGTCACATCCATTTGCCGAAGTGCCTCGACACCTGATTCAGCTGCAGATGCAAGCAACTTTCTTTGATACAGCTTTCAGTCTTTCCTAAATCCCAATTGTGATGTATGCAATTTTAGGGTTACTGGGTTTGTTTTCTCATTAATTAATTTTGATGGTGGAGGAGGTGCAGTACTTTCTTCTAGAATTTTTAGCATTTCCAGGTAAAAAAAGACATTTGCAGGTTTTACTGTGTTAATCTGGTTACGTACATTGAAACAATTCATTAAAACATTTACCACTGATATACAACAGGGGTAAGCAACCTGGTCCTGGAAGGTCAGTTTTATGTTCCATCCAAGCTGACTGCCAGAGTTTGATGGGTTATTATGAGCCTGACCCTGAATATTCCGAGCCTGGTGAGCCATTGAGTACACTGAGCCGACAGCACATGGTCACCATTGTTCATTAAGCCTAATAATTGAAACCATTTTTTAGTTTTAGGTTTGAATGGAGCAAAAAGGTATATCTCTGGCACACCAGGACCAGGATTGCCTACCCCCAACATACAAGAAGTTCAGCATATTTGAATACCAAGATACTACTGCATATGCGGCATTCCTTTTACAGTACTTGAGGGTAATTGAGAATTATAGTGAATAAATGCAATTTTGTTCAGTAAAGTGTTATATTTAATGTTATTAATTGCACTGTGGTTGTATGATTGTTGACAAAGTCTTTGTAGCTTAATTTAATTTTTCCTCCAGTATTTGTGCATGCAGATTCCCATCCCTAGTGGACACTCACACACTGGTCCCCAATCTATAATTAAGCACCACTCTCAGTCAGCAATCAGCAGTGTGGTTTATGTCTCAGTAGACCCTGATTACCCTGAAATACTCACCAATCAGGGTGAGGCATTCTCCTGCTACAATTCCATGTAAACACACACACGCAAGCTCACACGCACAAACACATTCTGTTCCCAGTGCTCTTGAGTATCACTGTCTCCTTCACCTTGAGGGGATGTGAGGAGAGATAGAGAGACCGGTGACAGACTTCATTCTACTGCCCTAACCTTGACAGAGAGCAGCTCCTGACAAGCATCTGCCTCCTGTAATAATTTGGAAATAATCTACAATTCACAATGGCACAGCCGCCTGCCTGAATAAATGCTCCCTGCCTGATCGATACCTCTTATTTAGCCACCTGCTACTTTGCGTGCTGGCTGAGCATTGATCAAAAACAGAGCTGCTGCAGAAGGTGAGGGAATTAGAGGGATGGAGGGAAAGAAGGAGAATCAGTGAGGAAGAGCAAGAGAGAGAGGAGGAGAGACAGAGGGAGTCTATATGAAGACTGAGACTTGAAAGACAGAACAAGGAAAGGAGACAATCTCAGGAAGAACTAGATAGGTAATGATGAAATGGACAGAGTGAAAAACAGAGGAGGATTAAAAAAGACAGAAAAAGGGGAAAAAGTATAGAGATCACAATTGAAGAAAGGGGGTACAATCAGTGCACAACCTAAGCAGTGCCACCAGCCAAAGGATTTCCTGTTAATTCCCAGAATGCACTGCAATAGCCTTTGCCACACACCTTACTGTCAAGTTGAATCACGCCACCCATAACCCACACAGCAACCCCACCCCAATGCACAGTATCACTACACTAAACTTTCTCTCCTTTCTGTTTGTTTATAAAGGACAGAGGCAAGAAAAAAATCAATAAATGACATGTTAGCTGCCCAGAGGGACAGTCAGTGTGCTGAAAGATTTATGAAACAAATTTGCCATACTGTTGCTCCAAATAAAGGAAAAAATGTTGCAAGAATTCTGAATATTTTCTTGCTTCCTCAGTGTGACGAGACAAGATTTTGAGTTTCAGAAATATTATTCCCCTTACCCCTCCCATCTCTCTCACTGTCCTTTTCAGTATTTCCACATTTCATGAAATAGCTTATTTTTCTCTTCATTGCCACATGCACTTTATTGCTACAGTGCATTTTCTAAACATGTCCCTCATTTGACCCTTCTACATGGTGTAGTGCAGAAAATTCATACATTCACTGGATTTATCCTAAAAACTCCTTACAGGGATGCATATCTCTTAATAAATACAGGACTGAGAAATGCCACCAATTTTAATCCGTGCATCATTGCCCAGAATATAGTATGGGCCTATTAAATATTCACCCAATGGTAACAATTATTATGACTAGGACTTGTGGCTACATCTTTGAATACTTCGTGCTTTCTGTTTTGTCTCTGACAGTGCCTTCAGCAGAGGAACTGGAAAAAAAGTTGCAGGTAAAAATGGCAGCTTCCCTGGCAACCGGAACCATAGAGAGTTGAGAGGCAGAGCCTTCTCAGATAAGGAGCACCTAAGCCTAGTGTAAGTTTGTAATCAATCACAGGGATTAATTTGTATTAAAGAAGAAAAAAAACACTAACAGAGGTGCTGTTTCCACAGCCTTTATCTGTATCCAGAGGGATTAGGGAGGCAAGAGATCTCCACAGAGAGAGGGAGGGGGGGGGGGGGTCTGGAGGAAAATGAAGATGAAGCGAGAAAGAAGAGAAATGGGTGGGAGGTAGAGAGATAAAGAAAACGGTCAAGTAAAAAGAAAACAATTGGAGAAGGGAAGAGATTTAACAATCAAGAGAGAAAGATGCATGTGATGCAATGATTATGAATCTGTATAGGAGGAAATCTGCAAGTGAGACCATGCTAATAGTTTTCCAACAGGGCTTTGGCTTTACATACACCAGGAGACAGATGAATACATTACAGGAATACTGCCTTGGACACAGGACTGGAAGCATAACTGGATGCCTAGCCTATTTATTCAGCCTCTTCAAATTATGATGTAAATTAAGCCACTCTGGTCTTCAGCTCTGTGTCTGTAGAATGGAGAAAGGACATGGTAAAACACCATCATGCTGCGTGCATGTGTGCTTGTGTGGGCTTTGTGCATGTGTTGACTATAGATCAAACAGACCTATTTTCTATATAAACAAACTCTTAGCTGAAGAAAGCACCCTTTCATCAGCCCTGAAAGAACTTTCTGGAACAGACACAATGTCCACAATGGCCATCCTGTATGCTCCTCGCTGCCAGCTAACAATTTCTAGAAGATTCACAACAAAATAAAGCAGCCCTCATCCTCCAAGAAAATCTGAGTTGGTCAAAGTAAAAGGGACATAAAGGGTTTTTTTTCTCCCAGTGACTCTTTCAGAAGCGCTCTCTCAGCTTTCAAGTGGGCTTACAGAAGCAAGACTGGCAGCCTTTCGTGGAGAGGAGAGCCCTCGCTTAGGCCCTCCGCACCATGCCCCCCAGACCTTTACAGAACATGAGGCAGTGATTACTCTGGCGAGTGAAAACACTAGACAAGATAAGGGAAATATTTGGAATCTAAAGCCTCACAGCTCATCTTCAGTGTCTTGGCAGAGCGAGGAGACCAGTGCCCTCCAAAAGTGTGAAGAGCACATATTTCAGTGACATACATAGAGGAACTAAAGCTGGAGACAGCTGACTCTGTCCACACCCATGTAGTCACAGCCCCACCTCATGAAGTCAACAGTGTTTTAAACCCTTAAATCTAAAACATGCCCACCAACACTTGTGCCAGTACAAGAGACAAGGACAGTTGGCAATGTCATCCAGGCACAAGGGAAGAAAAATCTCAGATGATAAGGGTCTTCTGTGAGACACGCAGTCACCAGAATGGACAAAACTGACACTGTGACTCTGGATCCACGCTGGGCATTGTCATTTGTCCCAATTCTTGTAACCAATAAGATTTCAAGACCCTCAGTGAAGCACAGCTTGCCTTCTTCTAGCTCCTGCCCTCCTCTTCATCTTACACAGGGCAATCTCTGAAACGTTGGGACACTTATCTAACAGTTTATCTGTATCAAATCCAATATCAAACATAGCACAGTAAGTGTGTTTTAATGGGTAAAGCAGAGTAGAACACATCAGCATGAATGATGAATGCGCATCACCACAATCACCACAAATACATTAAATGTGAGTTTAATTAAATATATGCAAGAGATTTGGCCAGGTTACGTTAAAAAATCAAATATGAAATTACGTAAAGATCAAAAAGCAAGCACAGAAACAAAACAAGGAAAAAAAAGTCCCATAGCTACCATTTCCATCTAGAATTCCAGCCTTATAAGAGTCATATTAAGGGGACCCCAGAGCCACCACCAGCTGACTATAGCACTGGCTGGGGCCTGACAGGGACTGTTAGTAATGTAAATCCCATTTCCTAAAGACCAAAGAAGCTATTATGCCAGAGCAAACAAGCCTCAATTAAAGAGAGTCAACACTGCAATTTAATGCAATTGTTTTTTCCCTGTTCACAAGCAAGTGTGTGTCTGCACGTCTACCCTTAAACCCAATTAAATTGAAGGACCTGCCATGGCAGTCAGTCATAATTATGAGAATAATTTTGCTTTAATTGTGCTCTGTTTTTCAGAGACAAGCCCAAAACCCCCTTTTTACATTTGTCTTGTTTTTTACTACATACCTGAAGATAAAAGCACATACTACTGAGACCAGTCAAATTACATAATGCACAGGCCCAGGCACACGCAAAGGCCCACATACATGTGTGTACACTCACGCACGCACACGCACACGCACACATGCACACACGCACACACACACACCCGCACACAGACCAGGCACACGGGCATACTCGCACGCACACACACACAAACATGGGCAACATATGCATGTACTTGTGTGCGTGTCTGTGTGTTTGCATGCATGTGGGCACTGTATTGCTTCATGTCTGGGAAGAGAATCTGCATTTGTGCCCTAGGGCGAGGCAAATTTGGTTTATTCTTGTATCTATTTATTTTCTGAAAAGCAAATAAATAACAATAAAATGGTCTGACTTGATTGTGAGCAGTCTGTCAATCCATCAGGGGGCTGAACAGCTCAACACCGCAGCCCCGCCCCGCACCACCTCACCCCTGTCTGCCAGCTACTGAGAGAGGCAGGTCTTCACTCAGCATGCTGTAATCTAATAACGCCACACTGTCAGTGTGTGACCGGGTAGCAGTGCAGAAACTGAGGGCCTCCCTCTGACACCAGTGCAGTAGCCAAGCAGGAAGACTGATGGAGGCTGCAAAGCCTACATTTCAAAATTTAAACATGTAACACAATGTAGCGTGTGACCAAATGTCTAACTGGGGACTTTCATCCTCCTAATTCACTACTGGTTGGAAATTCAGACTGGGTTCATGCTGATGGTATAAAAGACATTGGGTGTATTTTCCCTTTTGGATTCCATGAAGAACAACAGCAGTTTACACTGAGATCTGTATAACCTGAAACTTGCACATTTCCAAAAACCTGTAAACTCAAGCCATGGCCCAGCCCAGTGGTGAACATCAGTAGAAGTAGAAGTATCAGTTTGATGAAAAATTAAAGTAGCCATACTGGAGAGATTAAGTCAAAATGAACTCAAATTCATATTCAGTACCTACAGTGTATCTACGAGTGTGGCAGAATCTTCTCTCAATGGCAGAAGCATGAACTGAACAATTCCAGGAGGAATTTGAAAAGCTGGAGTTACATTTTACTCACAAGGAATGTTCTCACTTGAGGGCTTTTAAAATAAAAGTTTGACAAGAATGTAAATTTATTCCACTGTAGACAATACCAATGTTTCCCTAACAATTAATCTGAGCTCAGGTGTCTACCATATAAATTGAAAGTATAAATGACAACAAGCAGTTTAACATCTATAAAGACACTGTTGTGTTATTTTGCTGAATATAGAAAAAGTGCCAAATTGATGTGTGTGAAAGTTCCTTGTTGCTAGCATGGTGTCATTTCTCTCACTTTCATCCTTTTCGTCAAACAGCACCAGCCTGTATGTGCATCACGGCACCCTTGTGGAGCTCTGCGGATATCTGGGCTGGTATGTTGCTCATGGGCCCAAGCTGTGTGCCCCGGATGACTTATGAGTTCCAGAATGTTCTGTGAGGAAGGCATTGCCTGTGAGGCGTGGAGGGGGGCCGATGCGTCCGCCAAACACGCACGTCCGTCCCCCCCCAGGTCGCCCCTGCAGACGGCAGATCCCTGACAGGGCACAGCCCCGCGGAAGCCCATAAATAAGAGAAGGGCCCCACAGGTGATGGGACGGCGCTAACGCTGAGCGCAGTTCCGCCTGCGCAGCACAGCCGAGGGAGGCGTTGACGTGACAGGTGGGAAGACGCCGGAAGGGACCGCAGCGTTTCTTGATTACGCCCCTCTCCACGAAGTGACAGATGCGACGTCTCCAGATTCAATCGGCGCATCTTCAGACAGAATTAATACCGCCAGCGCAGAGGACCGGCCCGCTTTCCAGCAGGAGCCTTGGATTCACGGCTCGAGCGCTAACGTTCTGAGCGCTGTGATTTTGTGCTTTATTTCCTCTGTGTCACATTGTTTAAGAGAAACTCTTGCATGTGTTGAGTAGGGAATACTTTCATTATTTTAAGGAATGTAATAAACATATACTATGGAAATTGTTTTTTTTTTTTGTCATTGTAAAACCATATTTTAAACAAAGCTGGGAAGTATGCAAATGTAACAAAAATATTAAGGACATGGTCTTCCCAGGGTTGACTGGGAAAGATGTTTTTTTAAATTATTTTCTTAAAAGCCTTGAATTAACTGTAACAAAAATTTCCTGGAGCATGATATTTGAACACAAAAGTCAAAGAACGGCAAAGACAAAGAGTCAATCCTCAAAAAAGTGAACAGAGAAAAAGTCTGAAAAAAGCTACCAAAAGTAACAATAATGTAATCTTCAGTGAGGGTTTGAAACCAGCTGTCTCCTCACTCCTGTGCTTTGCCCTCCACCCTTCCCAGACTCACCCCGGCGGCCCTCAGCAAATTACACAAGGAGAAAATATAAAGCTGTCTCTTGATCTGCTCTTTGTGGCGGGCTGGGATTTGGACCGCAGGCCGGGACGTTGTGAAGATGAGATAATGCAGGCCAGAGCAGGGATTAAGCGCTCTCTGTGATGGAACGGCAAAATAAGGCCGCGGTGCCCTCTGCACCCCTCTCCCCGCGTGCGTTCTCTTCTCCCCTCAGCTCTCCAGCCAAAACGGAATTCAACATTTTTCGCCCCCTCTCCTTAAATAAATGTGGCTATTTTTTTTTTCCAGATTCGGTCTGGCTCTGGCCAGCTCTCTCTTCCCCCCTGTCTGCACCATCCAGCCCTCTTCTGCTTGCTCATAATCGCCTACCTGACTAAATCTAAGAGACAAAAAGACAGGACGCCCACCAGAAATACAGGCTCCTTTCAAATGTTGGGCATTTCTGTGTGATTGATGGCATTCTTGACTGAAAGAGTTAACAGACAACTGCATGTCTCTCCCAGGTCTCATCCTATTACACTGGCAATGACGTCACCACTCACCCACAAAGCCTTCTCGTAGGCTGATTGGGGTGGTTTTCAGATGGGCCTGTGAAGAACCTGTCCTTTTAACCTCCCTTCTGTTGCCACAGGGTCCTGGCTAGACCTTGCTCTGTTTTGCTGACTGGGAACGTTCTCAGAGTGTGCTCTATGCTGTTCTCATGCCTCTATCATTCTGCATTGCCATCTATTCTTTTTTCTCTCACAGGTCTGGGTGGACAACCTGGCCGACTAACTTTCAGAATCATCTAAAACATCTGCTGCTGAGTAACTGCCACCTACATGATATGCTTCATAACTTTGGTGTGTCTATGGACTATATACAGTATACTGTAAGAGGACTGATCTCACATTGGTATTTAAGATGGGTGTTCTATATGTGAAGAGCTTTTACGGTCCATGTGGTAGAGTGCACTGCACACACGGCTAAGTTTCATTGCCCCATAAGCTAGTTATGTAAATTATGTATTCCTGTTGGGTCTGACTTCCTGTTTGGTTCCTGATGTCTTTTTTAAGGATCCATGGGCCCTCACATTTGCGCTGGTGGCTGTGAAAAATCAAGGCAGATATCATCACTAAAGAACACACCAACACGCCCAGCTGTTCTGTAAATGTCCGTTCAATGTCCCCTTCCTGATATTTATGGCATCATTTGACTCTTCATAAAGGTCAGAGTGCTGTGGATTTATACTGCTGCCACAGAGCATAATGATCCACGTAGTAAAGTGCGTCCAGGAGATGAACAGGCAATGACAATGTTAGACAGTGACAAAAACCAGGCACTGTTTTTCTTTGCCTTGTTTTTGATCATTTGATAGGCACCTGGAGGCCCAGAGGCAGGCATGGAAATATGAAGACTCTGCACACGAGGCTTTCCTCCGCATTCATCCTTTTGAATATTTTAAAGTACAAAAAAAAGTAGATCATGTTGACCTTCCATAAATTCCAAACATTAATCTATGGCTGTGAGTATTATGAGACGCATAGACGCAGCTCTCAGTTCCTGTGCACAACTTCCAAGCCCGAGCATTCAGCAACCGCTGCATTTGGGAAAAGTGTGTGGGGGGTGGGGGGTGGGGGTGGGGAGGCAGTGCACGCCGTTCTCCCTATAGTACTCAATGTTCCGCGCTCGGTGCATCGTACCCTGTAAACAATGCCAGGGCTTGACCCATTTATTTGCCTTAACAAGCATTTGCTGTGCTTCATCAACAACTGCAGCAGCCCCCTGGAGGCACTCTCAGGAGTAGCACAGGATGGCTGTGCCTGCTGTAGTTACTTGCACATTACTTACCACTGACACACGGGGTGAGTATGACAAGGGACTGCTGTACAGCATTAACGATGGCTATTCAATATTACATAAAGGTAAGAAGCAATGTGTGTTTGTGTTGCATGTATGTATGTGTTTGTGGGGTGGTGTTCACTGACACACGGTCCTCTCAATGCGCTGCACTAGGCCGCACAAGCAATCCTAAACAGCGTATAATGCACCAGCTCAAATGAAAATCAAAGCAGTCTTTTCTGGAACTGGCCATTGACAAAATGTCCTGTAGCGCAATTGTTGTTCATCAGCCATATCAAACAGTTCCACTTGTAAAATCCATAAAGGGTGTACATCGGGGTTGTAGGATCTAAAGAGCAGACATCAGCTTGCGCAGTGAAACATATCTGATGACTGGGAACTGGAGACACTGCTGTCTGCTGCTCTGACTGCTCTTTTAAGTCTGTTTTCCCTTTCATGACAGAACCCTGATGAATTACATGCCTCTCTTTGCTCCAAGCAGAAAGAAAGAGAGAGAGATGGAAAAAAGAGAACTGTTCAGATTGTGACGCTCCTCTGTGAGGTCCACAGTGCACCTCCATCTGTTTGGAATTAAAACGTAACTCCCACATGTCACATGTAGGTTAATGCCATCAGGGCTTATATAAAAAGGTTGTCTATTCGGTGCATTACAATCCATTTATACAGCTGAACACGCCACCAGGCTCGTTTCGGCTACACCCGGCGCCGGCTCAAGGACACAGCAGACTCAACAGACACAAGAGTCCTTTCAAACCGCTGCAGCCATACATACACACACACGTATACACTCACATAAACACTCACAGATTCACACAAACATATACTCATGTGCGTATACACACATGTAGACACACAAACACACAAAACAAACATGCAGGCACACAGACATGCACGGTATATGCACATGTGCATGCACTGTACATACACATAAAGACTCATACTCAAGAATGCACACACACACATATTGTAAACACAAACCCATGCATATTTCAAAATCACACACACACACACACACCACCTTACAAGGTGCTTTTCACATATATAATGAGGGTGAATGTTAGATATCTGAGGAATTATGTTCTTTAGTTCAGAATACACAACCAGCCTGCCCTGACAAAATTGTACACATTCACACGTTCCCTACTTTTTAAATCTGCCATACATTCACTTCCCATAAGTGTGTGCATTATTCACTTTATGTCAATGTTTTAACTGCCCTGCCTGGTGTCATATTTCTGTACTTTGACCTCGCATTTGACTTTGATTGACAGCGTGCTGCACTTAACGTAATTCCGATGCAGCAATACGGAGGGCATATTTGTCTGTTTGGCTCCATAAACAAAGCCATTATGATGGATCTGCCCGGCGATGGATAAGGACAGGACTCGGCCACAGAGTGACAGTGAGAGAATGCCGTTTAAACAGGCAGCCTTCACGGCGCTCACGGAGCATGCTCCTTCACTCCCCCACCCCGCGCTGTCACCCACGGCCCCGTTCCTCAGCCAGCCATCCATTCACCCAAAAGCCCGTCTGAGTGAGCGCGCACTCCCGGATTCTATTTGCGTCTCGTTACTGCCCTGAGGGGGAGATCAGATAGGAGATCAGCGCATTCCCCATACACGGATTACATTTGCCTAACCTGATTGGATTCTAATCAGGGTTTGAATCACACCAGGGGAGGATTTAACATGGATTTCTTTAGTTTGTCCCCCAAAAGATTCCGACCGTGGTGAGGAACGGATTCCAGCTTTGCTGGATCCATGTCCATTGCTTTGTGCGAATGTGGATATTACGTACTCCGCAATGCAGCTGTGGGTCCGCAGGTGATTGTAATGAGCGTGTGCTCTGTTCTCTCTCATTAACGCTGTATCCGGGCCCCAGTGAGCTCCTTGGGCTGGCTGTTCAGGTCCAGGTGCTGCTCCCTCCCTCCCCTCCTCCACACATACACTCTGAGGCTCCTACCTGGGGCCTTGCTAGGGTGCCCTGCCAAAAATGGGCAACCTGCACTGGGGGTCTGCCACATCTTACCCCACCTACATCTTAGGGGTGACTAAACTGCTTTACAGAGAGAGATAAATTATTAGGAAAAGACAGACATCAAACAAGCACCTTCTCGTTTTTTGAAGAGATCTTTCAGAGAGATTATGCACTGTAAAACAAACGGTTCCGTTTACTAAAAGTTTTTAAGGACACAGATTGCCTTGAACCATTTAAGTAGTTCAGCATAATCTGTTTAAGTATTCATTGGTCTTTAACTTTTAAAGTAACTATTAAACTCTTTTTTTTATCCTTTTTTTATCTGAGCGATAATGACTTTTTAAGTTGAGACTGTCTAATTAATTTAGCAAAACTGCATTTACAGTGCACAGAGTAACAAATAGCAGCTGGCAAACTACTTAAGTGTCACTGTAAAGTCGGTCAGGCCTGAGCCAGCATCAGTGTCAGTGTGCGCACACGCACACACACGCGCACACACACACACACACATGCATGCAGACTCACACGCACGCATGCACAAGCACACACACACACACGAATGCATGCATGCACAAACGAAAGCATGCACGCACACGCACACACACGCATGCACGCAGACAGCTGTTCCAATGATACTGCTAAAGGCACAAGGGCATAATGTGAACATTATACATAAATACAAAACACATATGTTCGTGCAAACACACAAACAAAACAAACACTTAAAAATTATTATTATTATTATTATGATTACCCATACTATAATACTTTATAGCAACGCTCCTGCTTCCCGCTTATTTGAAAAAAAAAATTAAAGAATTGGTCATAAAAAAGCATAATCACATACACTCACACACATATATAGAGACACATACTGCATTACCACACAGAGCAGGAGAAGGAGAAAAAGGCTTTTGAATATTTTTTCTTATCAGATCACAGCACAGATATCTGTGCTAGCAAGAATCCCATGCAGATGTTTTTAATTAAAGTACTGATGGTTTTACATCCAATACAATTAAAACATATCCCACACTATCATGGTGCCATATGGCATCCGATTGCCTGTGAGTATATTTTCCCCTTTCTCCTCCTCGTTTCGAGGCAGACACGTTGCTCTTTCTGCGCGTTTGTGGCAATTCCAGGAATCAGTAGTTATTTCATTGTTTTTGCCGAGCAGAAAAGAAGCACTTCAAATTTCCTATTAGATTGCGAAGTGAAATGTTCTCAAAAGCATGCTTCATACAAAATGATCTTTTTCAATTGTACCCTCTAGGAGAGAAGACAACAGGCAGACAAAAACAGCACCACTCTCAAAAGCTCTGAGCTGCGGCATTTAAGTAAAGTGATTCCAATATTGAAGTGTTTTTTTTTTTCCTCCCTTGCTGCAGATGCACAATAGCACATTGGAGGCCATGAATGTATGTTTTATGCATCGATCTGAGATAGATGCATAAAAGGTTGCACAAAGTAGCAATTTACATTCATTTCCAAAGCCTTGTTTAAATTTGTATACCAGTTGAATAGGTGCAGCAGATGCCATGCAAACAATCTGCTGGCATCTCAGGAATTTTTTTCTTCTCCTTGGAGAATAGCTAAAACAATGAGACAGACAGCGAACAGACTCGCTTCCTGCCTTACATTCTCGCTGTCACTAGCAGTCCATTTAGCAAAGAATTATGCACATCAGGGTGCATAAAATAACTGAATTTCAGGAGTCACTCATAAAAATGGAACACCTGGAATTCAGCTCTTGCCGAGTGCTTCCCGGAGCAGCGCTCTCGTGGAAATATATCGATCAATCGCTGATCCGAAGGTCAATTACTGTATGATCTGGGGCAGAAGGAAAGCTTGACAAAATATTACCAAATTAATAAATTCAGAAATGTTTCTATTTCCTCCTGAAAACCAGTAATAAAAAGCCTATTGTTCAACATCAGGAATATGGAAGACCTTTCCCAGGGTCATACATTATTTAGATTTATGTTGTGAATGCACAATTAGGCCCATTGGACAGGAGGCCAATCCATTGCAGGGTCATTACAGTACCACCATTCATTGTTCTGATTCTGAACAATGTGGGCCAGGCAAAGATTTTTCACTTTTTTATGCCTTGGCTGGGTAACCCACCCCTTCCTGGTGTCAAGGCGAACACTTGCCACCACTCAAACACCAGTTCATAGTGTCAGGGCATAGTCAGGGTGTTCTACTGTAAGACCAGGGCGACATGCCCCATTGGTGGAGATCTTAAACAGAACTTATATAAGCACACACACATAGGCCTGTGTGAGCGCAGTGTGATCCCGCCCTTGCTGTAGGTTCGAACAGATGGTCGCTAATGGTGGTTCAAAGATCTCTAGGACACAGGCTTTTGAGGGAGGGTGGGGGAAGGAGGGGGCTTTAAGAGGACATTAATGGGGGGCACCTGTGCTGGTGGAAGGCATAAGGACAAGGTGACATAATCTCAGACACATAGCAAGGCCACTGTCACAAAAAAACTCACGTCACAGACATACTGTATCAGCACCAATCCATAGCATCAGAGGCATTAAAATACCCACAGCCCCACTAAAGGGGGAGGGGGTGTACTTATGAAGAAAAGAATGACATTGAGCCAATCCTTTCTGGAATAATTTATCTTTGATTTGAAGAAGGGAAGTAGAGTTCTATATTTTTCAAATAGAAAGGCTGTTCTTTAAAAAGCTGTTCGCCCTACTGGTATACTAATTACTTGACCCCATTAGTGTTTAATTTGGGCTGAGAGAGAGACTGGTTTATTAGCTGAAAGGGCTGCTTTCCTCTGGCAAGGCTGGGGACATCACGTGGGCTGCTCCAGTGCCCTGGCCCATCAGAAAGGATTTCAGCTCCAGACACAGTGAGGTCAGCCTAACGAGTGGAGCAGGGCGTGCCCTGTCTCTGCCCAGACCCCCAGCACTAGCACAGGCGCGTCCGGGGTCAGCTGTTTCACTAGAAACCCGATGTAGCAACATGACCACAGAAGGATTCCCTGCTTTTGGTGGGCCTGCTTGATGGAAATTGTTTCCATCTTGTTTCTCATTTAATAGCCACACAGTAAATTCATATTTATATCACTGTAAGACCTTTATTACTACCTTTATCATTTAAAAATAATGTTACTGTAACTAGATGCTGGAGCATTTTGGAGAGCAATAGATTTTTCATAAAACATGAAAAACAGAAGACATAGGCTTATTGTGTCTGCTCTGAGAATTAACAAATGTATTTGAGATGCTGAAATCTATTCTTTTTCAAGGAGACTAGAAGACTGTTAGTAATGCTCTGCTGATGTGCCATATGTAAAACTAGCCCATTAAAGGGAAACAACTCCATGCACATTAACCACTTAATAGTGATTGGGTCTAAAGAGACGTTAGTTACAATCAAGCCGTTACCCTCACCCCCCCCCCCCTCCCCCCCCCCCTCCCTGAACGGATGTTCATTAGGTAATCAATGTAATAATTTACCCATTAAGTATTCCACATAAGTGCCTTACCCCAGCACTGACTGAGAGGAGCCGAGTGTATTCATGTTTTAAAAGGAGAGAAGGAAACAGGTTGGCCCAGGGTTCTCTCTCTGCCGGGGCTCATTCGTCTAACGAATGCGCGTCGTCGCCGAGGAGCGCGGTGCCGGCGCGGTCCATGCGAGCGCGGCCTCCGAGAGCGACCGTGATTAACGGCCGGCTCCCCTCTAACCCCGCCGCGGAGGACCTGGGGACAGCGCGCGGCACGTTTCCTCCTTCTGTCGGCAGGAAGACCCGCGATCCGTCTGCCGCCGCCGCCGCCGCCGTCGTAGGTAATTCCGCGCTGGCCATCTGGCTACCGGCTCTTTTTAGACGGGGCGAATGGGGCGGGAGCGTCTCGCGGCGGAGCGGAATAATTATCCTGATCGCGGCTCTGACGCCCGGCCTGTCAGAATAACAGCAGCTTGGCATCTGTCAGCAATGGGGGAGCTGCGTCCCCCCCTCCGCCCCCCACCCGCCCCCCTTCCCTTCCCATGGCCCCCAGGACTCCACGGTCCCTCCGCCGCCTCCACCGTCGAGCGAGAAAAAAGGGCCTGCCGCAGCCGTGCCTCGCCTCCCCGCGCGCTCCTGCGCGCCTAAAAACAACGTTCCGACGCTCCGCGGGCAGCAAGCTGTTCTGCGCGAGCGGGAGGAATCTGTCTCCCGCTGGCTGTTTGTTTGTGCTGTCTGAGATTTGGAAAGCTGGAAGAGTGTGAGACAGAGAGACAGAGAGAGAGAGAGAGAGAGAGAGAGAGAGAGAGAGAGAGAGAGAGAGTGATGGGGAGAGAAAAATGAAAAGGGGGGACGGGGAGATTTCAGGTGCTGCGGCTGGCTCACGTGGAGCTGAAACACGACGTCCTCACTGGGCACGTGCAGGACTTTGAGGCCAGATACTGAGGCACTGAATAGACAGGCAGAAAGAAAAGGGAGTGGCTTCCTGAAGCCCCTCCCCTATCAACAATTACAAATGGCCTCCACACTATTTCCCCCCTGCACCACAGCTCGGCATCAGTCACTGAATCAGTCACTACATAAAATTACTGTGAAGTCCTCTGCAGGTTTAAATCCCCCTTGGAACAAACTCCACATGAAATAGCGAAAGATAGAGAGATAGCGGTGATAGTAAGGGAAAGAATAGCCGGTTCGAAAACACAGACATTGATAAATGGAGTCCTCTCTGCCTGGAATCTGCTTTCCAACCTGTCGTACTGTTCCTTTCCTTCTGTCAGCCTCATTTTTAACTGAAAAACAACAGTAGATGTGATAGAAAGGGTTACTAAAGGAGGGTTAAAAGGGTGGCTGTGTACCAGGGCAAGAGTGATGCTGGGGGGGCAGAGTACAGTCCCTGCCCCCCTCACAGCCCTGGCCGGCTTGGCTCCTGAAGCTCACGGCTCCCCGGGTCCCAGCAGAGCACTTATCTCCAGCAGACAACGAGTGGGCTGCACTGCGCTGGGATTCCTCCCGCTTCTCTCCCAGAGCCACCCAGAGCCACCAACACCCCCCCCCCACCCTTTGGTATCTTGCCTAGTGATAATGTTCATAATTTTATGCTTCAAACGCATGTTCATTCATACTACCGTACCTGAACATCCTCTATAACTAAAGTATTGTCCAAAAAGTAAAAAAGCAAAACTACATGCTATGACATCTGTAACTACAGATAGACCAAATTTAACAAGATCCAAGTGCTAAAATACAGGTAATGCTGTATATACTAGCTTTCAGCTAGTATAAACTGCACATTTTAAGGTGACATCAGTCAGTTTTATATTTGTTTCAGTGTACAGATCTTAAATGAAACAAGAGCTACACTAATTTTCTTCAGGCTTCATGGTTGAGTGTGTGAGGCAGTCTAACACATGGGAGATGTTATCTCAGCTGGTAACCTCCACAGGCACAGTGTATGCACAGAACTAGGAAATCCATGGAAATATAAAAATGGCATGACTTGCTTGAGCCCTGCAGCTAGGTGCCATTGCTTCAGCTCAAACAGGGAGAGCCAGTCACAACCTCAGCAGCACACTGAACTGGGATCAGTCATCTGTCCATTAAATCCAAAAGCCAGAGGTCTCCTCATCTGGCATCCTTACTGCTGATGAGATTCACATTTCTCTGAAGCGGATTCATCATTTTGGCTGAGCGTGACAGTGACAGTGTTTGCTTTCAAACATTAATGGAAAACACTAAGTGAGAGAACCCTCCCTGTGCCACATTTGCATTATTTATTGCTTCACAATTGTTTCCCCGCATGCACCTTCCATCTTACAAGTACCTTATTAAAAACAAACAACAGCAGTGCCCCTCCTTTATTCCAGGTGCTCTCGCTGCAGAATGTGAGCCTTTCTGTGGTAAAACAGGGATGCTGTAAATGGTCTAATGGTGTGTTCACACCAAACGCGAAGCAAATCTTCGCCTCACGTTACTCGCGCGAGTTTGACCGCAGGGTCATTTGTGATCATTCGCGCTCCGCGAATATTCACGTCATGTAAATGGCAACGACGTTTCTTCCCGCCATTTTATTCCGTTATCAACCATGACCGAAGTAACCACCATTGCTGCCTTGTACCTATTGTGGAAGTCCCAGATACGTCGGAAACCCAAACGCCGTCGTGTCTGGGTTCATAAGCATGTATGGTGGTGTCATACAGCTCCGGGTGACCGCAGACAGCAACGATAATTGTTTCCTCCATTTTGTGATTCAACTTCAGGATGTCAGTGGCGTCAGGAGAATAACGCTGATAGGCTTTCGCGACACATCATCAAGCGAAATATTCGCTCAAGTTCAAAATTTTCAACTTGCGCGGACGCGTGTTCACGTCTATTCGCGTCGCCCGGCGCGAATTCGCGTCTATTCGCGTCTTTGCATTGACTTTGTATGTAATCACCCTGCGCGAAAAATTCAATTCGCATTTGGTGTGAACACACCATTAGGATTGAGATCACTGACCTGGGCTCCACTGAGCCGACCTGCAGTTGGTGAGGGCCACAGAAATGTGTAGCCTAGATCAACACCCAGTCTATGGCCCAGGGGCCGATATTAGAGTACCAAGCCCTTTTTTAGGCTCATAAAATTGATTAAAAAGTGATGTAAATGGGGAAAATTTATTTCAATACATAAGAAAACGCTATACAACTCATTGTGTTTTTTTTAAATATGTGATAGCGCACTAAGTGGCTGACAGCACTGTTGTGTTCACAAACATAATTGACTGTACAAAGTCATTCTGTAATCACATGCAGTCTTCAGTAATGAGGAATTTGAGAAAACAGTTTTAATTTTAAAGTGCATAGCGTCCTATTGTCATGTGGAAATGTTCATATTTTGGGCTGCAAGTTATTGCTGAGATTCTGGTTTGGCCACCTAAGTTCAAAACTTTTAGAATGCCAGTTGTGGATTCTACACTTCAGCAGAACATCATTTTAAAGATTGGCCTGAATATGGACCTTTGCTACATCATTCAGAAAAAAGTCACACAGGAATGTGCTCTGGGCAGCTTTGCATCACCTCAATCGTTCAGAGACGCGATGTAGATTCTGTCAGAGACTGACAGGACAACATACCGAACTACCTGAGATGAAGACCCCTTAACCTGCTGTACAACATGTGACAGCAGAAATGCCAGGCCACCTTCACAGTCATTGCTCCGGAAGACATGTTTGCAAATGCAAATTGCAAATCCACCCCCCCCCCCCCCCCCGCCCAAAAGAAGGAGGCAAGACACGTACAGCCACCCTTGCCCCGCCCACCTGCCACCCCCAGCAGTCACGTACGCAAACAGCCCCGAAATGCTGTTTCATCAGTGTCGCCGGGAACATGATTTGGATGGCAGACGAGAAGAAGAAATGATTACACCAGTTAAGTTTTATTCATGTTGTCAAGCGCAGTTCTGCAGCCGAAGCACAATGCCCAGCCAAGCCCCCCGTCTTGTGTCAGACATCACAATTATTATGACTGAGGAGTCGGAAAAGATCTTCATCAACAACAACCCCCCACCCCATCTCCCCCGCACCTACGTGCCTGCTCCTACCCCTCCCTAACCTCATGTCCTCTTTGTGTTTGGAGAACAGACGTTGAATTTTCTCATACAGAAATGGTTAGGTCCACTCTTAAGCAGTGGCTCGCTGCCCCAACCAAACAGCTACCTAAAGCGTCGTATTTTTTTAAGGACTGTCAACCCATATCCTCCTGAACTCAATCATGTTCCTTCCAACTTGCAAAATAAAATAAAAAACACAGCTTATCTTACTGCTACATTCATTATCTCCACATGCCAAATGAACACTCAACCCATAACTTTTTGAAGGATGCTGATGCTTTGCAATTAGGTTAAAAATGAAAATGAAATGGGGCTGAATTTGCATGACCTGGCACAGAGTGTACAGGGACGAGGCACTTAAGGGAAGGATTGCCAGGTTATGGAAAGTACATCACACGTGGGGGCCCACATAATACTCTCTGTTCATGCGCTTACATTACCTCCCTGCTTCAGCCTTCAGCAAGCTCAGAAACCCATGCGGAGGGGCTGTCTGCCATGCGGATGTTAAAAGTACATGGTGTTCAGTTCAATCAAGCTCGCACATATTAGGGGCAGTGATCACCTCTGCAGGTGGGTTGTGAAGATTCCCTGCCATCAAGCCCCAAATTACCCATCTTTCTCTCTCTATGTCTTTCTCTCTACCCTTCCCTAAGCCTCATCCTACTTCCCCCTTTTTTACTCTCTCTTTCATCCGATCAGCTCTTCCATCTCCACAGCATTTCCATAGCCTGGGGACTTCACAATGAAACCACACTCCAGTTCCCAGCAGATTGGTCATTGCCTTGTTGGAGCCTCCTACTGTGCAGCAGCAGAAAAAAGGACAGTTTGTTTAAGACTGAATTCATTAATGTTTGCCATGTCTGCTGTTGGCACTCATTAAAATCCAGAGCTAACAGAGTGCGAGAAAGTGCCGCATGTTCGGGATTACACAACAAGTCATACTGAGCAAATTTGATAATTTATTCCGAAACCCACAAGAGCAGGCCAAAACCCAAGAAAGAGTGCACTTGTGTGAAAGAAAACAAAATAAATGAAAATATCTAATGGCACTTTCTTTTAATTCTAATTCATTTTTGTGGTCTCTTACACAACAATATGTCTCATAGAATAGGATGTGAAAAATGTTCTGAAGGGGACAGAGGTGATGCCAGGATAGAGCTGGATTACAGAGTTACAAACTGTTTTTTATATACTAGATTTGTTGTTATTTGTAAATCACCGATACACTACAATGTAATTCAACATGCAACTTAAGTTTAGGGTCATCAAAGTTCAGAGCCAGGGAGGATTGTCTTTGTGCAATTAAAGGCCCATATTTAATTATTTTTTTCTTTTTTGCAAGATAAACTGCCAGTGAAACGATGACAGACTTTAATTAAGCAGCTGTGAGAATACCCAGTCAATGACAGGATGTTTGAGACCAGTCCCAGGCGAGCAAACACAGTATCCACAGAAAATACTACAAGTATCTTACTGCAAGCATCTCAGCAATCTACAATCTCCCAAATCGGCAGTGGGGTTCGTGCATAAACATGGCTGCGGTTTGCCATTCCTAGGGTGGGAATTGGACTCGCTGAACCTCACGTTGGATTCCAAATGTATTATTATTATTGAAAAAAAAATAATTAAATAAAAATTTCGATTTTAATTTCTTCAGAGGACATGGTTATGAAACTGAAGGTCAAAAAATAAGATAAATAAAAAAAAATAGTATGAGAGACTGAAACAACTCAAGTTGGGTTTTTGTTCCGTTTCTGTTACCGAACAAGCAAGTTGAGAAAGTCTGCCCGGTCCTGAAATCAATAAGCTGCCACATTAGTAGAATCCAGCTTGCCTAAGCAGTGAGAAATATGTTGTTTCAATACACTCACAAGTGAATGGTAATCCCAAGTTTCAAAGAATCGGAGAGGTTTTGAAGTTTCAGAGTCAGAGGGTTGTCTGACTATACCCAACAACCATTGCTACTCAGGAAAGCTGGTGTAGCTCCAACAAGTGATGTCACAATGCCCCCTCTTGTTTGGGACACACAAGCCAGAGGGCGCATTTTATAAAGTCAGGACAGCAGCTTCAGATAAATGCAGCAATGGCAGTCCACTCAGGCTCCATGGTACAGAAAGAATGACATTTTAATGGAATCTGCAGCTAATTATCTGTTAACTTTCTGAAGGCGGAAGTCTTGAACCCTGTCAATCCCCCTCGAAGCCGGGTAATGTGAAGAGGCACGGCAAATCAAATAGAGCCCACTATGAAGACTGCCCTGGGGTCTCCTTCTGCCAGCCCATTCACAAACCAAGGCAGCCAGGAACACCATGAAGATGGGCCCCCTACTGGCAAATAGACAGTATCTGTGTACACATCCTAAAAGTGTAGCATCACAATCCTGGTTCATGGAAAGCCATGAACCAGGATTGCAAAAAAAAAAAAAAAAGTTTTTTCTTTCCATTCAAAAAATTAACTGCTTTATTTGACTTTTCAACTTTCCCAAACTTTTCTTCCCCATTTGAGAATGGCAGAAGTTTACACAGCCCAGAGGCCCTGCTAGACTGTCGTCCATCCAACATAAGGGTTAACAAGAGCCACTGTGTGCTGGTTAAACTTAGATAAGCACTTTGAGTTGGGTGACGACTTCAGCTATAGTGCTCCCTTGGGCTACTGCTACCAGAAGCAGTTAGTAAGAAAATATATTTCAACATAAACCTTACCACCCAGCATCATAGGAGGAGAACTGCAGATAAATTAAATGCTAATTCTCTGATCACGATCAATAATTTGTTTCTGTCCAAAGGCTTTCCTTGGCTTCAGTGAATGTACAACCGACCTGGCAACAGCTGGTTGTCATGACTTGCCTAAACCATTTGTTCTTGAGTCACATAAAATGTCAGCCATTGTCTTTTCATTTAGAAATACAACTGCAATGATTAAAGATAACTGGCTGATTCTAATTACAAATCATTAAAACACAACCCTTAAAAAATGTTATTTTCTTTTCAATTTCAAAAGAAATTCAGCATCACGGACTGTGTTAATGTCCTCTAAATTTAGATTTTAAATAGCTTGGACTGAAACCCTTTTTATAAACAAAATGACATCCCTGTGAGTGACAAATTCAGGGGGCATGCCTGAAGCCTCTGAAATCTTGCTGACGCTAATGTTCAGCAGTACAAATACGATGTCAGTCAGTGCAAGCAAACGAGCAACCTGTTCCTGTAGAGCCACTGGCACCCCCATAAAAAAATGACTCCTTTCCTCCCTACAACTCCAAGTGTGGCTGGATTTTTTTATCCTCAGAGATATAACACTGGTAATGGAGCAATAACAACCAGATGGACTAACAGTTGTTCCCGAGGGGGGGGGGGGGGCAGGACATAAAACCCAGAACACAACTCTCTCAACATCCCTGTCGTCATCCAGTCCCACACGAAAATTGCACGAAAACCTTTCCATAAATGACCAGTCATGAGAATGCTGCCCATCTGGGAACAAACTGGAGGAAAGCACATTGTGCATAATCACGTTCCCAGGAGATAGAGTTGAGGTCCGTTTGTCCTCTGTACCTAATTAAATGTCAGCCACTGTCTTTCCATTGAGATGGCACCAAATCTCACAGTCACACTACGCATCCAATCATATATACTCAGTAAAACATAGAAAATCCCAGACATTAAACACTGGACTTCAGAAGGGAAACATAAAGATATCAGAATTTCTAAAAATGATCTTGCCAAGCAAATCCAAATAGATTCCAACTGCGTACAAACACCATATAACAGAAAACTATTGTCCACATGTCAGGCCTCTTCTTATTTTCATTCAGGATTCCAGATGGTAGCTTCAAGATTTGACCCTTCTGGCTTTCATTTGACAAATTGTCCCACAACACGAATATCAACAGATATCCTGGTGACTGACAGACTATTGCAGTCTTTTGCAGTGGTTCAAACCAGTGCGTCCTGGCAGCTTTCTGTTTATGCGACACAACATTGCTGGATTGCTGGTTCGATCCCCGCCCTGGGCGTGACGAAGTGTCCCTGAGCAAGACACCTAACCCTTAACTGCTCTGGTGAATGAGAGGCATCAATTGTAAAGCGCTTTGGATAAAAGCGCTATATAAATGCAGTCCATTTACCATTTACCAACATGCTTCACAGTCAGGCCCAGTCTTCAGCAGCATCAAGCACACAACATTGTGAAAAGGTGCCACTAGCACTATTAAGCTCTCTGTGGACACACACATGCAAACACAAACGTACACACACACAAACACAAAGGAAAATCACATGCATCGCACAAAGAGGCACAGGGGGGTTAGCTGAATAGACTCATTTTAATCTACAAGCCCAGAGGTAAAATGCTGCTCATGTTCACAACTAACTACACCATTCCATGTCTTGCCTGCCTGGTAGACATCAGTGCAGGTCACAGACAGAAGCTAGGCATCAATACTGATCACAGACTGTGGTGTACTACAGATCACAGATGCGGAATAGAAATTGCAGATTACTGACAAGGGAAAGACATTGACGCAGATTGCAAACTGGGTATTGGAATTGGTCACATATCCAAGCAGGACATGGAGAAGATTTCAAATGCTAGGTTGACACTGGTGTACTGTAGATCACAGACACCAGGTAGCCCTCTGTGTTGATTTGAGACAGACATCTGTGTGGATCACAGAGTGCACTGTGCAGAAGACTGTATGCCTTCTCCATGTGGAAAGTGGCCTGAGAAGGTCAGTAAATCTCTCCATCGGTCTGCATTAAACCTGCACCTACAATTTTCACAATTTCTTGGCACAAAGTCAGTTGTTACTCCACAGGTATGAAAGTTCTCTGTCGCTGAGCTCTTTTGAGGCCAGATGATACCAAAGAAGTCCAGAAGGTTTAAACCAGCATGGAAGAACTCCTGAAAATGCACTATAACCGTGAGCTTAACAAACATAATATATACACAGACATGTATTGTTATTATTATTACATTGTATTTGTCAGATGCTCTGTATTTGATGGCAGTCCTTTATGTACTCAGATCTTAGTGAACTTCCATTTTAATCTGTGAGGATACATTAACTCTGCAGGCAGCGAGAGCCAGTGAAACCCCACTTCTGGTCAAGATACAGAGATAGTAGTGAAAACTTTAAAGAAGTAAATAACCTCAATAAGTATTTTTTTTTTTTTTTTTTTTACACTACTGCTTCACTCCCAAAAACCCGAACATCCAATATATAGTGCAGGAAAACATTGTTTACAGTCATGCTAACACAATTTGATCTTTAACAATATTTCAAATTGAGTTTCGGAGTTTTGATGGTATCTTTTGGAGTGAATCTGACTGATAAACGTGTGTTCCCTGGGATTATTATTTTTTCTCCATTCAAAGAAAATCTTTGGCTGCTCTTTAAGAGACACATTGATGTTGGATTGCAGATGACTTATTGAATTTTTGGTATCTTTATGCTTTGACTCTGGGTCTTTATCTGGCAGCTCTGAAACGAAGCGACAGGGAAGAAAGCACACCATCAGACTCGGTATTCTGCATTGTCAAAGTTGCGCGCATGCACAGACACACAGTCCCACAAGAACGCAGACACGTACACATACATGCTTCATTGCCCAGATATATATGTCACACATGTATACACACAAACATACGCACATATATACACATTCTTCTGCTCCTAACAGTTGTGTGACTCTGTGGCAGACTATTGTGAGAACAGACATTCTCCCCTAAGGGCTCAGAGCCACTTACATTGGGTAAGAGAGGTCACAGGAAGGTATGATATACATACTCGGATTACCCAGGAAAAAGCTTATGTATCTGAGTATTTATCTGAGTAGTTCCTGAAGTCTTCTTTAAAACACAGTTGTATTTTTGCTCTGGCTGTGCATAGTCCCAGTATTCGCTGCCTTTGCTATCACTGCCTCTGTAATGGCAGAAATACAGTCATGGATTATTAACAATGGGGTGTTCAAAATTAATCTTCAATGAATCAACATGAAAAACTGCAGCAGTAAAGCTATACATAAACTCAGTAACTCCCCCATATTTTTATATTAGACAACGGCAGAGCGTAGAGTAGCTTCTGTCCCACATACCCGATTCTGGGGCAGTAAAACATCACCACGCACGCTGGAGATACGATACATCTACATTTTACTGGCTTGATTATTACAGACTTTAGTATTCTAGATATTACATTACAAGTCCTTCATTATCATGCTTATGAATTCATACATACAGTCAATCTGTTTAAAATAAAACAAACAAAACCGAAACTCTAAACTATCCATCTTCTCAGCATTCATAAACACTGCACTCAGAAGCAATTGAAGACTTTGACCCTGACGGGGAGATGCTGAGTTGAGGAACTAAAAGAAAGGCTGGGTTTAAACCAAGGACTGGCTTATTTACAAAATGACAAAACGACTGTTGGTAAAATAACTCAAGTAACCAAAAGCAGAGTTAAGTACCAAAATATTATCAAAAATGTGTTGTTTTAACCTCTTTTTAATAATTGTACTTCAGCTTAGCTATTGAACACACTAACAAAAACAGTAAATTTATTCCTGCTCTTGAAAATAAAGGTGAAGTGTGGCAATCCATTCAGTATTTAAATATCCATTCTCAGACTAAAGAAAATTGCTATCGTGTTACAATGCAGACCTCAGCATACATCTTGTGCGATTCAAAAATGTAAATTCCAAACTGGGAGGCCTTACACAGGTTTACACATGACCCATATACACTACATGGCCAAAAGCATGTGGACACCTGACATCCAACATTAATATGGAGTTGGTACACCCTTTGTTGCTATAAAAAATCCCTACTCTTTTGCCAAGGCTTTATACTAGCCAGAAGTATATATATTGCACATTCAGCCAAAAGAGCATTAGTGAGATCAGGTACTGATAGGGCAATTAGGCCTGGCTTGTAGTTGGCTTTCAAATTGATCCCAAAGGTGTTGGATGGGGTTGAGGTTTGGGTTCGGTGCAGGTCAGTCAAGTTCTTCCACACCGTTCTCGAAAAGACAATTGCTATATGGACCATGCTGTGTGTCCAGGGGCATTGCCATGCTGAAACAGGAAAGGGTCTACCCCAAACCGTTGGGGAAGCACATAACTGTCTAGGTGTGATTGTATGATGTAGCATTAAGTTTAGCCTCCACCAGAACTAAGGGGCCTAGCCCAAACCATGAAAAACACCCCCAGACCAAGGGGTGTCCAGATCCTTTTAGTGTCATATAGTGTACGTACTGTAGATATAGGATATTTTTATCCATAAAAAAAAAAAAGATTTAGGTTGCAGAATCTTCAGATATGGGTTCAGATATGAAGTCCTCAGAGTAAAATCATTGTAAAGATTTAAAAACTATTCATACTACTCCCTTTGGAGCATAAATTCTGATAATGAAACTTCTAGTAAATCCAGAGGAGATCTAAACCTGAAAATCTTTATGGATCAAAGCATAAAGTCCCTTCCCAATCGAAATGCTTTTTACATACAGTACAGTGCTGTAAATACACACTGTCACAACCATATCTCCTGTTGCCATCCTGTCCTACTTCTGCCTAAGCTTATTCTCCTTTCAGTCTGTCCCTTTTGGTCTCCTGTGCTGTGTTGAGCTGACGGGGAATTAGACTCTGTTCTGCTGAAACTCATGGCTACTTGTCTCTTTCAAACACCCGTAAACACAAAACCTGTGCATTTGCCACAACACTAGCCGAGCCACCATCCTTCTGTGTGTGCGTATGAGTGTGCATGCGTGTGAGCTAGTTTTTGCGCCCTCAAACCTTTACTTCTTCAGAAAAAAAATCAGGCATGACTACATTAAATAATGCACGCTCTGCGAGACACAAATAAATGTATCAAATCTACAGCATGTAGCTCTGGGAGCTTTTCAGAGTTCATATACATTCCCCTTTTCCCATTATTTATATGGAAAATTTCTGAATCGTGCAGTGGTAGAGCAAGAACAGATCCACGGCTCCTGACAGCTCCTGGTTATGACAGGTTGGCACTTCTCCATCCCGCTGTCCTCCCTCATTTTAAATGTATGAATTTCATTATTTCATTTCCTTTGCTAATTTTCAGAAGTGAAACCAGGTGCCTCAGGGGGACATCCCTGCATTTTAACATTTTTGTTATTTTTTTCATTTTGGCTCATTTTGATTATTCTTGGCAAATACATAATTGTGGTGTAAATGGGATGTGAGGAAACTGGGTTTTTTGATAATAGGGGGTGGAGGCACAGGGGAGCAATGGGGGGTTAGTTGTCATCGAGTGTTTGTTATCCTCAGAGCTCCCCCAGTGAAGGCCCAGTCCTTTTTCAACCCAAACATGGCGCATCCGCAGAAATACAGCCAGCAGTCTACGCCTGCAGGGGATGCCCAGAATAGCTGGCCCTGTCACTTTAAGGGTATCTGCTCGCATGCAGACATGGCTAGGCTGTGGGAAGGGAATAGAGGGACATCCAGGGAGGGGCGCAGCCTCTGAATCCCCAAAATTTCCTCTCAGTGCTCCAGTGCCAAAAGACTTCTCCCAGCTTTCAAGCCCCACATATCTCCATTTCTCTCTCTCTCTCTCTCTCTCTCTCTCTCTCTCTCTCTCTCTCAGGCCCTTTGGTGTGCTGTTCAGGAGCTGCTGGCCCTTCAGGTACAGCTCTCTGGTCCTCAGAAAGGGTACCAGCACGTTTGAAAGAGGAGATTGATTAGTGTCGCATTCTCATCGGGGGCACTCCATCCTCGGCGCTAATGAGTGACTGGAGCGGGTGAGACGCAGCGGGCGGGAGCTGCATGCCCGCCCGCACCCGAAAAAGCGCAACACAATCCTATCTCCCTCAGTCCAGCATGTCGCCCCAAACAGCCCCCTCCCCAAGGGATTCTGGGTATATGCCCTGTCTTAAGGTACAGCTATGTGCAGGGCGGGCATCAGGCTCTGGTAATGGGGGACAATGCGGTAAGCAGTGACTGATGCCCCTGACTGCTGACCTCTTTAGAAAAAAGGGGGAGAGAAAACACACAACACCCGTTGCCGGTCACATTATCCAAACACATTCTAATTACATCTTGCCACAACAATAAAGACTGTCATCAATCAAGGCAAACACAAATAGGACTGGCATCAGAGGACGGCTCCCCACGTTAGGCCAGTGAAATAGAGCATGGAGAGAGGCAGAGGGGGTACTGTGGTCCAAAGTGAGGCCCAGTGACTGCTCAGTGTTCACAAGGTTCAGCGGTTGAATGTGTTCAGCAGTTCAGTGTGCACACTGTGTAAAATGGCTTGGTGTTGATTTTATTTTGTTTGTTTTTTTACATTCATTAGCTTTTGCATACATAACATTGCCTTCAAAATCTCAGCAGCTGACACATGAGTTCAGTATCTCAGGGCTTTCAGTAGGTGCTAATTCGTTCATGAGCTTGGCATACTATGTTGCTTTTGATGCGTATGTTCAGAATTAAGTGATTAATGAAGCTTGAAACCTACACCACCATTGTACCTTTCTATAATTCTATAAGTGTGTTCAGTAGCTCAATGTGTCTTTTAGTTTACACGACTTGATCATTCTGGTTCTGGAAAATTAACTAGAACAATGAACAAAAACATCAGTGCACTTAAACTGGGAATATACATCTGCAAATAATTCACAGCTAATCACTGAAAGACAAGGAGTTTTTCAAGGATATAAATAAGCTCCAACTAAATACACTTACTTTAGCTTCCTCAGTTTCCCATTACTGTTGCCTTTTGTGGTAGTGTTGTCTTTACAAACTCCTTTGCCCATGGCTGCTCCTGGAGACTTACTATCCTGTAGGTTTTCATTTCAACCCTAATTTGGTACACCTGATTCTACTAATTAGCAGCTCAACAAGATCTCTAGCTCAGGGCGTGTCAAAATGAATCCCAAGGGGGCCGCAGTGTCGGCTGGTTTTTGTGATTTCCTTTCAATCAACTGCCAATTAACACCTTGAGAACAAGGTGTGTGGATTACTTAGCCAATCAATGACTTCAATGAAATACTTATGCCAAGAACACCTCAAAAACCAGCAGAAACTGTGGACTTCCAGGACTGGAGTTTGACACCTGCACTCTGAGGTGTGCTTTGTTAGGGTTGGAGTGAAAATCTACAGGACAGTAGATCTCCAGGAACCTGCTTTAGACAAACTCAGATAGGGTAAGTAGAAAAGTACCCTTTCTGTAGGAACATGAGACATCATTTACATAAATAGAATAATGAATAAAACTATTAATCAAAGATATTATTCTGAACATCAAAAGTGTGATTTCGCTGGTTCAAAAAGACTTTTAACATGGATGTCCTGGGAAGTTAATATACAGCAATTTTAAGCTAGGCAAACTTATTAACTGCTTTGTTAAACAAGTTAATAAACCACATAGGGTTTTGATAATATGTTTTTAGAAATCCAATCTTTTCAGATTAGATCAGACAGCGAATCGATCACGCTGCTTAACATAATGATAAGCCTTGGATTTGTATTTATCAGGTGTGGAACACCCAGCTGGTGGGGTGTAATTAAAGATGGAAGAGGTCCAGGAATGAGGAGGGGGTGTCTGAAAGTACATTTTTATACTTTAATTTTTTCTCTTTTAGAGAAAAAAGCTAGGCTTTTTTGGACTTCTCTACATTCTCCACAGCAACAACATGAAACTCGAGTCCCAGGTACTTTCCTTCCCATTAAAACTCGGGAATCTTCCACCATGTAGTACATTTCAGTACCTCCCAGAAATTCCCCCCCCCCCACTTCCCCCTCCAGTGCACTCCCTTCGCTTCCCATCCCAGACCAATGGAAGAGAACAATACTTGTCTCCTTACCTCAAGAGCCTTCCGCTTACTCATCAGCAAACCCTGAATATCTCCCGCCACCTTCGCCACAAGCTCCATGGGGGAGTTCTTCACGACCTCGAACTGGCCCTTTTTCTCATTATAAATCTGCACAAGAGAAGAAAGGAAGACAGGGTAAGTGAAAACTTGCATAACAGACTCAATTCGATCACTGGGATCCACAGCAAGACCTTTCCTCAAGCTTGTTTCCCCAGTCTTCGCTTCTTGACACCTGATGTTACCACTACCCAAGGTACACTTTTACACCACCGCAGGAGTTCACAAACGCTCAAACCCCTCCTGGGGAGATTCAAAGAGTGCCTCCCCCGCGTCCACCACTGTTTGTGAAGGGCTGCCTGAGAGGTGTGTGATAAAGGCCTCTCAAACACGCGGGCTTGTGGGAGCCATCGTCCTGCTCCGAGCCGCGCTCTGTTTCCACAACAGACCCCGATGAGAGAGATACACAAAGCACCGCTGACATGAGACGGGAAACAAGAGGCATGGGGCAGACAGCGGTGGCTGTGCTCATTCTGTCAGGGAGGCAGCTGCAGCTGTTGTTCGCTTGCCACGTGTGGTGCGTTGGTTGTATTTCATTCACTGCTGGCCTGTAATAACTGGTGTTGCTAACAACAAAATAAATAAATAAATAAATAGCGTAATTAAATTCTTGACTATTTGTAACATTAGCTAGCAAGCACCTCTGCAGATGTTGTAAGTCTTTTGTAATATTAATTAGTAGCACGCATTTGTTTATCTTGAATATCTGTTCTAAGCTAAAGCCTCAAATCGAATTTATTGATGAAAAGTTTAAAAACTAAAAAAAAACTGAAAGATATCAATACATGCTAAACAGCACTGCATGTCATGGTCTGACAAAATGTGTTACAAACTGTGGAGTGTGCTGTATATCTTTAAAAATGTAGAAGAAGATGAGTTTAGTTTAGTTAGAGTTAGAAATGTATGGATTACAATATTTAGCATTTTAGCCTTCAGCTGCACAAAATAAATACTACACTCCACTTACTATTTCAATTTAGCAATCATTGGAGACAGTGGTTGAACTTCATCCATTTTACACCTATAGTACAAATACATTTGCCAGCTACGGAGAAAATCATAGATGGATGCACCTGGTTTCATCTGGTTTCATCTGGTTTCACAATGACCCCTTTGGCCCTCTGGACCTGCAGAAAAACAACTTGCGCTGCTTTCGCAATACTCATTTGAGCCAAGGCTCATTCCCCTTCAAGTATTGTTCCATGAATCCCAAAATATCTACCTTTGAAATTCCCCCTCAACTCTGGAGCATAGACACTATCTCTCCTCCCTGCTCTGGCTGTGGATATTGAGAGATGGGGATTGCACGCTTCAGAGCACCAGTTCATTCAGAAAGCAGAAGATTGCAGCTCAGAACCGGGATCCCCTTATCTCTCTCTTTATCCCGCTCCTCTTTAGAGATTATTTCAGAGGGTTCCAGCAGATGATGGCCTGGAAACTCCATTGTAAATGAGGTTGCACGTCACTTTCTGGAAGTTTATAGCTGCCATTGCCTTTCTGTTTTCGCCTTCATCGGTGCACCGAACCGTGTGACAATGCATAATCCATGAGTACCACTGCCTTCTCCTCAGCAGATATCTCCAACCCAGAATGACTGGTGAGAAGCTTGCAGGGATAAGTGGGAAGGAAAATAAAGACGGCATCATGATTATTGCTTACAAATGGTATACCGTAAAGCTCCATAGGAAGAGATTTGTGCCATGAGTACGGGGAGAAAAGCATCAAAATAAATTCAGGTACTGTTAAACTATCGGGGAATTCCACTACATGCTTTTGGTGACACTATAATGAGGATCATCAGCACCTTTTTTCCATCCAACTCCACCTTCTTCAACTTCAGAAATGAAATTTTCACAACCTGCCCTTGCTTGGGTAGTGCAAATATTTTAAAATGCAGCCCATGGATAAGGATGAAAATCCATCACTGTTCCAGGTTCTTTATCCAGCAAGGAAATAGCACTGTTTCAGCAGCTGAACAGCTGAACATTACAAATGATCCACTGAATGTAGGTAAAAAAAGAGAATGGCAAAATTGCCTTATGCAAAAGTTTCCATTAGAAATAATCTTATATTCACCTCAAACTGCAAGGTTCAATTAAAAACTGAAAAGCGCCAACTTCTCTTTTTGCATTCCAAATGTGCTGATGAGGTCACAGTTACGAATATTCACACAGTGCATTTTGGGAAAGCGCCACTTCACTTCATTTAGCTTGCAACAAAGTGGTATCGTATGGTTAATTCACTGTTTGTAATGGCAACACCAATGTAGAAGATGTGACAGGAACATGATACACTGTACCACAGTATGCCACTCTCAAAAACATTTCTATATGGAAGGGTTCTCTGTTCCATTACTATTTTTGAAAGGAAGATTAAAAAAAACTTTCTCTATTTTCCTTTTGCATACTATTCTTCCTGTTTACTGTTGTCAATTAAGAAAATTATGCTTGTCTGCATGACACCATGAGACAGACCTGGCCCAGAGGGTAAAGGTCACTGAAAGGAATGGCCAATGGCCTGTCCTCCAGAGGGGACAGAAGACTCATTGGCCCTGGTATTTAGGAGACACTCATAAACCTTATTTTCCTTCCTTATAAAATTAGCAATAAATATTTTTTTAAAGTAAATCTTAATTTAGACCTTGATGCACTGATGGACAACACATAATGTAGATGTTTTCTATGTACAATAAGCCTGCTAAATGCTTAGAACTTCCAGGAAAACACTTTCATGGGTTGACTTGTTTCAGAAAACAACATTAAAAGGGTCACTAATTATTTAGAACAACTGTTTATTGCAGAGCAACTGTCAGGCAGATACTAACCTGATTTATACCGACGTATCTAGCATCGTCCCAAATAATTATGACTGTTTGTAGACAGTCCACCTCTGTGACTAGATGTTCTTTAAACAATTTTGAAAAAGCAGTGGCAAAAAGAAAAAAAAAAATCCATTAGCTGATTTGTTCTGCATCCCCTTTACGGCATACTTCAATTACCAACCCCGTAAGTCATTAGCCAGCGGTTTAGAAGAGGCGCAGACTGTGGAGCCCCAGATGAAAGCAGTAATCAGGTGTTACATACTCTCTCAACCAATTAAAGGAGATTTTCCTCAAAGTAGTGACAACCATTAACTGTGTCTTATTAAATCATAAAACATGACCTGCGTTTTCCTTTGCTCCATCATCCGTCTGCGCCCGTGCCTTTTTAAATAATGCATTTTTTCAAGTCTGTGTTTGTTTTTAAATCAATATTCATCCACTTAATGCGTGGCACCATCTCCAGAATGGCCTCCCAGAAACAGATTCATGAATATAAAATGGACGACATCATCACTGTACCATTTCACAAAACGTATGCATAAACAACTTACTGCTATGTAAATGCATATTGCTTCATAAATGCTGTAGCATGCTTGTGTAATCACTTCAGATCTACCCTGTTAAGGAATACCATTAGACTAAGCTATGTATTAGGGGGTTCAGTCTATTGGTACATTTATTTCATATCCAATTTCCATAAGCACTATTGACAGAAAAAAATGGATATCTCAGGGCATCTGAAGAACAGAAGGGGTCTTTCCCCTCCATGAGATAATCTATGAAGGGAGGGGAGGTGAGCAGCTCTGGTGAGTGGGCAGTGGGGACAGTGCGCCAGGGAAAGTGGCTGGTGTGAGGCTGTGATCTCCCAACACTGGAAGATGGGTAAATATGTACTCACTGGCACTCTCCTATGCAAGGCACGCCACAAAGGCATCCTAGTGTTGCCATGAGTCAGGGTGGTCAAAGGGAAGGAAAGGGTGCTGATTGTTAGTGCTGCAGAGCTCAAAGCTAGGTTTTAAGCTGCAGTGCCTCAATACCCACTGCCCCCCTCCCCCCCCAACCACCACCACAGTAAATAAATAAATATAATCTGCAAGTATGGGCTCTTGCCTATACTCTGCATGCAGCCTTGCCAGTTATGATGATTTAGCCCACTGAGTTCCAGTACGTGTCAGTGCAAACACATAAACACACACATGCCCGCACACACACATTTTCACACTGCAGAACGGACAGATGGAGGAAGAGGACACAGAATATGAGGAGAGCAGCTTGTAACATAAAGTGACAGCAAATACAAATGTCCACTGAGCAGGGCTGCTTCCAAAACTGATAAGTATGGTCAAAAATCTGCTGTCATTTTTGAGAGCTAAAATACAAGAAAATGCCATAGAATCACTGGCAATACAAAATGTTTTACCCTCAACATTTCATTTTAGTGGCTTCTAAGGGCACCGAACAGACCTGAACAGCAGATTCCAGAGCAATCTCCAGCTGTCTACATTCGCAGATAGACAGACTAGGAAGCAGATAAAACCATGCAAGTATCAGCAATCTGCACTTTAGAGGAGAAATGAATCCTTTCAAAGTCCCAGCATGTATCTAGGTTGCAAAATTAGTCTAGGGCATATCATCGGGACAAAAAAATGGTCTAAGTGCTTCTAAAATAGTGTGCTGGAACATACAGAGAGAGGGACATCAATCACCTGCAATCATGTGGAGCACTTTAAATTCCTTTCAGCCACAGGAAATCGCATCTTCATCAGTGGAACAAGACAACAGAATCAGGCCTTGAGGCTTTGGGCTTGGGGGGAGGGGGGTGGGTGTGGGTTGGTAGGCTGATAGTATGCTGCATCTCTGAAGCATCAGTGGCCACCCTTTCTCCCCTCAACCCCGCCCAAAAGAACAACATCAGTGTCAGTGCACTGTACATTATAGTGTTGGTGGTGTGTTCATCATTAGCACTACTAGTACTATTGATGTATTGTGTCCTATTAAATGTCACTTAAAGGAGACTGGATACACACACACACACACACACACACAGACACACACATAAACAAATATGTAGGTTTAATATGCGTAGTTGCCTGGTGGACACCTGTAGACAGCAGATCACCTGGCCTATGACTGTACTAATCGCCATTATACTTCATGTGGATCATGAGAAATACATGAAGAATTATGTCCATACAACAGAGAACTGGTTTAAAGCAAATAAACAAGCATGTACAGACTACAGCGCTAAGAAAATGTATTTCAAGACAACAAAAATTTCACTCTCTAAATGTGCACTGCCTTTCTTTTTGAAGTGTGTGTGTGTGTGTGTGTGTGTGAGTGTATACAGTATGTGTGTGCGAAAGCCTCAATATGTATTTAAAGATTGGCCTCTCACGTGCCACCCCACTCAAGGAACAGAGAACTGTGATGTGTTCATTTTTTCTTGGCTACGTATTTTTCATGGCTGTACAGTATGTCTAAGTATTCAGTTCACATTTTTCACCTCAATGGCAATTTGTAAAAACGGAACCATACAGTCATCAGAATCACTGTTTCAACACACATGCTTTTACAGCACATCTCGTTTAACTTTTTGCCAAATGCAACCTCTAGTCTGGCAGTTTTTTTTCATGGGACTCAACCACAAAAAGCAGGCTTCCCATCACCATTAGCTTTTCTGTGCACTGAATCCCCATCCCTAAAGGTCGCAGACAGACCAAATGAGGGAGCTGAAGCCTTTGACTGTGTGCTCTTTTCAGACTGTGAGCTGTAATCTGTGAAGGAGAAAGAGCTCATGTGCTGCGTGCCCTGCTAATCGGCCTCGCTCCCACCCGTGCGTCTGCCTGAACGGGCTCTCCGGACCCTGGCCTCATCCCAGCTCCACTGTCTGGGGCTTTTCACTCCAATTAAATCAGCTCCTTTTATGCAGCAGATCTCCTGTTTTTGGCCACTGTTCGCCCTTCAGGAGTTTTGCGCATGGAAACTGGTTTGGCCATTGCCGCATTCTCCTCTCTGCTAAAGTAAAAAAAAAAATGTCACTGTCAAACTCAGCTGAGCTCGTGTTTCAGGAGGTTCCATCAGTTCCTGCAGATTTACAGACTGCTACAAAGTGCACGCCTGAATAGTCACAGACTTGGCTATTTGGACATTTGTACTATATTTTGATTCATCTTTATTGAGGTCCAAGTGACCAGTTTTACCAAATGCAGCAACAAGCAAAATCCATAAACAACACTTCGCCAGCTGATCTGATTCCATATTCACAAAGTATGCCAAATATTCCTTTGATTCGGTGTAAAATGCAAGGCTCAGCGTTTATGGAAAAGTAAAATTGCATGTTAAATGGGATACAGTTTCTGCACCGGTGAACATTGATCTGGTTAAAGCAGGGATATCGCAAATGCATCCTGTAACTCAAGTTACCCCCACACCCCACTAAAACCATTTGTCAAGAAAAAATGCATCTTTAGTTTATATGAATACGGTATGTAAAACAGCCCTAGATAGCTTGCTGCACTATACACTTCAGCAAATAATGTGAATTCAATTTTCTCGATGAAAGAAATGAAGACAGTTAAATTATTATACCATGCAGTTGTGCAGTCATTTGCCTGTTGTGGTGATGCTCTGGCTACCAAAACCCCTAACCACATTTTCCCTGCAGTCCATAAACCAATGCATATGCCATTATATGTGAAAGTATTAAAAGTCCAAAGGAAGGAAAAAGTGAAAAACTGTATACAAAATGTATCTTTTTTTCCTTTCTATATAAAAGAACATTGCAGCTTTAGACTCACTGAAGAACCGAAGTGTATTTTTTCCAGTTTCTCGAAGAGCGCAAGCCGGATTCTGCGTGAGCAGAGAGTCAGTGTTTTCTGTTGGTGTGGCTGCAAAACAAGACTGACTTATCGCTCCGTGAGCACGGGCTCAATAAAAACAGTCTGGCGTGCGCACAGGCAGGGGTGACAGAGACAGATGCCACATCATTAAGGAATATTAGTGAGCTCTGTATGGGAAGGACTGGAACCACGTGCCCTGAAAGAATTCAATAAAAGAATGTAGCGAGAACATCGGCTCGTGCCTGGAGAGGACAGTGTTGCTGCCCACAATCTTCTGTGTGGGCCCCACTGTTTGCCTGGGCTCTTCCAACTTCTTAATTAAAAGTGGCTATAAAACGACTTGTCTTTTTAATTAAATTTCAACATAAGGGACAGAGGATTGCCAGTTTTCAAATAATCGATGAATCCAGGGCATGTTATCATTATACTATGGCCTACACAGGAAAAAATATGACCTGTTTGTGCGTACAAATTTTATACAGTCATGGCTATGCGCACTGTTTGCAGGGATGTTTTTCTCCAAGCTCTTTATTCAGCTGACAGACTCAAAGCAAAGCAGCCCCAACCACCGTCTGTACCCAGCCCAACCATTTTCTCCAGACTGCTTTCTCTACTTTCAGTTCCAGTTTGGCATTTGACGCTTTCGAAAAAAAACGCAGCATCAATTACAGCAGGTCAGGGAAAATGCACGCTCCTCATGAGGGACGGGAGCCATCGGGCCTGCCGAACGGCAGCGTTTTCTTTTCGTTTCACTCCAAACTCAATTAAAAATCCAGGCGAGGCGACAGACAAGGACTCTGCCCTCAATAAGTATCCGGCGCGACCCTTGCAGCCGGTGCGTACCCATCCCTTCCGGCCACACTCTCTCAGAGCAGAAGTGTCCCTCAGGAGGGACAGGAACGGCACCAAACGAGGCCCTCGTTTGCCGCATTTTTTCATTTTCGCCAGAGGTTTATTTTGATGCGCTTTAGAGTGTCCGCGGTGAAGTGGCTGCGCTGAAATTGAGGTGTGCTTCACGGGGACCCGACCGCGCCGGGGTCGGGGCGACGCTGCACGTGGCAGCCCCCATCGCGAATTTCGCGCTCTCATCTGAAGCCGCCACCGCCCGCCCCGACGGTCCTTAAATCCGGGCTGTAATCTCACAGATTGCAGGGGCATATGCAGCAGCCACTGAAGCAGCAGGCTTTAGAGCAGCAGCCTGGCAGGGGCAGCGCGGGCGGTGCTACCCAAAGTAAGGGGAGGGGCTGTCAGAGGCTCTTGCAGGCCTCCAGATTTTTTTCTTTTTGCGTGTGTTGGTTCCCGTCCCCAGATGCCACCAGGGCAGCTGTTCAAAGACTGGCATTAAATCTCCTCCCCGTGTTCAACACGCCGCGTGGCCCATTTGCCACAGTTTTGTTTCGGCGCTGCACCCTCCCACAAGGGCCCACGTTACTCAGCGCAGGAAACGGCAGTCGGTTAAATATTTACACATCTGTCATCTTCAGTTCTGCGTCCGGGAAAGGCTTATGGGTTATGTAAAGCCTCGCGTCGGGAGGGAGTCTTTCCGATGCCTTTTTACGGAGGAAAGAGTGCGTGTGCTCATTCGTCTGATTTCCTTTCTCTCTTTTTCTCTGTCACTCCCCCTTTTTCACACATTGTCGAACATCTGTATGTGTCTAAAGGCTATTCTGCCATATTTTGGTAGTACAGAAGGTTCAAAGGGAGAAAGCTGCTAAGTCCAATAGTTTCTCAGCACAGGACCTGGGCCAGGAAACAGTGTGCATGACGCCTGACGGTCTTATATTCTCCGCTGCTCTTACTCAGAATGACAAACTGCAGACATAAGAAAGGAAGGGGATGGGCTGTAAAATGGCCTCACACCATTTCACCGCTCCGCTTTAGCATTTTCCTGCGTCTGGCCCCCAGGCACAAGCTTTCCTCCTGCTCTGTGTTACGTCTGTCACTCAGCCATTGCCCATCTGCCGCCATGGTCTGAAGACGCAAGTCAGATTATACCTGGACTAACTAACCATCTAACTATCACCACTCCCAATTTGGAATCATTTTTATGACTTTAATCCCTCTACTTCGTGCCTATAGCAATTTCATTTTACATGTACCTCCATCCAGCACTTTTATTGTACTTTGTATTATTATCTTGATGTTTTAGCTTGTCACGCCTCCCAGTTTGACTTAGCATAGGTTAGGTCAGAGAGTAATGTTTACTGTGTGAACTGGACTTAATGCGCTCCTGGCAATGAATAACTGCTACAAAATGAGTATTGTACCTTGCACTTATTGTACGTTGCTTTTGATAAAAGCATCTGCCAAATAAATGCAATGCAATGTCTGCAGAGGAGCAAGATGATGGGCATGATAGATTCATTTTCTCTGTGCCAGCGACAGTTGTTTTGTTGCAGGAATACAAGTAGGCCAGAGAGTGGAGGCTTCCTAAGCCTATGTAGCATATCCCCGGCTTTGGAGGGGAGGTGGGGAGAGGGGGTTGAGGTGGCTAAAATCAGACACACAGGCTTCTCCTTTGTCTGCAGGCCCCAGCTCCGCACCCCACGCTCGGCTCGAGTTTTCTGCTCGGCGCTCGGCTACAGGTGTCTGGCCATGATGAATGAGGCTCTGAGATGAGGTGAGAGATGAACAGAAGCCTCGGAGCCAAAGACTGGGGCCCTGTCTCTGTCCCTGTGACACATTGTGCACAGGTGACACCATCAATTTAAAGCTCATTAGAGGCAAAAGGTGAGCAGTTCCTCCTCCAGACCAGACTTCTCTTTATTCCGCTGTACCAGACACAGCCTCAGACACAGCATGCCACCGCAGCCATGCGCCTACTACAGTTTCAGCCTGCTGCCGGGTGGGGCTCAATTTCCAGCTGCACCTGAGTTGACCTGAGGGTGGATGTGTCATTAGCCAGACATTCTTAGTTTACATCCGTAGTTTACATTTTACATTGGCTTGGAAAGGGTACACACACACACACACGCGCGCGCGCGCGCACACACGCACACAGACGCATTCACATAGGCACGTGCACACACAGTCTGCACAAACAAAATTGTCCAGACGAGGAGGCAGCACTAAAGCGAGCTCCCTCACTGTTTTGTGGCAATAAAAAATTACACTCTGTCAGCAGTGCCATGAGAAGTGATATAATCAAGTAATAAAACAACAGAGTAATAAAACCATTAATGTGGATCAACAAATGTTTACCAGAACAGGATTTCTGCTCGGGCCAGCAATGGCTTTCTCTTCATTCATTCTTAAGAAATGTATTTTTCTCATTTTCTGCTTTAGACAGAGATAAATGATGCACCCTGTATTAAATTGCTGATGGCACAGAATATTTTTTTTTTGTAAATCCCAGTAGTTTCCTCAAAAAAGACTGTAATGAAAAGTCATCTCTCTTTTTCTTTTCCTTCTCCATCTCTTTCTCCTTCTCTGTCCCTTTCTCTCTCTCTCTCTCTCTCTCTCTCTCCCCACTGTATTAGCTGCCCGCTGTAGCGAAGGAGAGTTAATCACAGTGAGATTAATCAGCGCTGACAGACTCTTCCTGTTTCCTGACACTGGGCATTGCGCAGGCAGGACTGGGTGCACAGCAGCTCTCACCCCCTTGCGTCCCAAAACAAACCTTTACACAGTCACTACACCCCCCCCATCCACCCTCACAGGGGGAGAGCCCACAACGCATGCAGGAAATTAATGGATTAATCCCGTAGTCGGAGTCATTCCACACGTCCGTAGATAGCAGCGGCGCTAGACAGTTTGCTGTGTACGGACCCGGAGCTGTTTAACACTCGACTGTCGTCCATCTCACGGGGGGCCTCACAGGAGTCTTAAAAGGAAAATAAAGATAAAATAAACTCTGAGAAAGAAAAGGCGGGAAAGAAGGGGGAAGCGCTGCAATGCCTCAAAAACCGATTCACATAAATCCTGTGATATGTTCCATTCTTTCGGCATTTCATCTCAGTTAAACGCTCAAGGAGTCGCTGCACTATAAAGAATTGCCGTTTACACAGCTTTCCCACAACATTCGGTGGTAACTGAGTGGATTGGCCTTTTCGCTGCAGAGGGAGCACTTTGTATTCTGTGGATATACAGAGATACATCAGTCTGTAATTACAGTTCCATGCCTGTCATTGTTTCCGAAGGAATACGTTTCCTCGCAGGGTTTTTACCTCACACCCAACATCAAAACCATGTCTAACATGGGCCATCTGAAACAATTAATTGAAGAATCAAGATAAAGACAGCCTTCTGAACAGTTGCCAGTGTACATTTGCATAGGACCATAAAAAAGGTGCAGCTTCCAATTCATTTAGCAAACATTAATAAGCAATGTCAATGATGCTGCCTCAAGACAAGACAACAGTCTCAGTATGGAGCTAATATAATTAAGCTACAATTAAAAACGCATCAAACTGACATGCAGTCATAGGTCGTTTTAAAATTATACCTGGGGTGCTATACTAAAATTCAGACTGGGCAGGTAAAAGTGCTGGCAGAGAGTGGGGTGACCCTACAATGGAGTTAGTGCTCCAGGACAGCAACCTTTGCATGAAGTTAGTGTCGCGGGGGGGGGGGGGGGGGGGGGTGGTGTGGTGGACCTCTCCACAGTGATCATGTCCCATGGGGTAGTGGGGGAAAGGGAAACAGCCTGTGCCTCTGCTTGGCTTGACTACACGTCTCTCATTAGTGCTCTGATCTTACACAGCTGACAAGAGTGCCACGCTGTCTGTCATTGTGAGCAACATATCAGTCCTCATAATCAGCATGTCTCCTCACTGACTCCCACAGCAAGCTTTTATCGCTAGCATCCCTCCTACTCATCCTTTTTTCCTACCAAAAACTGTGCGTTTATCCCTTCAGAACTCTATAATAACCCAAGAATAACTGACCTCATATGGCAGTGAAGCAACAATGACACTCAGAAAGGTTCTGCACATACGTGTTCCTGGTGTACAGGAGGAAACGGGCTGGTCTGCGTGATAAGGTGCCCAGGGGGTAGTCCCCTTTCATTTCTCAGCTATTATTTAATCTTTCCATTGGCAAATGTGACAAAAGACTGACAGATCCATGAAGATGTACAGTGAGTGCCAACATAACACGCAAGCCTTGGTTAAATATTGGCATTGTGGGATATCAACCTAATTGCCTTTGAAACATCAGATTGCCATAATTGTATGAGTTCCCATCTTGACCGGAAAAAAAAAACCACACCAAGCCAGGTGTTTTTTTTCAATATGTGCACAATCTATTTCAACAGTATGATCTCAGTTTTTTTTTCTATGAATGCTAAGAAAAAGGTCTTCAGGTAAATGTTAGAACTGTTAAACCACCTATCTGTAGCCTCTCTTCAAAATACTATCACGGAACCCAAAGATCCGAAGAGACGAATAGTACCCTAATAGTGGGGGTTGTTGTTTTAAATTAAAACAGCAGATTTGGAATAAACAGTAATAAACAAGTCACTATAGGTTGGGGAAAAAAATGTTACCCACAAAACGGTTCTCAAATGTAACATCTTTCCCCTCGCAGCACTAATTCCAGAGCTTGAAACGATTCTTTAATTAAGTTGTGTCCTACATATTGTACTGTAACAATCTGACAAAAAGGAGGTTTAGACATATTTCAGAGTAGTGCTTGGGGCCTGCTATTAATATCTATGAATATTCTTGTGAACTGTACATTTAATGGCTGCCTTTCACAATTTGGAGACAGAGAAGCGAAGAAATTACAATAAAAGCGTATTTCAGCTGATGGGTTGGGGTTTTTAATAAAATAATTATTTTACTACATTAGTACATATACTGTATATAATATTTGTGTCCGTTCATTTTGGTGGAGTTAAAGTTGCAATTCCAAATCATTCACAACCGTTTATTTACAGTTTCTGAGAAATTAAAGACTAAATGACTACAACAAATGTGAAAACTAAAAAGACTTTGCTTAACAAACACTTTCTAACCAACACATAATTAAATTAAATCAAATATAAAACTATATATGATCTACATTGTGACCCCTTAATTCCACACTAAGAGGGCAAAAACAAAATATTTCTACAGCAAATAGCAGGGAATAAAAAGTTAAAATTTTGATTGCATAAGTCCACAAAGCAAATGGGGGCACATGACTTCAAAACCCAGTAAAGAAGTAGATGCTTTAGCCTTTCCAACAGTCTGTCTATTTCAGTATTTCAGGAGCTTAAGTACTTAATTTCCGAGCAGTAAAAGGAAATGAGCAGAAAGAAAAAGCGTGCCCCACTTTGTTGTCACAGAACCAATTAGAAAGTGCATCTCCTCCTGGGTAAAGGCCTGACCCTAATTAAACAACACACTAGAGGCTTGCACCCAGGCTGGGGTCAGCACTACGCAACACATTACTCCAGCCCACATAGCCACCTTCCAGGCAAGCACAACACACATGCACTCCATAAACATGCATCTGCACACACACACACACACACACACACACACGATTGCATGTGCACACACACACACACACACACACACACACACATGCATGCACCTATATAAACATGCACCTGCACACACACACACACACACACACACACACACGATTGCATGTGCACACACACACACACACACACACACACACACATGCATGCACCTATATAAACATGCACCTGCACACACACACACACACACACACGCACATGTGATTTAATGTGCACATACACACACACACGCACACGTGATTTAATGTGCATACACACACACACATGCATACACCTATATAAACATGCATCTGCACAAACTAACACATGCATCTGCACACGCACACACACATGCATGCACCTACATAAACATGCATCTGCACACACACATACACACCCAGACACATGTGCATATCAGGCTGCAGAAACAAACGTACAAACAAATGAACAAGCAGCATGCACACGTTATCTCATCATTGAAAGGATGCGTCACCCTTATTGACTGACATTTGTGATTAGATCACTGATTTAGAACAGTGCTCTCAGTGAAACGTGTGACTGAGTCCTTGAGCAGACTTAATCCAGGTCTGTGAAACACCACAGAGATTCAAGTAACTATATGTAGCAATAACCTTTCTCTGTCCTTTCTCTGTCTGTCTTATACATATTTTTATTTTCCCTTATCACTCACTCTGCCCTTCACATCTACTATATTATACGCTAATATACTGTAAACACATTGTGCTCTATATATATATATAATGTTTGGAAGAAGATGAGGGAATAAATAAATGACATGCCTCTAAAATTACATTTTTTAAATGTTCACATCATTACCTTTTCCTTATTTTGCATTATACCCTCCAAAGACTAATGCTTTAAAAAATTTTATTTATTTATTATTTGTTTATTTTTTATGATTAGGAATGTGAATTCAGTCTAATTAAGGATGACCAAAGATGAGGAAAAGCATAGCATAAAATCAACACAGGGGCCCTCATCGGGTGGCAAGGCTACCCAATTAGCTTCCAAAATCGCAGGAAAGTCTGGAGACAGCCCAGATAAAGCACACTAAAAAGAGGGCTTTGTTTCTGTTAAAATAAATTGGTTGAAACGGAACAAACGGAGCAGGAGAGGAGCAGTGCAGGCCAGGAGCCTGAAAAGGGGAGTGAAGCGCAAAGGGGTGCGGTATAGCACAGGGCCAGTGCTGTGCAGAGCAGGATAAGGCTAAAAGCTCTCAGAGACGCACCGCCCTAATGCTGCTGGAAGCTGAGTCAGCAGCTGACCTTAGTATTTGCATCAAACAATTATTAAGAGGAATGATGAAGCTGCATAATATTGAACTATTATTTTGGGGGGCCTCTATTACCATTATTGCCAAAACTGGATTTGAGTCCAAAAAAAATAATACCCATGAAATAGAGCTCGTTGGCAAATATCTGCGCTTATCAGTATCACATGCCAGAGGCTTTTTTATTTATTTTCTACCGATGGCAGTAATGTAGTTATAGTTTCCTGCTGCACTGTAATGCTAGGGGTCTTAACTCCACTCAAGGGGTCTAGGGGTCATAAATTCCATCAAGTGGCATGTTTAAATATATTGCTCTTCGCAGTTTTTGCCCCACATGTTTCTTTAATTTTGGAAAGAAAAAAAAAAAGCCACCACAGATTTTTAAGTCTCTGGGAAAGGAGGCAGCATTGTACAGAATGTTCACTGTCTAGGTTCCTCTCCATTCCTGTCACTAGATGTTCCACAGCAGAGCTTTACTCACCACAGCACAAACTCCACAGACAAACAGACGTTCCACTAACTGCATGTAAACAATAAGAGCTGGAGGAGGCAGACAGCCCTCAGTGTCATGCAGCTGGGTGACTGGGGGGTTGTGATCGTCTCACAACTCGACCCAAAGCTCCTCTCGGGCAAGGCGAGCCAGAGGAGGCCACACTATCACACCACCACAGCCTCGCAGGCTTGGCCCCAGAGTAATCCCCCCGCAGCCCCCGCCCCACCCCCTCCCTCCCCCATCCCTCCCCCTCTCCCACCAAAGACCCAAGATAAAAGGAGCAGCTGACTCCAAATGTCACACCGCCGATCTGCACTCTTCATCCAATCTTGATTTTTTTAAACCTTCCGGTTTAATGCTTTCATCGGTGCTCCACAAACAGCCGATTGTTCTGGGAATGTTTGAGTGGCAATGTGAAGGAGGGCTCCTTGATATTATCACATGTGCACAGTTACGCAGGGGTCAGAGAGAGGATGTTTGAATGCAAATCTTGAGTCAGCTAGGACATATCAGATAAGAAATATTTGTACTAGTGACCCGGTGAGGTTAGCTGCATTGACCATGTTTAGAGAAAGGTTATGATGCCCCCACAAAATGGGCATGTTTTTATCAAATGGAATTTGACCTAATCAACCTCCCTAAAGCAGGTAGATCCATGAAGCTGATTACAAAGTAAATTGTAAAATCTGTTGCGTATGTATTTTCCGGGCTTGTTTATGGGAAGCTGGACAGATGACTAATGTACTGTTCCAGTACGTTTACGCAGTCCTCAGTAATGGAGGGTTTTGTATTCTTCATTTTATGTGCTGCGGGGAGAAAAGGCAGCCTCACAGCGGTCGAGCAGCCAGCCGGCTATCTATCACGACGCTAGCTTACGTACTGCATGACACATACCTGCAGTGCGCCAACTGCGTCCATACGGAGGCCTGAGTGACAGCTGTGCAGCGTGCAGGTGTGTCGCTGTCACCCTGGACACGGAGGGGAGACATGGAGGACAAAGTACACACTGACCTATCCCTGTCCTCTCACAGCTGGGCCGAGCGAGAGGGAAAGCGGCCAGCATAACAATCAGCCCAGCCTGCGAGTGCCGCACCCCGCTTTCAGCTCGGGCGGCGGCGGCTCCCGTGGCAACAAGCGTTAGCCTGGGCGGTTAAAAACTAAAGGGGGGTTAAATGCATTTCCTTTCAAAGGGCGCCTCGGGTTGTTCTCTGGAAAATAGCTGTACCCAGCTTGGCATTATCAATTCACGGGTACTGGTCACTGGAACCTTAAAATAACGCATGAGAAAAAGTCAAAATGTACATTTCAAATGAAAACATTTTCACTTTAAAAAGCAGGGAACTTGCTTGGTTGGGTCCAAGATTACCCTTTCAAGACTCTTGACGACCCTTTCAAGGCTGATGGATGGATGGTCCAACCGAAACCCGAGCCTGTCTAGCTGCTTTTCATGAAGCGAGGAGTTGTTACCCACACTGTTCATGATTAGCAAAGTCACCTTGCTCTCTGCTCAGGGAAGAGAGTGCTCACTTTGACCTGAGCTGAGGCACCCTGCTGGATGAACACCACTGGAAAGTGAGATTTCCTCCCTCTCCTTTCCTCCTCCCTCCTCCTCCCCTCCTCCTCCCTCCCCTTCCCTAAGCTTCTTCGGGCCACGACTAATTACGCTTGTTTCTCTTATGTAAAAAATCAATAGGTTTACTGCTTTTCAGAATGATGTCATTAAGGGGGCACTCTTTTAGAAAAGGATAAGCTAAATGCACTTAGAAAGGCACAGAGGTAAGAAAAACAAAACGACTAAATCTACACCTGTCCCTGTTTTAGTGCCTGTGCCTGAAGCAGGACAGTAGCATTATCTGTGAACCAGGTGAAACATGGTGTTTGTGTGCGTGAGGTTTTGTTATAAATCACATGAGCGTGGTGGCCTCAGCTGGGAGCCTCATACGTGCTGGTAGCACACAAGCCCAGCTGCCCTGGCATACTTCTTGCCGCTCAATTAATCTCAAACTGGTGGCCAATGGCCACTGGGGCCTTCCATGGTGGCACTGCCCAATCTGGTGCCTTTCAGCCACGGGTGCCACTGGCACGGGCAGAGGGAAGCACAAAGCACAGAAAAATCTACCCTATTGAAATTTACGGTTATTGGGGCCAATTGATTCATTGCTCCTCATCAACCTTTCAAACTAATAACAGCTGGGTACGTAACCATAACAACGTGTCTGTGTCACGCGGCAGCCAGGGGTGGAGCGGCTGACACTGACGAAATGAAAAACCCTTCAAGTTCTCTGTGTGAGGGCCTTGTTCATTTTGCTTACAGGAGCGAATGTAAGTCAGTTAGAGGCAGCTGTAATACAATATCACTAAGGAGGCCTGTCACAGTGAAATGGGCTAATTTCCAGGCGAGTCCCTTTTGTGTCTAAAAACAGCCTTCCCAAAGAGACCCCGTACTCCCAAGAAAGAGGTGCGCATTTTACGCTGCCGGAGCTGAGCAGAGCGACACGGTAAACTGGACAAGTTCAAACTGTGACGGGGTAATGGCCCAGAGCTTTACAGTCGATAACTCCTCTCCAAGCTGGCTGTTTCTATGGGAACGTGGCATTTACGGGGAGATAAAGGAAAATGACTACCAAAAAAAAAAAAGCTTTATTCCTCCAAACAAAGGAAAGCAATTTTATATATTAGGGCAGCATGGCGCACAATTGTGTAGTCGTCAGTGCAAATGATCATTAATTTCACCCTGACCAGTCAAGGGAGATTAATGTTCAAACCCACACACAGCTGTGGTGAAGGATGACAGGCCACAGACTGACAGGGACGGAACCACTCAGCTGGGACCCCACCCCCCAGTACCAACTTCAAAACAACCACAAAAAGGGGGGATGAGGGGGATCTGGCAAAAGCCAATGATGTGATTCTGTTGTTTTACGCATACAACAATGTCATAGATGTGTATACGCTATGAACTCAATAGCATGCTGAAAATTACCACAGCTATGACATCTAATGCTTTTTACAGTTCTATTTAAATGATCCCTCCGTGGCTATGCAGTCATTCAAGTAAAAAAATAAAACCAGTTACATATAACGATCATCATCAGTCACAAAATGGAAACATCTGAAGCTATCTGATGCGTGTCTTGAGGCGAGACAGATTATGTCCATAAGTAGGCACATGTGCGAGCACTCTCTCCGAAGCTATTAATGACCGAAACTCGGGGACCAGAGAAGGCGGAGGTGGAGCAGCATCCTCACCACGCCAAGAAACGTGCCTCCTCCACGAAATGAGTAGACCTACGAAATGTGGTCCCATTAATGTTGGACAGTTTTTCAGTGGTTGCACAATCAATGGGAATGCACAAATAAACATCAATAAGGCATAAACGCTGGTCAGCTCACTAATGTTAGCATGCTAGCTAGCTAGTTTGGCAGAACAAAAGAGTTTACTAATGTTGCATAGCAACCGCTTGGCACTATATATAGGCCGAGGTATATATGATTACATCGGAGCTAGGGGGTATTGTTCAGCCTGACATGCAGCCACTCATGATGTAGGGGTTCACCATTGATCACATGGTGAACAGACAAACAGACATTTGGCTTTCTGTTGTTTATTGCCAATAAAAATACAACACAACAGAAACCTCCACCAAACAAGTAAAAAGGCCAGTCTGGCAACCAAACACTTCTCAAAGTCAAAGCAGAAACATAACGAATGTAGATGTTTCCATACAGGTGTACTGCATGATACAATTACGTAATTAACATCTTATCATGCTCTGCGGCATGCATAAAAATTCTGAGATGGCCCAGTTGATGGCAAGAGGGAAATATCTAAGTGACTTTGAAAGAGGGTTCATTATTGGGGCACGGATGGCAGGAGCTTCAGTCACAAAGACTGCTCAACTGGCCAGTGTTTAAATAAGATCCATGGCATCCGAATTTAGATCTGGGGGAAAAACATCAGCAAATAGGGTCGGAAATTGTAGTCTAAAGCATACATTCGATGACCGTGATCGTCCACTAGTGCGATATGTAAGGAAAAACAGGAGAGCAACTCTTTTTTCCGGTGACTGAGAATGTCAATGCAGGATGTGATCAGGCTGTCAGCAAGTCCAGCAACAGTCCTTCACAATTATATAGAGAAGGATATTATATTAGGGTTAAAGTGCATCAACCCCTCATTACAAAGATGAATGCACATTTGAGATTTCAGTGGAGCAAATACAATAGGCACTGGTCTACAGAGATGCTGAAAAAAGTGATATGGTCAGATGAGTCATCCTTCACCATATTCTCAACAAGTGGGTTAGTGCATCCATGGCATACACCAAGAGAACAGTACAAGCCTAAATGCTTGACCTCTACGAGTGAGGCATTCTGGTGGCTCTGTTTTGCTGTGGGGGGCATTTACCTGGCATGGTTTGGGTTCACTTGTCCCCTTAGAGGGAAGGGTCACTTTAAATCAATACAAAGTTGTTCTGTGAGTGATCACCTTTATCCCATGATGAAACATTTCTATCCTGATGGAAGTGGTCTCTTCCAGGATGACAATGCCCCCATCCACAGGGCACAAGGGGTCACTGAATGGTTTGATGAGTATAAAAATGATGTGAATCATATGATATGGTCTTTGCGGTCACCAGATCTCAACCCAATTGGACCCCTTTAGGAGATTTAGGACCTACGTGTTAGACAGCACTCTCCACCACCAGCATCAAAACATCAAATGAGGGGATATCTTTTGGAAGAATGGTGTTCCATCCCTCCAGTAGACTTCCCCAGATTTGTAGAATCTATGCCAAGGTGCATTGAAGCTGTTCTGCCAGCTCATGTTGGCCCAACACCTTACTAGGACACATTAATAAATATATATATATATATATATTTTTTACTATAAATACTTGAAATAATTTTTTCAAAACCATAATAATGGCAATAACTCATTATTTAATGGCCATCCCATAAAATAACAGGATTTATTCAGTTAAATAACAGGATTTATACAGTTTTTTCCCTTCATTAAATGGTTTTTCACTGCTGTCGTTGTTTTACAGGATTTTTTCAGTGTAGAGCATATCAAAAGCTAGAGGTATGAGCTTGTCACAGAGAGAGTGGATTTGTCTATAGTATTTGCCTACAGTATCGTCAAAATTATGATACAATCAGAAGGTGCCTGTGCACTCCGGGCGAGTTTCAAACTTCCGACACATACGCACTGTTCATGTAGGCGAGTCTTGTAAATGTCCTCAAAGCTGACTAGACATTGGACATACTAAATGGGCTTGGATATAAAGCAGGGCTCTATAATTTAATGCAAAAATTAAGCAGCGACAAGGTCACCTATTGATGCTCTTTGCATTGACACTGTAGCTTCTGTGCAGTCATAGTTTGATATGTCCTTAACTTGGAGAAATTAATTTGAGTAACAAAGCATTTCCCAGTCAGACTGAATAGAGTTCTTTCCCTTATTCCCATAATTTATCATTCTTTGTTTGAAATGAATTCTAAATTGTTCCAAAGAAATAAAATAAATATTTACGTATTATAAAATATTTAGTAAATATTTTAAAATAAATCTCAGAAAAAAAGTGTTTGGTTGAATGAGACATTCTATTTTAACACTTTACTGTAGGTGACCTTGACACAGAATGATTTGTGTGTTCAATTATACTGCCCAATTCACCATCCCCTTAACTATTATCAGCTAATAGTTTGCACAGCTATATGAATGTTATCAATGAATGAAACAGATATAAGGCTTCTTTTATCCCTATTTGATGATTAGAGGTGCATTTAGCCAAACATTTTAGGAGTTTCTTTTTTTAACAAAACAAGTCTTGGTGTTCTTTATATCCATAAAGCTATATAACATGTTGGAATACTTAGCAAAGGCATATTAACCAAGGTTCACCTATAATGTCAGACATTCTCATTTCTTTTCTCCAGAACATCCCACTTTAAAAATCCCACATAGATTACAGCTCAAGCCCAAGGTTTCCTCTCATAAATGATATCCAGAGACTACACTTTTTCTCTGCCAACCGTGTGCTGACACCTTTGCCCCAGTACAGATTCCAGTCTTCAGTTCTCCATGGAGAATGACTGCTGGAACCATGCCAAAACCCCCTGAGTCCAAAATTATTCCCAGAAAGACTCTTTCTCATAATAAAGACAAGCTCTGAGAAAGACACTGGGAAATATGACATCTTTTTGGGACGACTCTTAAGACTATGAATGGGTTATAGCACTAAATTAATACTCATCACAGTTAGTGCCACCTCCAGCAATAATGGTAGACTCTGGGGGAAATCTACATAATTATTTTGCATGTGACCCATGACAGCTGCTACAAGCACCTTGAACGTTCAATATTTTGACATTTCGGAAAGTTCATTTAAGAGACTGTGAATAATGTATAATTTTAACAGAGAGGGGAAAGTCTGTTTCCACCCAATGAATCAGGCTGTTGGCCCCTAACACTCATCTAGGCGTTTTCTCAGTTACAGCAAACCTACAATTTTCCCCTGGCTTGTATTACTCCAATAAAAAAAACAGCACATTACGCACACATGAGTGGTAAGCAAAACATAAATAAATGCATTATAATGGGAAATCAAAACAATAGCTTTCACTGAAAACAGTCAAGGGACGCCTAATTGATCCTGACAAACAGACAGATGGCTGGACTCAAATTGAAAAATGAGACATTGAGCAAAATATTCATTAAACTTTTTTTATAAAGCTAATTAGTACTTTAAAATGACAATTACAATGACAATAAATTATCAGGTGGCAATGTTAAGAGTAGTATAGGGGCGACATAGCTCAGGAGGTAAGAGCGGTTGTCTGGCAGTCGGAGGGTTGCCGGTTCGATCTCCGCCCTGGGCGTATCGAAGTGTCCCTGAGCAAGACACCTAACCCCAACCCCTAACTGCTCTGGTGAATGAGAGGCATCAATTGTAAAGCGCTTTGGATAAAAGCGCTATATAAATGCAGTCCATTTACCATTTAACTAGTCGAAAGTTGAATTTGCCAAATACATTTTTGTTAAATACAACAACATTTAAAAAAAAAACTAATCTAAAAATAGTTTTCTGCATTTGACCACATTGAGAGGCCACTCACTCCAATTACACTTTCTGCTGTAAACAGGATAAAGCATGTGCCCAGAATACAGTCAGGGTGAAATCTGAATTTTGCAAAAGAAAAACACACTCAAAGTGAGAAAATGAAATGATGAAAGATGCGATCGCAGAAGGCAAAGTAATGTCAAATGGTTAGAAATCAGCTTTCAGTGTTTTGTGAAGGCTATGGCTGATGAGAAACATGAAAAGATAATCTGGAGCACTGGATTGTCCTCTGAGAAGCATGGTGGATGAATGTGAAAGATAGGATGTAGCCGGTTACTACCAGCTAACTTTATTCAGCAGACCATGAGTAATAAAATCCATGAAAGGGAAGAACTCTATAGAACTCTAAGGAACTCTGAGACTATATAACAAGAAGAATGTAATATATTGCACACCTGCTCCCACCTTTCTCTTAAAGTCATAAATAAGGGCTAACAATATAGGAGCAAGCTTCTTGCAAAGCTCTACAAACACTCACTAAGTGACATCAATGATCGATATCCGGTCACTGGTTACAATGGGATAATGTTATCAAATGACACACATGGAGTGAAATAGCTATTCGCCACTCATAAAGAAAAAAAAAAGTCAGACAGTTCTGTGACTGGGTCGTAAATACGAAGCTCTTGCTCCAGCGAGCAGCCTCCCAGAGCACAGCGGTCCACAGGAAGATCTGCAGTGGTCTGATTCAGGTGGAATCTCTCCTGCTCCTATAAATCTCCCCGACCCCCCCTTCCTCTGAGTGATTATCCCCCAGGCCATCTCACGACTCACTAGCTTTATGGCTGAACAACGTCCCCCTTGCTAGCGCCACGGGATCTGGCTTGGCTGCACAACCTCTGGCAACAGGCTCCCCACCGCCGTCAGAATCTCTGCACCTCTCTGCGATGGGGTGGGGCGCGGGGGGCACACGGGGAGCTTGTGAGCCGGCCCCCTATCACCATCAATCCTCAAACCTGTGGGATAGCAGCAAACACCACTGCCTGAAATATACTATACCATGTTGCGTTTTTCTCCACAGTGACTTGCCGATGAGTCATCACTTGACGTCAGAAACTGTCAATCGTTTAGTTCCAATGCATAAAAAATTGGTTTGATGTTGAATTTAAAATAAGATGTAGCACACAATGTACATCACATCATGATATCAAAAATATATGCCCAAAACATGTGTTTACTCAAATGTGACTGAATTACTTCAGGTGCATTATGGCTTCAAAGTATGAATATCCTAAAAATCCAGTAATATATTTTCTATATAAATTTGAAATGTTTATTCACAATGATAAACATTACTTTTACTGATATAACATTTAATAATTTACTTTTGTGATGTGAGTGGTCACCATGGTCTCAAGTCCACACACCTGAGTGGCACTGGCATTTCTTTAGTGATATATTACATTATTATTATCCATCCATTATCTATAGCCACTTATTCCTGGTCGCGGGAGGTGCTAGCGAAAGGCAGGAATACACGCACCATTCACTCACACCTAGGAGCAATTTAGACTCCAGTTTACCTAACCTGTATGTCTATAGACTGTGGAAGGAAACCAGAGTACCTGAAGGGAACCCACACGGACACAAGGAGAACAAAAGCCCCAGGAATCAAATCAAGGACCTTCTTGCTGTTAGGCAACAATGCTACCCACTGCAACACTGTGCTGCCCTTATTATTATTATTATTATTATTACTCCAGTGATTTCACAGGCACCCTTATACAGAACATAATGTAATGCATGGCCAAGTAAGAACCCATCTCTCTTAGTTTGACATTGGGAATCGTGTTCAAAATAGATGGGAAAACTTTTCTTCCACACTGTCACCATTGGGTTTGTTGTTTGTAGAGAGAGAATGGCCTTCATTGTGTCACTGTCCAAATTCATAAAGACTGCACTGTATATACCTGTACACAGCACTTCATCCAACATCAAGACAATGATCCCAAACATACTGCTAAAACAACAGTTTTTCAAAGGAAAATTCTTTACTGGTCAAGTGATTCACCTGATCTGAATCCTATATATATATATATATATATATATATATATATATATATCTTCTACAACACCATTAGCCACCTGGAACCTATTTCTCCCTTCTTTCATGCTGCTAAGAGACCCATTATACTGAACTGAGGTATTCAATCCCAACTTCAGAAGCACAGTGTATTGGACAGGATTGATGCATTTCCAAAAGGCCCTGATTGCACCGCAGGGAAGTATGTGTGTACAGCACACGTCTGTGCTCATGTCCACTTTTTTAAAGCTAGAGAAGAGAAAGAACAGCAAGCTGAGCCATTGCTCTGTAGAAACCTTCATATATGCCATATATTTAAAATACTTAAATTATATTTATTTATATCACATTTATTTCACATAACAGCAGTGAGTAATGTATGCAGCGGGATGCAATGAAGAAAGCAGCATAAAGATGCTCTCACTTCCCAGCGCTTGTCTGACATGCAGGCATCAAGTGGCACTTAAATCTCAGCACCTCCGCGTGCCCAGAGAGAGGCCGCCATAAACAAACCAATAAAATGGCCATAAACCCTTCACACGTCTCACAGCGCATGTAATGCACGGCTGCTTTAAGTGATGACGGCACTCCGCTCGGGCCGTGTGACTCCAAAAAACTAATGACTGAGCATCCTGTCACACCCCCACCAAAATAATAAACACTGGAAGAACAAGACAGATTTTCCCTTTGGAGGCTAGGTGGCTAGGAAAATACCTCAGCAGTCGCTATTTATAGCTCACTATCAAGGACTGATTGTGTTACTGTGTCTAAATTCTAGAGATCCGTACCTCTACAAGGACTTTCAAAATGGTAACAAAAGGGATGTTACAGCAAGCATTGAATGACTCTTGTATGTATTATAGCTTGCATGTCAACATATTACAAGAATCTCCCTCTCTCTTTCTCTCTCTTGTCCTCTCTTTCTCTGATGTGCTTTTTTGTCTTTCAGCCCACTCATTTTTACAAAAGGTAACAATAAAGCCATTCAAAAGCTGACTGCCAGGAGTCGTGTTCTCTTTTTTGTTGTTTCTTTTATTATCAGTGTCATTGTAATAATTTTAGCAGGGACAAAGGATATGTCAGAGAGAGTGGGCCTAAGAGTGTGGTGCTTGCTGATATGCAAGCTCTCAACATGAGAGTGGGGAGGAGGGAGAGGAGAGGGAGGATAGGGAGGGGGAACAGGGACTGAGAGCCCCAAAACTCTGCTGCAGAATAAAACCTCTGTGCTGGTAAATGCAGGGGCTCTTCTCTCACCCTCCGGGTAGCTAGCTGCACCAGAGGCAGATCTAAGCCATGCACTTTACTGCCTGAATAGCAGCCATCTGGACCCACAGTAACACCACTGCAAAAAGTGCTGACTATTGACAGAGGCAGACCGACAGCATAAGGGGAAAAAGACACAAAGATGGCGCACAGGGTACTCTTAAGGGCAGTTCCACAGCGTTGGCATGAGAACAGAGTGAATGGAGATTGGGCTTTTTCGGTGGTGAGTTTGAATACTGGGAGAAACAGTGATGTTGTCCCATCAGTATAGGAACAGTTATGTTCTTCAAGATTTGGCCATACTGGTGTAGGGTTTTGTTATATGGTAACTCAAAAATCTATGCTCCAGGCTTAGCCCAGCGTAGGCCTAAACCGATGCCTCCCAGCTCCCTTTCTGATTTGTTGAATCTGGCCAGTAGAATTGGCCAATGTCAAATGAACAAAGTGATAAATGAAGGTTTTTACAAACACTTTTCAGTGGAAATATAACCATATAATGTCATTATTATTATCATGAGTAAAGGCCCATCAAAGAGGGTAGTGAAAGGCCTTAGAAATATTCCACCATAGTCCATTCAAGTTGAATAAATAGACTTTCATTCAGCTGTTTCAGAGGGCTGCGTTCCCCTCAGCCTCCCCAGGCCCAAGTATCGCAGCGAACGCTATTAGCAATTCTGCACCAGCGTTTATGCCACTCTCCCAGGTGTCTCTGCATCCAGAGCAGCTGTTAACACCTTCCTACTAATGTGCTATCACAATTAACAGAATTAGCAAAAAGTTGCAAATTTGAGGCTCAACACCTGAGCATAACACAAGCAGTCAAGGGGGAAGAAGCAATGTCAGTTTTAACACCCGGGATCTTATAATCATTTATACAGGTTAACACTGTTTTCAAACACAAGCAGAAAGACTGCAGCAGAAATTCTGGGTTATTATCCCAGATGTTTGAAAAAAAAGATTCTGTAGGTTTTCAGCTCTGCTGAGCACTGAGGCAGTAAATGAAGGGGCCAAGGGGGAATACACCTATTAAAACATTTATTAAAACAGAGACTAGTAGCTAGCTAAAGTTAAACACCAAATAAGCAATCCATCAACTGGACCTGTATTTGCTGCTGCTCTGTCTTCACCTCTCTCTCTCTCTTTCTCTATATATATATATATATATATATATATATATATATATATATATCTCCCTCCCTCTCTCACACACATTCTCTCTCTCTCCAGCTCTTTACTTTCAGCTGTGGGCCAGACTCATTTTATCTCTCCCTCACACTGACACTCTCTATCTCTCCTACCATATATCTCTCTTCTTTTTCCAGGGTGAATCACTCTCTCACACTCTGGTACTGATTCCCTCTCTTGCTCTCGCTTTCTCTTGCTAAACCATTCTATCACTCCTACTGTATCTCCTATCTTGCCTACTGACTTTCCATCTCTCTTTCACCCATTTCACTTTTCTCTCTCCTGTCTTCACTATTTCAAGAGGCAGATAAAGTTTCTGAGGCATAGGGTGCTACAAATTGACCAGTGGATAAAACTGCTGCTGTCCAACGTGTGTCGTCTGCCTTGATGCAAAAGCATCTTCCCTCTTCCTTGGCCTTCTGGCTTATGTGTGCCCACAGGGAAAAATGGTGTGGAACATTACATTACGGAACATCATATTGAATCATCACTTTGCAACATTGTAAATTCTAGTGCACAGTGCTTATGAAACACAACCCTCAACGTGATTCTAGTGAAAAATTTAAACCAGAATCTGAACCGTAGCTGGGCGTTATGCATCTACGTAAAAGCAGTAGCCCGTGATGCAGAGTCAGGATTTGATTCTTGGCCATGCCAGTGTTGACTGTGGCAAGGGGCTCCTTCCAATTTATTTTCATTCCTTGCACCCTCTCCTCACATGTGGTGTGTGTGTGTGTGTGTGTGTTGTGTACATGTCTGTGAGTACAAGACACTGTGTGGGAGAGATAGTTTAAGTCTAAGACTGGCATGCAGAAGTAGTAAATAGCATAGGAATAGTATTAGCGCTAGTTCCCACGGTGATGGCAGGATTGATGTGGTTCTCCAGCAACTTTAATGAACTCGCCCAGATAGGGCTGGATCACTTTGCATTGCCAGGGTAACAGAACTGTCCCATAGACATTCTAACAGGGAGATGCTGTCATCCACCATTGTAGATTATCTGCCAGTGACCCAACCATTGTGTCTGAGGCTGAGGACCCAACTAAGGAAAATAAAGAGAGATTGCTGTTTTTTTCAGGGGCAGAACAAGATTTGAGACACCATCGTGATAATATTAAAGCAAGGCCTATAGCAAACAAAGTGCATGGATCGCATGGAGAAGAACCGTCTTCCCAAATTAACCAACCATCACATGTTGTGGCTGGCAGTGAAGACCTTTCCCATGACCCTCTGAGGAGTCACCAGTGTGCACCTCACATCATCATGAGATGCACGTCAGATTAGCTCTGGTTTACAGTTTCCTGCTGTTTCCCAGTCCCTGGCACTCTCAATCACGCTGGGACAGGCTCCAGTTGGCTTTAGCATGCTATGCCTTCCAGGCCTGGCCTAGCTGTGATCTGGATCCCATGATGCCTCATTCCCACCACTGCTCCATTGGCAGTGACTGATTGACCTGTTCTCAGTATTTCATTAGCGTGGACATAACAATACACTCCACTGCTTTAATGTGGTGAATTTCATCTTCAGCCCTGTGCTCTCTTGTATCGCAGAAAGCAAAACTGTTTCGTTTCATAAGCAGGGCCTTAGCACATATTCAGGTCCTATATTCCCTGGTCTCCCACAATCCATAAAGTGAAATGCTTTATGGATAGTCACATATTTTTTTATGAATTTCTAAATGTTTTCTGTGAGTCTGATTCAGATTTATAAGTTTAAGTAATTTGGTCTCATTGATAACCTTTAAACACCTGCATCTACAAAACACACAAGCTCCTAAAACTTCCAAAAAAAAAAAAAAAAAACTTCCAGCCATCTGAAAGAAGGAAGACGCATCTTTTGTTCTGTCAGCTGAAAATTTTCGCCCACCCCTTGTCCTAAATGCCTCCTAAAACAAGACATGAAAAAAAGATTCAAAACACAATTCAGGCTGTCTTCAAAACTTCTCCCCCTCTCTCTGCCCACTCCATTAGACAAAAGAGAAGCATTATAAAACACCCCAGACACCCGCCGCCCGCACACTGGTACACCCGCCCATAAGAGCAGCACTTGACTTGCGTCGTCGTGACAAATGCACACCCCACTGTAGAAGGAGACAGCCCAGGATTTGCTACTTCAATGTATAGCACAGTATAGCATACTGTGGTTCACCAATCCCACCCATCCATTTTTAATTAGCCTCTCTGAAGAAAGGGCATACACTTGACACGGACACTTGCAGCAGGTAGGCTATATGTGATTCATGGACAGCACAGAACAGAAAGCTTATTACTTCCTTTAACAGCATGCAGTGGTTGCTTATTACTCAGCATGATGTCTCTAAATATAGCACTTTGTAGGGTCATGCAATTATGAAACCACAATCATGGTCAAGATGAAAAATAAATCAAGTTAAGAAACACATGCAGGCAAACGTAGGAGAACAGGTGTTTGAGGCAGTGAGTCTGTCTCGAGCCCCTTTCACACATGGAACACACAAAATTGGTGGGTTCAGTTATCGGGTTAGTTGTTTTCCCCATTCATACATAGGTCGGATATAGGGAATAAATCCTTGTCAAGTCTGTTCACACATGACATGACCATTTCAGGTAGATTAGTCATGGCAGAATGTTTACCCACCGAAACAATGCATGACAAATATGAATGTATTTCAGGTACTTCACTGAAAAATAGTTTTGGCAGAAATGTAAATCCTACGAACACAGTTGAAGAGTGATAGTTTTAAGATAACTTATAGTAACACCTTTAGCCATTGAAGCACAGTTATATGATCCCACAGAGCTAAAGTTTTATTAACAATAGAAGCATGGTTTATCATGAAAAAATTAATACCTACAGTATATGCCGATCTGTTTTCGATAAAATGCACGGAAAGTAATTTGATTAGCAAAGTTGAATAGCTAAGCTGTTTCTGCCATTTATGTGTGTCCAACATGGTTGCAGGCCAGCTTGCTACATTGGGTAAAAAAGCAACTTAAAACTTTGAGCGGCTTTAACTTAATGTCTTTGTACATTGACCATTTTAAATATACCTAAAATTTGAAGCTGCATTGTGTAATTTGAGGACCCATGAGGACAAATGACTCAAAACAATCATTTATAAGTTTGAAAAAATCTTATGCCATCACAAAGCCTTGTTAAGCAGGAACAGCAACACAATGCAGCTGCAATATAATGCATAAAGTTTCATATCTGCAAGAATTGTTGAGAAGATAGAATCAGAAAAGTATTTATTAAAAGAAACTGTGGTAGAAAACAAAAGGTTTTGTCTAAGAGAGTCGTAACCTTTTGCGTGCTTTACCAGAATTGTTGCTGCTTTTGTTGACACCAAAGCTGTGGTGGAAGATTTCCATAAATCTTATTAGGTCCTGTCCCAGGAAATCTGAGGTATTTGACGCCTGCTCCTGTTCACACATGACGCAGACACAGAAAATTTCCAGAAAATTTGCGGGTTAAGATGCATTTGGAAGTGAGTGTAGGAAGTACTGACTATAAGAGGAAACGAGTGAGTGAGAAAGATTGAGTGAGAGAGTGAGTGAATAAGTGAGTGAGTAGGTGAGTGGGTGGGTGAGCAGATGGGCGAGTGAGTGAGTGACTGAGTGAGTGAGCAAGCAAATAAATGAGAGTGAGCAGGCAAGCATTTTAAAGAGTGAGTCAAGTGATTGGGAAAGGGAGGAGAGTATGTGTGGGAGGGTACCGTGAGCAAGAGGGGGAATCAAAAAGAGCGAGCAAGAAAAGCAAAGCCTGCTTATCCTCTCTTCTTTCCAGTTCCTTCCCAGCCCTTCTCTTTCCCTCACTCCTTGCCTCTCAGCGCTTCTATTCTACTCATTCTTTTAAACGTATTATTTGTATTGCCAGTTGCCCAGCTGGTCTATGAATTCCCAGCCCAGGTTTAAAGCACCGCAGCTCCACTCATTTAACACTAAATTTAACATCAAACATCCCTCAGGGAGGGGAGGGGGGTGGGGCGGGGGGCATTGACTGTGAGGACTTCATATTGCGCCATTTCTCTTGTGTCAGATCTCACAGGCCCAATGCCGGCAAGGCCCAGCAGCCCAGAACCCACAAAGCCCGTCCTTTAGCACCTGCGCAACTCAAAGTGGGTGAAAAATGGGGGAAAAACTGGGTGAAAACTGGAACAATTTTACATCCCTAGCACTGTTCTCACACCGCTCAATGGTGCATTCAACTGTGAAGGATGATGGCCTAATATTTTACAACAGAACATCTGTTGACGTGAATCTGTGTTAATGTCTACAGACTTAATGCATATTCCATAAACTGTGTTTCTTTTCTTTTTTTTTTTTTTGCAACCAGAAATATTGTGTAATGGTAAAGCATGAATACGGCAGTAAATCAATATGAATGAAATATATTGATTCTTTGCCTTCTGTACTAAAAAATAAAATCTGATCATAATAAAAAGTGTCTCAGTTTCCTATTTATATTTTAAATGAGCAGAAAAATTGCCATTTAGCCATTATTTCCCATACATGCATAAAGGCTTAACAGAAAAAGGAAGGAGGATTGCTTATCCATTACCAGTGTCTATTTTATCAAAATAGGGAGAAAGCATAGAATCCTCATCTCAAGCACTACCAGAGTAATGCAGCCATGCCTCAGAATGATATTTCTGATCAGCAAAAGTCAGTTAAATTCATGGGAATGATCTCATTTCAAAGTTAAAAGTGAAACAATGGGGTTGCCACCACTGCTCTTGGCAGTTTAATACCTCATCTCATCCACCTACAACACAGAACACAGTGTCCCCATCACCACACCGAGGACAGGTTTATCCACTAGAGAGCAAAGCCCATGCCACCTGTTCAAAACAGTCATACTCACACCTCTCAGACCGCCACACCAGCTCTGGCCAGGCCCAGTGTCTGAGGCGTTCCAGAAGGTAGTGTGGAGGAGGTGTGGCAGGTGGCTGATGCCAATAGTTTGACAGGCAAGCCCTCAGCAGCCGGGGGGATGGGAAGGTAGTCATGTGCCACCGTCTTACAGGTGAATTCTCCACAACGGATGCGCAAGGCACGGCAATACTACAAAGCTCAGCAGTTTTTTTGCCTCCGCTATTTCTGCAGATAAATCCCATCAAATACCAAACAGCTACATTTTTGTGCAGCCAACCCCCACAGCTGCCTTCTTTATTGCTCTGTTAGAGGGGATATTGTTTGTCTTTCTTCACTTGTACAGCTAGTGTGTGTGTGTGTGTGCGCGCATGTGTGTGTGTGTGCCTGTGTGTGCATGCGTGTGTGTGTGTGTGTGTGTGTGCATGTGTGTGTGTGTGTGCGTGTGCTGAATAAGACAAACCTGAAGAATGCACCACCTAAGTTAACCATGACAATTATTCAAAAGGCAATTAAAAGAAGTAGATGTTATAAAAAGGCATCACATATGCTACAGTAAATCTTTTCTGGTGTTAAACAGTGGTTACATTGTACAGTAATGTTTGTGCTCTGGATATAGAGAACACATTGCAGTCAGCTGGTCTTGGTCATGGGTTGGTTTGTGTGGGAAATGTGTGACAGCATTATTTATAACATAGAATTTTAATGGCATTTATTATTTATTCAACCTACTGTAACTGATGGTTTGTGGCAGAAATGTGTTAAAGCATTAAAATCACCAAAAAAGGCTTTACAGATTCAGAGAACACTCAAGTTATTCCTTTGCTTTCACAGCAATTCACTTTACTAAACGGCCCTGTCCTATTAACATTCAGTCAAGGACATCCTCTTTTTCCAATACAAACTCCATGCTTCAGACAACTTGCTGCTCTTTTACCACCACACAAGAACCAGCTTTCCAGGCACTATATTAAAATGGTCCTGATTTGACACAAGAAAACATTTTAAAAGCCTAAAAAACATCACAACATATTTTGAAACCAAAACAAAAAATAGGCTAGCTGTGTGCATAGGTTATACATTCTCTTTTTCATTTATAATGGCTCTATTTTGCCAGTGAAAAAAGAGACCCAGAGCATGTCCATGTGGTAACACAATTTGATTTCCCTTGCTTTGCTCATCCATTTCTAACAGTGTTTACCCGACTGGCGATAGTGCTGATTTGCCAAAAGTGAGCTCATCTGTGGAAATGCCTTTTCACACAGGTGACAGGAGACAGCATTGCGTAGCATGTGCCTTCGATTGCACACTACGCTGATCTGACCTTTCTGCTCCACGGGCAACAACACAAGGGTCATCACAGCTTGAAAAGGAGCAGCAGGTGGAAGGGAGAGGACAATAAAACATGGTCAATTAAAGCCATTTTAAAAAGCGGGAGACATAACCTAAAGTGAAAATGCTGGAACATGGAGAGGCTTTGTCAAATTAGTTTTTTTTGTAAACTAGGACAAATGATGTCAGCTTTGTGATTCTGTTTTCTTCCCTGATTTCCCCTTGGACATGGCCATTGTTGTTTTAATTCTAGTATTGTTTTAACGTCCCTCCCACTGTGAATTACTTCTGTGCACCAGCGACAATAATGTTAGTGTTGTTCAACAGAACTAATTCCAGTCCTTAGGCAAAGAGGTCCACAGGTACAGTGTCAACAAAACAGACACACGCGTGCGCACACACACACCCACACACACAAATGTGCAAACGCTGGAAACACTACTGATGACTCGTGGAGGAACTCAGCAGAGACCCAGAACAGGAGGGCAAGCGAGAGCGAGGAACAGAGCAAGGGGAGCAGGAGAGATCAAAGAAGAAGTGCCACGAGATCATTAAGCTCATTTGTCTTGCTTTCCAAATGCAAATGGGGAGGACTGTAATGGGATGTACTGGCTGCTACATGAGGGCATATGGAGCAGAAAGGAAACAAGCAACAGAGGGAGAGGAAGAGTAAGAGAGAGAGAGAGAGAGGTGGTGCACACATGGTTAGTCACAGAAACTAACCCTGAATAGAGAGGGGGACAGAGAGAGAAAGAAAAGCTGTAATGAAAAATAAATGTGTTTACAGAGTAGCTGTCAGGGCAGCCTGAGCCAAATAATGTGTAGGGAGCAGAATAGAGGGGAGGGGGGGAGAAGGGAAGGAAAGGGGAAGGCTCATTTTATTAACACTGAGCCTCCACAGTGCAGCTGGTTTGCAGAGATAGAAATATCACCACCTCGTTCTTATTTCTTATTGTGATTATTATTGGCATCATCATCATAATTTCATACACGTGTACAGTTGTGTAGAAAGTGCAGCAGGAATTTAGTGCTGGAAAGATTGAAAACGATAGATAAGGAATTGAATGAATGTGCTGAGAAAAGAGTATAAAAAAAGTGTAATGGAGTGACGGAGGCAATAATAGTGGGGGCCGATTCTGCCCATGTCTGTGTTTACCTTCACTTTGAGCCATTGTAAATTGAGTTTGGCCCACTGCAGAGAGAACGCTTTACTTCACGACTAATGCTATCCAGCTTTTGCTCAACCTCCAACACCGATAGGTGAAAGACATGACCACTGTCCCGTGAAGAAAAGGGATATTCTTGCAGAATTCTGTGAAGGCCAGGGAGGAAGTTGTGGTTTGCTCACTGGTGAGCTGAGGCTTGTGGGTAAGGATGTTTTAAAGAGAGGAACTGCGGTGAGATGATCTAACGTGTGAGGTGCGATGTCTGTCACTAATATTGAGGCAATACTGTGATAACGGTTACCTGGTGAGCAATCCCCCCATGATGTGTCACCACTGTTAAAATAAACAGTCCAATATCGAATTTAAAAGAGGATTCATTTCACATTGTATTAAACAAAAGAGAAAACACCAGTCCACCAATGCCTTGCCACAGATTTCATTTTCTCATTTAAAATACATTATTGTTGGCATCAGTTAACCGTGAGGTACCACAGAGCAGAAGTCGTGAATACATCCAGTCTTTTGAAGTTTTATCTTCGTACTCAAGGTTACGAATTCATTGACCATGTCCGTAGGCTCTCTCTCCTGCCGCATTACAATATGAATTGGTTTTTTTTTTTTTTTTTTTTTTTTTTACAGATCTGGAAATAAAATGAGGGTGATGTGAAATTGCCAATGCCAGACACAGGCCCCTCGACGCTGGAGGTTAATTCCGTCTGCCTTTGAAGTCTTGGCGAAGGTGCGCTGCAAAATGGGGGCTGGTAGCTCCAGCCTCCGTGCGGTCACACCCGATCCGTCTCGCAGGGGGCACCGTGTCTGTGAGCTGCAGAGCGCACGCGGCTCCCTCTCTCGCACACGCATGCGTGCGGCGCACCCGCCTCCCGCCACACACCAGGAGGCAGAGAGAGGGTGTGCGGGTTATTGCTCCGCACCCTGTTGACCTCCTGGGACAGCAGTTGTTTGCTGTTGAAGTGTTGCACCGGTGTGTGCGTGTATGAGCATGTGGGAGGGGAGTGCTCTTTAAGTGTGAGCCATTATTTCGAATTCCAGGAGGAGTGATGAGTAAAAAACACATCCGACTCCCCCAGCTGATACTACTGTGGCTCCTCTAGCATCTAAAATAGCCAAGGTCCTGACATGACCCCAAACATAACCCCGCATGTTCTCCACCAAAACTCTCAAAGTGGCAAAAAGAGTGGGTATTGTGTGAGTGCGTCTTTTTGCCTCAGTTGATTGGATATTTTGTTATCTTAGAGACAGAAATATATCTTTGCTACACGACCGCTCTGATCCTGAGGGGCCAGTGAGGGTCTAATTAATAGTTCATGTTTTTCACTTGATCTCACCATGCCACCAAAAGCCACACTTTCCTCCAGCTGATCCACACATTGGGTCTGAGACACAGCTACAGAGCCCATGCCCTGCTACTTCAGGCAGGGGAAAATAGAGAAAATAGCCCACGTGTAGTTCCCAGGGCTGCCCACTGGTGGCGCTGTTGAGCCTATGTCCTGCTCAGAGAGACGTTACACATTGGGAAATGAAGCAGTCAGGGGGTGTGTTGGTAATAGCTGGAGCCAGGCAGACAGGTGAGAGATGGAAGCCAGGGAGGCATATCTGTTTCATTCGTACAGCCTGGCCCCCGGTGGGTGTGGCAGGAGAATAAAACTGAAAAATATCTAAGCTTTAATTTCACTTAATGAAAAGACTCAAAGCCATTTCTCAGTAAGCCAATGGGTATTCTACCTTTTGTGCACCTGATCATACACAGATACCTTTTCACACTTGCAACCACCTGCCCATTCCCAATAATATATGCCTGTACACCTGCCTACTCCTGTTACCACACAGCCGTACATCTGTCAACAGGTGAAACTGCACCTGACCAACCTAAACTGACCAGCCCCGGTACGCTACATATGCCCCCTACCAATACCACACACCTGTATACCAAAAAAGCCCCCGAAACCAAACGGTTGGACATTTGCCCATTTCCAATACCACACACCTGCCCACACCTGTACATATGCAATCTTTCAATACAATATTCTTGATACCACAAAATGTGGTATTGTTGCCCGCTAACAATGGCACAAGCCTGCCCACTCCAGATAACACACATCAGCTTTGTTTGCAGCCTGCTGTTTGTGGAGACAATAAATCCATTACAGACCAAATCACTCTCATCAGCACCCATTCCCAATAAAAATTGGCTTAAATGTTGTATCTTTGAAAATCTGTATTTTTCAACACAGCAGCAGCACAGGTAAGACTGGGCATAATGATAGCTTAATTCAAGAACAGAAACTGGCCTAAAGAACTAGAAAGTCTGGCTTGGGGATTAAAAAATAAACAGGCCAGACTAATACCAGCATGACACATGTTAATGGCCCAAACAGATTTGGATTTGGATTGCTGGAATATAAATGAGCTCCAAATAATACTCCCAATCAGAATGGATCCAGAAAATACATTTATTAAATTGCTAGGACGAAAATAAAAAGAGAACACAAAATGAAATTGGTGCCTTTTCATGTCCTGGTTTTTCTCTCGAGAATTTGGTAACCGTTGCTATTCGCATGCACTTTTGAAAATTACACAGAAAATTGGAAACGGAGGGCAAACCACCCTGCTGGAAATTGCCAAGTTATTTATTTATATATTTTTCTATTTATTGCTTTTTTGTTTTCCATATCATAATGGCCCAATAAGACTTGTCCACTTGACGATGAAACACTCTACTCTGTTGCCTGATTTGATAGCTTGCCCCACAAATCTGACTTAGTGATTTTGTTGTCAGCACCAACGTCCAATCTAATATTGGATACACAGCAATAACCTGATACATGCTTCTCCCTTACTTGGGAAGCAGGCCAGAATTTAAGATGAGAGTCTGAATCTCCCCTCCCCCCTCACTGGGCCCCTCCCTTGGCCCAGTGAGAGCAGACATGCTAAAGCCCTAAAGAGACTCATCACACAGTTCAAAGCTGTTACAACTGGAAATCTAGCAAAGAGCATTTGGACAGGATTAACACCACACATGGAGAAGAGGTCAGAAAATGAGCATGGGGGTAGGGATGGCAATCGGGTTAAATGGCATACAGCGGTAACCAAAGCAGAATGAGACCTGAATCATCACAGCCAGGCATCCGCCCCCCCCACCCCCCAACCCCGCCCCTTTCCCTTCAAAGGACTGAATCAGCAGAAACACAAACTTGTTTACCCAGATAAAACCATAATATAATTCCAAAACAACTTCATAAAGAGTTTATTTTTATTTATTTATTTTTTTAGTGTAAAAGGCTTCCTTTATGATGTTTCAATAAATGTGGTGAGCAAATTATAGTTGTCTCCTGATTGGTGCTTTGAGGGTGAAATGTCTCATGGATGATCCTGAACTGTTCTCACAAAGATCAGGGTTAAAAGAAAAAAGATGAATGGGTAAAAAGCCAGAATGGAACACAGTCTGTATTTCGGAGTTCTGAAAGCTATGTTCAGACGAATGATGGGACACATACACTATATGCATTGTGTCTCTCCTGATTAGTGGCCTCTCACTTCTCAGGGTACAATTACACTCCTGCTGTTACTAACAACAGACTGACTGCACATTGCACATTAAAAACCCTGAGAGACTACTACATAATGAAAAAATAATTAGTCCGTTTTTTCCAAATACGGAGGAATAAACGATTAATGGAAACAGTTTGAGTGGGCAGGTAGACAGAGCTCTCACCTTGCAGTGCTTACTGTCTTCCTTCAATAAATCAGGAACTTGTTGTAGGCTGAATTGTAAAATATGAATATGTGCACATTAAGGATTTAAATGAATATCCATACATTTGATACCCATTGGAAATGTAAAACTTCCAATGGAATTTTGCAGACTATGTTAAAAAGTGCTGTTGTAAACACACTGTCTCTCATCTCAGTCAGAGGAGGAGATTTAATCCCCAGCATTACAGAGAGTAATTGCAGAGAGGTGCTGCAACAGCCTGTGACTGCCAAAGATATGAAAATATACATATATGAACACTGACCTTAAGTTTAGCCTATTGACAATTCTGCTTGGTAAAAAGGTCTCCTGGCTCCATCACACAAAAAAAGAGTATACCATTTGGATAGAGAAAGCAGGTATACAATTACCAAAATATTTGTTATTTACATATTTAGTACACATACAATATACAGTATAAGCACTGCTATGAAAAAAATGTTTCTGGTTCAAGAGGGTTAGACTCTACATCACTGGGCATTTTCTGTGAATATCAGCAGGCAGAATACAATGTGTCATGTTGCCAAATACATAAAGATATCAGCAATTAATGTTCTTAAAAAATCAATAGGTAATTAGCTAAGTAGCATACAGTGTTAGGTGATGAGGACCAATTGTGATGAATTTCCGAAACTCGTGGCAGAAAATTGCATTCCTTACTTAGACTATAAAAGTTGACATATGCAGGAATGCGGGGAAAGAAAGGAATTGGTGCATTACACTAGTTCTTTGGCAATGAGAAATATTTTTGATTTGATGCCTGCATTTTGTATTTAATTGGTAGATTATACTGTATGTTGCAACTGTGTGTAGCTAAGAACAGTTAATTTGTGTTAAATGGTTGAGAAGTAATATTTTGTTGGCAATAATTGTGTGTACTACGATATTCTTTATTACATGGTCATTTGCAATGAGTACATCAACTACCATATTTACCTGTGTACAGGACAGCACAATATTATATTATTTCGTCTGCAGTGTTGACATTTTTTAAATTTAAGACAGTTACACTAGGAATGAAATTAGGACACTTAAAGTGCGTCAAAGTTCCCATTGTTAAGTCATTGCATCATCCAAAACCAGTACACTACTAACACATAGGTTTCCCTCAGTAAATAATGAGTAGAATTGAATTTAATATGGGCAGACATCCAAGATTAAGGAACAACTTAGCACCAACATCAAAACTGATGTGAACAAACTTAAAACTGACCCACTGACAGTCATTAGATGTACAATGACAAAAACAAATGTAGATCACATGTAGGAAATCACAATACTTGTGATGGTGTCCAAAATATAGACTTATTTCATGGTATGCATATTGTTTTATATGCTTATAGATAAGTGCACATTCTTAAAAATATCTAACAGCTCATATAGCACCATAAATACAGCAGATTATTCCAAAACAGAATCAAGCAAGAAGCCCTTGCACATTTGAAAGAAATTAATAATACATATTTTTTTGTTTTGTTTTGTTTTTTTGTTTTTTTTAACTAAAATTGCTGATTGTGAGCATTAGGTCACATTATGAACACGCATTTTCATGTAAGAAACATCCGAGACAATAAAGTCCATACTGGTGCCAACATATTTTCTGCAATATGCGCAACAGTCATTTAAATTCATTCAATAGCAGCTGCAAACAAAGTAAACAAATACGCATGCAATACAAGCAAGTGAAAAATGCTTCAATAGACCCCCACACAAGCCCTTCCCTGGAGGTATCTCACGCTCCCCTCGTTGTCTCTCCGCATTAGGACTGGGGTCAAAGAAAGATTGAAGCCCAATTTGTAAATGCAACACATTAAATAAATAATACACACATCTGGCACACTCTGACTCCTTCAGTGGTTTATACAGAGAACTTGACTTGCTGAGATTTACATAAACACCAGGCTGTATAGTAACTCATTAGCGATAGCTTTTACATATGAGTCTGTGGGTCTTGTATTTTTATAACCAAATCATTGACTTGTATATTCTGGGAGATGGGTGAAGGCCACATCCATCTCAGAGACATCACACATATGCAGGAGGGGGAAAGGAAATCAGCACAGAGACAGAAAGCCATCGGCATCCCTCACATCTGACAAAAACAAGCGCGTCGTGTCATTTTGACCGAGAAACAAAAAAAAAAAACGATTTTGTAAAAAAAGCCTAAGAGATGCTTGCCATATGGCAGGTAGGGATTTTTTTTTTGTAAATGGCTCCTTCCTATAAATGCAATTAGGGAAGATTAAAAACAAACTCCACGGAGGACGTTTCTGTGAAAAATGGTCCACTGTGGACATTCGGGGGGGTGGGGGTTATTGATGAAGACTGTTAAAAAGGAGCTCATTTCTTTCCAACAGCAACTACGATTTGGAATATTTATAGGCACAGCTTATCAGCCACACATCAAAGAGAGAGGGAATGAATCCAGTTCTCTCTCTCTCTCTCTCTCTCTCTCTATCTGTCACACACACACATACACACACGCACGCACGCACGCACGCACACATGCACACACACACACACACACACACACTCACGTTCTCTCTCTCTCTGTACAGCACACACTTCACACCTGACTTAATCTTCCAAGATGATGTGCTTCACTATATTAATTTTCTGGCAGACAGAGCAAACAGAGCAGTAAATGGGAGGAGAGGGGGGTGGCAGCAGCCCCCCTCTGTGACCCAAAGCTAGACATTTTGTATAATTCCTCTTGTCTGCCCAGATACATGGATATCTGGCCCGCTCTCAAATTTGTATTAATAATATTATGGCAGACTTGACAAAAAAGCTACCTAAGTGGAAGAGGAAGGATCTGCAGGGCCAGCAAAAAATTAAGCACACCCTATAACCACAAAAAATAAGAGAGGAAAAGGACCAAATCCAATTTTCAGATAATACCTTCAATTACCTCTCTTTTAAGGGAGTCCAATAATAGACATGCACATTCTCATAAACAATATTACAGCAATGCACACACATTTACCTGCACACTGTTACTTTTGACATGCGATAGGACTGTGCAGTAAGGTTTTGAAAGGAAAATTTCAGCTTCTCCACTCCCAGTGACCGACTGGGAATGTATGCGCTGCAAAGCTTCACAAAATCCTTCATGAGTGCGCCTATCATGTATCATCAGTGTCTGGCTTATTTGAAGAGATCCAGATTCTGTGCTCTAGACAACGAAACAGTGATATTCTGTACAGGGAAGACACACCCCTACATGCAGCTCTACACTGGCCACTCTCCTAAGACAGACAGATGGGTCAGTCTATGGTCAGGAAGTGCTGTCCCGGTTAAAGGGGGCGGGAGAGGGAGTGGAGTGCAGTGGGGTGGGAAAAGATTGCCAGAAGCCCTCCGGCTTGCTTAATGCTCACTGCTGCATCGAATCTGTCAATGCAGTAGGAGAAACCTTGTATGCCCTATCTCCCCCCCAACCTGTGTAATCACAGGACTTTCAGAGCATTCATGGATCTTTAGCCAAATAGGAACGCCATAGCTTTTACTGGCCACAGCAGCAAGTTGATTAGCCTCAAAACTGCATAGGCCTGCATACAAGAGACCTGCCTTCCCTGACACTAGAAACCAAAACAGATCACAAAACAGGACAACTGGAAAAAGGTGGGGGATGTTTCACGAGACATTAACTTTCACAAGCTATCAAAGCAGCAGGGATTGACTGTAATTAATGAGTGCTTGAGAGTCCTCAAAGTTGAAGTTAATCTGCGTAACACTGCCCAGTTCCATGGATGGGCAAGCCTGGGGTTGTGTACTGGCACTACAAGACAGAACGCACACCTTCCCTTCCCTGCTCCATACACACACACACACACACACACGTGCACACCACCTCACCCAACAGGTTGGTGTCAGCCCCACCCAATAGACCCCACCCAAATGGTGCCTGAGGGGCCGCAGCTGCTGAGAACAGCCACATAGGTTTGGAGTAGTAAGACTAAACATCTGTTGGTCAACACAGCCAGGTGGAATTAACCAGACAGAGAAGGTGGCCAGTAGGTGGGGAGGACAGGTACTGGTGCTGAAGCAAGGGGGTGGTGGTGAGTGATGTCACTACTAGCGTTCAGGTGGGTGGAGAACAACAGAAAAAGACACAGAAAAAGAGAGAGAGAGAGAAGTAGGACAGAGAGAATAAAAATATATATACAGAAAAACAGAGGTTAGAGACATACAGAGGGAAAGACAAAATAGGAGAGAGAGTGTAAGAGAGGAAGTGTGTGAGAGAGATAAAGGAAGAGCAAAAAGAAACCTAAAACACAATAAAAGAACCAAGGTGACACATTCAAAAAGAGAAACCTAATTAAATCCATTTGGAAAAAATGAACATTTAGGGAAGAAAACTTGGAAGTGTTTAAAAAAGAACTGAATATATTAAAATGAAATGGCAAGTGGAATGAGAAAAATCCTTTTTTACAGTAGGCCCAAAGTGGAGGTAATAAAATAGACCAGAAATAAAAAGGCTTTTTCTTTATTTTATTCAAGCCAGTGACATTTAAAAAATCCAACGCAACAAAGTCATTTATTGTGCACTTACTGAGAGAGCACTCTAGGTTCTGCTACAACGCCACCTCTTCCCTCTCCTGCTTTCCTCCTCTGCTACTCCTCTCCTTTTTCTCTTCCCTTTTCCTGCTCTCTCTCAAGTTTTCCTGCTCTCTGTTTTTTTCCTGCTCCCACCTTCTCCTGCATTTCCTATTGCTCCTTTTCTTTCGTTCACTTCTCTTACTCCTGTGGCTGCTGCACATGAATTCCATCGGCCTCATTGTGCAGCAGTAGGTGTGCTTGCACTGGAGCACCATCGGGCCAAAGACCGAGGCAGTGAGAGACGAGGTGGGGGGTGGGGGTGGGGGTGGCAGGGGGCAGGGGTTACTTTTGATATCCCTTTGTTCAGCACACACAAACCTACACATTACATAAAAACCAACACTTTCTAATACCATCCCCTCACACCCCAGTGAGAGGGAAAGAGAGGGAGGGGGAAGAGAGCAATGAGAGACAGAGAGAAAGAAAGAGACAAAGATGCGGGCTACTTTCAGTTACTGTACACTCCAACCATAATAATTGATTGCTTCCTTTATGCACAGTACACAAAGTTTGTGGCTAATGTGGAACATGGTGAAGTGTACCCATTAGATTGCAAGCTGTCTCCTGAGCATGTGCATTTGCAAATGAATTCTCTACAAAGCAGTCTGAGAAGGATGTAATTTGCTCTCCTTACAGCAGGCGGTGATGTTACATCTGTAACCACCAATAAATAGGAAATTCAGACAATAATAATAATAATGTATAATAATAAACTTGATTTGTATAGCACCTTTCATACAAGAAATGCAGCTCAATTACCATAAAAACAGGGATAAAATTCCATAATTATAAAAACAGGTTTAATGACAACATCACTGTGGTTCCATTGTCCCCTGCTTTATCTAACTCAGTGTTTTACAAACACTGTAATGTTGTGTGTTGTGACTGTTATGGTACTGTTGGATCTGTTATTCTGTTAGAACAGAATTTTGCCAATAAATCATGGGCGTTACTATGATATTAAGCATTGAATAATAACGGCAAAAGGGTGACAGTTAACATGTTTGTTGGCTCCGTTGAAACTACGATAATTAGCACCAAATAAATTCCCTTTTATCAATGTGGAACCAGAGAAATTTCTTGTACACTGTGCATTAAGGACATATAACAGAGTCCAACAGACCGGCCATGGAATGCTAAATGTAAGAGCATGCGAAGAGACGGAGAAAGAGAAAATAGAGAGCGAGAGAGGGAATGAAAACCAAAGACACACACTGCTATTTCCACAGGAGCCATAATGAGCCGCTAAAAGCTATTCCGTGCTACTCAGGAGCAGCATAAAGGCATGGTAGGGGGGTGTGCCTTCTCCCCCTCTATCCTTGATTTAAAGGTAATTTCTTGCTAAAACCACTCAGCTTTTTCTACAAAATTGTTGACAGAGTTATGTGCGTACTATCAAATCAAAAAACAATTACAATGATCAGCAGTTGCATCATTCCCTGATAGTGCTCATATTCCCCATTACTTGTGTCATGCAGGGTAAGGATTAGCATGTAGCACTGGGTGACCAACTGCATATGAGGAACGGATGGGGGTGGGGAATAGAAAAAAGCTTGTGTTGGGAAAACTAGAGGGTGGTTCAGATTATTTCGGAAAGTGTGGGTTTAGGTTTTACAGGCTGACTATTGGAAATCGCTGGAGTCAGCTACACAGCATAATCCGTCACAGATATTTTCAGTGCTTGATTTCAGTGAAATTCTGTATTGTTTTTTTAAGATAGGAAATAGGAAATAGTATGTAATTATCTTCCCAGAAAGTGAGGGAAATGCAGAGTTAGGGAAATGTGTTGGACAGTATGGGTGTGGAATGTTCTCACACTCTTACACTTTTACACAGTCACTCTGTGAGGTCTGAGAGAATGAGGTTGGGCTGGGCAAAGATAGCACAGAATTTCCACATGCCTGTGTTACACACACACACACACACACACGCACAGTGAGACAGAGAGAGAGAAAGAGAGAGAGAGAGAGAGAGAGAGAGAGAGAGAGAGAGAAACATTCTTAGATAAAAGAACATTGCATATAATGCAGGTGCACTACTCTAATGTACCATCCACATCCAATCCATTTTCCATAGCTGTTCTCGATCAGGACAGAAATGCAATCTGTTAATATCCAATAATAATAATAATAATCATAATAATAATAATAATAATATGGCAGCTGCCCTAATTAAAGCCACAGGGGACATGTGATTTTCCTCACCCCTCTCCCCCTATTTTCATCTTTTTTAAATGATCAGTCAAAAGCAACTGTTTTCATTTCTGTTTCTATAATCCCTCTTCTCCCCACGCACTTTTCTCTTCTTTCACTGCATATCAAAGCACAGTTTTAGCTCTCTTGCATGAGGTTTCCCGAACAGAGGCAAAGAAAGAATAAGAGAGGGGGAAGGAGAGAGAGACAGAGAGCGAAGAACACGAGCCGTGTGTGCAGAGAAAACAGGAGGCAAAACGGGAGATGGGGCAAAGAGAGAGGAGATCCAGCAAAGCGCTGAACGCTTATTATTCATGCCGATTAGCTTCCTTATGTAAATGAACAGTGAGCCCAGCATATGTTGTCTTGACATCGAGGAGACTAACTGAAATGGGCTGGATAAATGACTGTATGTCTGGGAGTTAGGAGACCCCGGTTAGGGCTCTACTGTTACTCTACCCACAAACAATGGGTACTGATGGATACTGTCTTTACCTATGGCTGGTCTATAGTTAACATTAGATATCATATCATCCTGTTATTGAGTTCAGATAATTTGGCTAAAAATAGTATATATATTTTACAAATTATGTTGCATCCCATTTTCATGCCTTGACTACATTTTAAAAATAAAAGTAAAATAATGTTATACAAAAGCAAATCTTGAAAACAGAAATAATCTTGGATCATTGAGGAAAAAAGTACCCATTTTGACAACATGAAAAACTTTTGGGAAACAACCTAATAATCCCAGAAAATATTAATATTCTTTCTCTATCTTACTATAGGCTAGCGCTCTATTGTTTTCAATCTTGCATTTTGGACTTATTTCATAAAGGCGAAGCAAGTTGATTCACCAAAATCAGGCCACCACAATTTTTGATATAATACAAAGTGCCAACTTCAGTGCAGGCCCTTCTCAAACAAAGAGTTTGAGGTCATTCACTGCTTTGACAGCTGGACCTAGATAACCATCAATGAAATAGCTAAATGCTCACTGATAACGAATCAAATTGTCCCAAAGAGCAACAACGCTGACTGGCATGGCTCCATTGAAATTAAAAAGCATGTTACCTTGACCTCCACAGCCTACTTTCCATCTAACGTCACGCCTCTTACCCCAGCTTTGACTGTCCCCACTCTGTGCAGCATGGTGCCCACTCTCCCCGCATCCTCAACTCCCCACTCTCCACATAGCATCACACTCTCCGTTACACAGGCTCGCCAGGATGGAGGAAATTACAAAATGGAGGGAGCGGAGACTGCAGCCATTCAGATCAAAGCTAACGTCAGACATGGCGTCCTCACAGTCGTTAACAGCAGACTTAATTACACTTTCCCAGAGAGCTGGGGGAGGCGGAGTAAAAATGCAGGATGATGCTGGTCCCTCATTGCCCAAGAGGCTTTTAGGAAAGTAATATCACCCCCTCCACCTTACAAAAGGCCCAGGCAATGCCAGACTGGCAGCAGATTGAGTTCTCAAACTCTGCAAAACCATCCATATGTGCTGAGGAGCCAGAGAGGCCAGGTCCTGTTCGCTGCCAAGAATCAATGCAGAGTGGATTTGCTTCTTTTCTCTTTGAGAAGAATCGCCTCCCTGGACAGAGAGCCTGTCTTCTGTGAATGGGCCCAGGCTATGACGATCCAAAAGTGGTAAGAGGACACAGGTGGACACCAGTAGGAGGCTTCACACACGCACGTGCCACGCCTTTTTTTGGGGGCGATCAAACGGTTATGATTTCAGACAAAACCCCAGAAAGTCCAGAAGCTATTTGTAAAAACTTGATACTTTAAAATTTCCACTGATGCCAAAATAAACACCTGCTTCTGACTCACTGCAGAAATGGACAATGATTCAGACTTTCAGGCAGGACAATTAATGATGTCAATGATTTATTTTTTAACATTTTTAGCTGGGGTGGCAGGCCATGAATATTGATGAGAGAATACACATTAAATAAATCAAGTGTTCCAACTTTCTCTACTTCCTGCATTAACCCAAAGGACAAATGAGCAAAAAAGTCAGTGCAATTTTCCTATCTAATTATTTCAAAAAGTACGGAAAAACTTAACTCCCTATCTGAATTGGCAGAAAAGTAAATGGTAAATGCTAAAACACGTGGTACATGATAAAAAGTCATTATGATAAAGTTACATAGCCGTGCCGCCAAACAACGTCTGAACAAGATCATCAGCAATGGTGCGGCAACAGCTAATGACATGCAGTCTCCAGAGAACTGAGGCAAAAAATAACATCTCTCTTCATTCCAGTCATGCATACGGACAGGCAGCAGTCGGAAACTCCTGAAAAGCTTTCTCGGAGGACACTCTGAAACCTCGTCCCTCATTTCATCATCTCTCTTACACGCTGCTCTTCAGACAATTTTTCTTCATTGTCACTCTGATCATGAGCATAAGAGTTGGGAAAATCAGCGCAGATTTAGTCCTTCAGTTTAGCTGTGAAAGGAGAACACAAAGACCAAGCCTTTTTTAAGCGGTCTGGAAGGTTCCGTTCTTTTGAAGAGACACCGATGGGAGACAGGCACGATGTCCCTTTGAAGGGCTGGCGTATATAAAATGATAGGTGCCATGCTGGAAGCTCAGATGCACAGTGAGCTCAGCTTGCATTATGGCCTTTCTCTTTCACTGCCTGTCTGTCTGTGTCAGTCTGTCTCCATTTCTTTCTGTGACAAACACATAATTCCACTTCAATTGGACAAAATTGAAAACAGCATTGAAAGCAGGTAATTGCTTATTGCATGTTATGCAAGTTTGTGGGAGGGGGCCAGGAGGGCGGGGGGGGGATAAAACACACAATGAATGTAAATGCATGATGAAAGACAACATACACACAGGAGAACATGCATGCTGCGTTAAAGCCTGCCTCAAAGGATTATATTCAATAAGAGCTTAATGTACATCTAGGGTTACTGCAGCAGAAAATGACCAATGCTAAGTACTGACTCAGTTTGTCAGTCGCACACAGAATCAGAGCAATCAACTCAAAGAACCTGATGGGGAAAAAATGACCTAATTTTCTGAAGTCAGTGTTCTCTGGGTGGGTAACTGATTACTGCCCGAAACAAAACACTGTTTCAGACCAGTAAAATCCAGGTCTCCAAATCCACTGATTATCCTGCTTGCAGTGCATTCTGGGTAACTGGGTAATCCTGCACTGTGGGGAGCAGAGCAGACAATGCCGTAAGGAGTAATGATACAGCAGTACTGAGAGACAGCAGAAAGCAGGCTGAGGAAAGCAGGCTCCGCTCTCACAGACAGACTCCCAACACAATTTACCCCACACTCACAGACACTCCCAACACAACTCACCCCACACTCACAGACACTCCCAACACAACTCACCCCACACTCACAGACTCACTCCCGATTCAACTAACCCCCCACTCACAGACACACTCCCAACACAACTCACCCCATACTCACAGACACACTCCCAACACAACTCACCCCACACTCACAGACATACTCCCAACTCAACTCACCCCACACTCACAGACATACTCCCAACTCAACTCACCCCACACTCACAGACTCACTCCCGATTCAACTAACCCCCCACTCACAGACACACTCCCAACACAACTCACCCCATACTCACAGACACACTCCCAACACAACTCACCCCATACTCACAGACACACTCCCAACACAACTCACCCCATACTCACAGACACACTCCCAACACAACTCACCCCACACTCCCGACTCAGCTCTGTGCGCTCCAGATGCAGCTTACAGGGGAAGGACAGTGTAGGGGAGCAGAGGCAGTGGTCTCTATGAGACTCTACAGAGTGTGACCTTGCTGCTGCACAAATGTTTTTTTAAGGGTTTTTTAAGGAAGCAACGTGAAGCAGCGGTTAGGGCACTGGACTGTGAACCGAACAGGCGCGGCCACAGATCCCTGGTCTGAGACAGCTATTGTGCCCTTGAGAGAGGTACCTCACCTCAAGTGCTCTGGCAGCAACCCAGCAGTCCCCCTCACATCTCAGAGCACATGAGGTTGAACATTACAAGCACCACACTGTAAAATCACTCCAGGAAAGCAGGCTCTCTCAGCATGTAAGTAATATAATAAGGTAATGTCGGCTGTCTGCCACTTCCTTCAACAGGGGCCAGCTCTCTCTCGACAGGGGCTGCTGCTGTCAGTCTCTCGCCTCTCCCTCACTTTGTTTCGGCTAAACTTTCAGGCTGCCGTCTGGGATTAGACGTTGCTTTTCTGACTGTCAGCTTTCCACGACGGCAGGAGGCTGCCAAGACCCATCTCAGGTCCCGTGTATTGGGTGAGCACCAAAAAAAAAAAAAAAAAAAACTTGCACACTCAAAACAGTGATCAGTCCATTGCCGCTTTCCTTTTTCCCCAGCTAAGCCGCTCAAAACAAATTCAGACATTTTCCACTTTTTCCAAGAAAATAAACTGCGCTGGTAGAAGGAACTGAGAGACAGACAATCTTGTTACCAGCCAGTGATACCCCGGGAAGAGTTCTATCAGTGGCACGTATATAGAGGCATCCATTTAGAAAATAGCTTTTCCAGGCATGCTGAGCCATTTAGCTCACCCTACAACTCCTCCTGTTTGCAGCCGCGATAAAACGCTTTCCCCACTTTTGCTGCTTTTCGCCGCAAATTGCGTGATTACCGGGCCTCCTTGTAACAAACTGTACCCCCGCACGTGGGAAGAGGAGGGAAGTAAGAGCTGGTGCCCAGTAACATGCATTTATCCAGGGCTCCGTGTATGGCTCAATTTTCAGTTGCCTGCCTAGGTTATTCAAAAATTAGTTCATTATTTCAGCAATGAAACTCTTTTATGAATGTGCTTCTTTTTTGATTACTTTTGTACCTTCTTTAGGGTAACCAAAATTAGGTTTAAAATGCCATTTTCGCCAATATAACTCCTGGCTGGTCCAAGTTCTGTTTACTAAACTCTTATTGTTATTCAGCTTTTATTGAGGGTACCTCACTTCTCTGTCTTTGTGAGGCTCAGAACTGTAAATAAACACCATAATATTCTTCATCTGGGTGTGTCATAAGGAAGCATAAGAGAGGTATAGGCAATGTGTGACGTGTATACACACACACACGCAGACGCGCGCACACACACACACACACACACGCACAGGCACACACACAATAAACATCCACCAGGCTTATATCCTTCAGTCTCATGGGTATCCAGGTTTGCTCTCTAAATCAGACTTACCAGATCTGGCTTGACATGGCTTGATAAGTGCTGTTGTATAATACTCAACATGTAAAGTACTTTAGGAACCTTGCAAAGCTTCTTGAAACTTCAAAGCTTCAAAGCCAACCAGCACACTGCCCTTCTCTTCAAAGAACCAATGAAGCAGCCCAGTAGGGCATCGGTCCAGGGAGCCGTAGCCAATGAGAAGTGTCACAATGATGTGCCGCTCGGCCAAGCAGCTACACTCAAGCAAACTCAATTCTGAGCTTCACCTCAGCAATGCCAGGAATCCACAGAAGGAATTCAGCTTGTGTTACACACACATACACATAAGACATATATGCGCGCACACACACAAATTCTGCTTTTCAAAACCGGTGTAAACAAATAAACACGAGGCACAAGAAGCTAACACCACGCGATAACTCTTTCATCCACATGCTGCCAAACCATCTGTTAAGTTGTAACGAGAGAGCCCAGATCCGGCGTGATTTTTAACACTCCAGAGACGCCTCTTGGAAAGAGCCTTCTTTCTGGCCCAAAGTTGCTGATCTGTTCAGCTGCAGCACTGCACAGTTTAATCACTTTTTACAACTGAAGTTCAGCTGGCTCAGGTTCCCTGCCTCCCAACCCAGTAGCAGCTCTGCACATCAGCCTAATGATGTAACCATTAGTGAACACAGAGGGTGATGCAGATCCAACAAGACGAAACAAATCATGCATGACCGACAACAGCCAACGCCACAAGTAAACCAGCGTAAACCACAGGCAGACTCTAGTTCAATCACAGGTAGAGGAGACTCAGTCACAGTAAGACCTGTCACCCCTCCTAAATTGAGCTCCCTCTTCTATTACAGAACCTCCTTCGGCTTCAAAGCTCAGGGACGGCAACAAACAATTTTCACAAGGAAAAACATTCAGCTGAACATTTGTTTGTGTAGATGACGTGTTACAGAACAATAACTTGGCGATGACGCAGGGGAAAACAAGAGAAAACCACTTACCCCTCTCATTTGCTGGGCTCCACTGACGTGCTTAAGGACGTTTTCAATTTCTTTCTCAATGCGTCCCGCCCAGTGGATCATCCTGCAGAGAAAAATAGACACAGAAAGCTGTCTCAGAGCTACCTCGACTGCAGTTCCTCTTCTACGGCCGCCTCAGTCGTGAACATTACTCCTTCACAGCATTGTGCATTGCTTTTCTTAGTCATTGACAGCAGCATTTCCAATTGCTTGTAGCCCTTCATAGAACCCACAGCTGTTATTATTAGTCCTTTACAGCATACTTTACTATTAATATTTTTATAAGAGCCTTATCAGCTGTTCATAGGCCACTATAATAGCCTTACCTGCTGCTTTCTTGCAGCCTTAGCCCACTACTAAATAAATGTGCATCCATGTATTACAGAACCAATAAATTATTTAAAAGTGTAAGATCATTAATGATACTTTCCTGAAATGTGCTAAATTAATCACTACTTCAATCTTGAGTGATAGTTCTGAAAATGTATTTAACTTTTCATGACAATTTATTTGACAAGGTGACAATCTCATCGAATTTCACAGCTTCATAAATGGGATCTCACTCCACAGTGCAGTTAAAGCAGGACACAAATTCAACTGAAACTTCACTAATCCGTTTTAACCGTAGTAGATCAAGGCAACCACCCACTGATAAAGGCCTCGATATAAAAAATGATTTAAAGGTCAACTTTTAACAAGAAGCTTATGAATTAAGCTGAAAGATGACGCTCAACACTTCAAAGCAACGGCACTGTACTGAAGACACAGTTTGAGCGTGGAAGCTGGTGCTTGTCAGCTGCAGCGGTCTGAATATCACAACAGTCATTACGATGACAGATGTGCCGCAGTGCAGACAGGAGGAACCGGGCGCAGACGAGCTGAAGGAATGGCAACTGTGACAGCACTGGAGATCCATCATATTTCATAAAAATGTGGATTCAGTGATTAGCCTCAGTTTGCTTATTTGGCTCCAACTAAAGCAGCTCTCGAAGCTGAAGCGTCTCTCCGCTCCTAAGTCACTCAGAGGCCGAATAACTGACTGACTCGTCTAAAGTAATAAATAACTTTGTTTCCCTTGATAGTGGGGAAAAACCCTAATCAGGGAATCCACCTTTTTTGGACCCTGAATGGTTCTCGACATGTCAATGTCCACCCATTCACTCACTGACAACGAACGGCTCCCCCATAAAATCTGAAGGTTTGCTATACAGACACTAATATGGGGATACACAAACGCTCACAGCCACAGCGTCTGTCCTTGCTTTTTAAATTCTGATACCATTTGCACTACACAAAGTGAGACGTTATATTTGTCAAAGCTTTTCCAGCATGGAAGACCTATACATATTAGGCCTATATGTGCACTGTGCCTGGCAGGAAACTAACACAGTACATACACATCAACCTGCCTCACGGTCCATGCTCTGCAGCTGTCCCACACACGGGCCTTCTTCACCCACAAACACACACACGTATTCCGTCTCCACGTGGGGAGCGGCGCTACATGTATAATTCACCAGCCCGCTGAGTACATTCAGTACCAAAGTGCAACACAAGCACTCACTCTCTCCATTTTTCTTCACATGTAATCTACGGCAACAACTGCCCCAGCAAGTAGAGCACCTGAGTCATATGACCGGCCGGCCACATGACCGCCGGCCGTATCTGCCCGCTCACCAGCAGGGCATCTTTCTGCGGGGCCTGACTCAGATGCCCTCCGAGAAAAAGGGCCATGTTTTCATCACGCTTTAGTCTTTTCTTTTATCGCACGAGTGTTTCCTTCGAGTCCGGGCGAGAAGGTGTTTGAATACAGCAGGGCTCCTTCAGATGTGCTCCCGCTTCCTCCTTCTCTCTTCCAGGCGAGGGAAGTGGCTCTGACTCGCTAGCGCTAGTGCTTCTCACACTGCGAGCAGCTCCGCTGTGCCAAGGCCCGAATCCTCGTTTGAGCAAACACAGCATTTCTGCGCTAAATATCCGTGAGACAGTCCCCAGAGGACTGCTTCGCCGCTCACATTAATCATTCAATTTGAGCTTTCTGAAGGACCAAGCAGATTTCTATTGCCGCTGAGATAGTAAGACGATTGGCTCTGCAGCCACTGGGACCAGGGGGGCCAGCCAAGCCCAGAGCGGATCCGTCAAAACACCGCGCGTAGACACTCAACTGAAAGAACCTTGTGCGGAACAGCTGGCTGTTGTTTACCCACTGACCCTCACCTTTGACCTCCTGCGGTTCGACAGCAGCATGCGAGACTTTCAATGTTAGTATTACAACATTGTTTACAACCGTACAACACAAAGCTTGAGTGCCAGACAGGAGAGATGAGGGGACAGAGATGGATGGGTCACATGACACAAATATGCTCAAGTACAGAATATATGGAACGGTGTGAAATCTGCAGGGCCAGGGTCCCTGCTGAAACAGACAAGTGGGGGGTGTTAGTGAGAGCGTGGAGGCAGCGGGTGGACAGTGATGTAGAGGCTAGCAATGAATCCACCCAAGGAGCGGATCATTTATGGGTTTCAATTACCATCCCCGGTGCTTCATAAAAACCGGTCAATAAGACTTCCTCTCCCCCGTTGTTACTAGTTGCAGTGTGGGAGATGGGCAGTTTTTCAGCATGATTTCAGTTAGCCAACGTGCTACACAAACGTAGACACGGAGAGGGTCACATTCATTACAAGATGGACGGGAGTGACGGGAGCGGTGTTGGGGGAGTCAGGCGGGGGGGGGGGGGGGAGTGGGAGGTGGAGCACTAATCTACAAGAAGTCATTAGCTGCAGACAAGACTGCGACTGTCTTTGGCTCCTCTCTCTAACCACCCCAGTCCAAATATGGGCATTAATTATTCAGCCGCTGGTCTGCCGCCGTGCCGCTCGGGCCGCGGAGCGCCTTGGACCCGGATTACAGCGGTAATTTGAGGCTTTCGGGCATTACGCTCATTGTTCTTTTATTTATGTGCTGTGGACTTGACTGGGGTAAGGCTAAGCGTCTACTGTTTCAGCACTTCTCGCTCTCCGTAGGGCTGGCCTCATACAGCCTCACAGCACACCGGATCAAGAGAAAGAGGGGTCTGCTAGAGGAGACCGCTGCTCTGCCGTGAAAGAGCAATGCTGCGTGTGTGTGCGCGCACGTGCGCGCGTCTGATAATTCCTGTTTTAATTATATTTACATTATACAATTATATTTGAAACAATACACAGGGTGTCTTTATCTCTAAAACCACAGTATTTTTTTTGTTATAAAAGAGAAAGGCATTTCCTTATCTCACATTAAAACGCATTTGTGTCTCCCATTAAGCAGCCTTATGTAGCTACAGTAATGCCCCTCGCTCTCTGCCGGTTTGCAACTCCCCAAATGTGATGACAAAACCTCAGTTTTTGCACTTGATGGAGAAAAGCTACAAACCGGCGAATGGCTGGAGGCCAGCACAGCCTCTGAAAAATGTATTTTCTCATCTTGTTTTTCCATCACATAACCTTAGTTACAGTCTTGTCTCACTTTGTTTGGGCGTTGGTGTTTTTTGGCATGGAACAGCAGTATTTAAAATCAACTGCAATAGAAAGAAATATTAAGAATGAGCCTGTCTACCACCCATTGACAGAACTGCAGAATAAGCAGAGTATAATGGAAGGAATGGCTTTCTAGTAGCTTGTGCAACAGAGCCAAGATCAGTATTAAAAGATCAAACTACTCAAGTATATTGCCGTGTATCTAAAGCCAGGCTGGCAAATGACTGAAAGCAACAAGATTCTCACAAGCTGTAGCTTAAAAAGGCAATATAAAAGTTAGCACAGAAAGGGAAAAACAACAGGAACGAAGAATATAATGATGTTATCTGGTGTCGACTGACAGCTCTAAGCTTGGTACAGGACAAAAATCTGAGAGAGAAATCTGTGATCTGCTAAACAAAGCATCCTGAATAAAAGCATACTGAAAGCAGCATTATGGACGTTTCCAGGCGTTACACAGAATCCAGCTCACAAGAACGGGTGTGCTTATGTATAATGCTTCATGAGCAAAGGATAATATATCCCATATTTAATCTATGAATCTCTTAGTTTTTCATCTCACCTTCCCATTCCCAGACTAAACTAACCTGTTGTTAGTTTACTGAGACCAGCAGCATGGAAGTAGCCAGAGGATGAAAGGAGTCGAAGACTGCTGCACACATAAAGCACAGCACGTGATCCCATTCACTAATGATGGCATGCACAGTGCTGAAGATGGCTTCACTCTAATCTATAAAAGAACAATGGTAGGACACAAAGCTATTGTCTTACCCAGACAGCTGACAGTTGAGCACAAAAACAGAGTATAATTTTAGCTCAAAAATGCTTTCTCCAAAACCCTGTTTCGTTTGCCTTACAGACATGACATGCGGAGGCATTGAAGTATAAGTGCCATGTAAGTATAAGTATAAGGTACTGCACAAAGAAACGCACAACCCCCATTCGCACCATACACATACATATGCATTAGCACACATGTAGGTCCATCTCTAAACTATTAGCCACAGTCAACAGGTACTGAATGTCTTCAAAATCCAGAAAAAAGTGAACAAGTGCTCACATTCACAACAGAAGCATTATAAATTATGCTTAAGAAACATAGTAGAATGCAATGTCATCTTCAGATTGAATTCATTTTCAAATTCAATTGTAATGACAGTATTTAACAGGAATGGAAGTATTTCATTTTTTTTGTGTGTGTGCGTGTGTGTGTGTGTGTGATAGCTCATTTGTGGTTATACATGTATGTGAAAGCGTCCAAGAGGGAAGATGTGTATGATCTGAAAACCTCTAAAATGATTGTGCAAGGCAGAACTGTTGAAGAAAGACCATGGACTCTGAAAAGGTCACCTAGCAATGAAGTGAAAAAATGCTTAAACTGATGCGACAGTGGTGCAGGGCACAGTGACAGTAACCGGTAGTGACAATGGCTCTATCCCTGAGCTAAATGCACTCCTTATCGGTCTGAACTTCTGTACACACACTAACACACACACACACACACACACACACACATATATCCTCCCTCTTCCTCCATTGCTACCCCCACCCCCCTCTCTCTCTCTCTCTCACTCTCTCCCACCCCGTGTTACTCTCCTCTCTCACTTCCCCCCTCTCCCCTCTCTCTCTTTCTCTCTTTCTCTCTCTCTAGCTTTATTTAAGCAAGCATTCCTTTTTGCCTCCATTTGAATTTAATAAAAGAATAATAGACTGCATCTGAAGCGCCATTGAAAGTGGGAAGATAATTCTGTGCCGACATGACAGACAGATCACCCCTTCAAGACCTCCCTCCCTCCCTCCCTCCCTCCCTCACTCTCTGTAAGAGGCCATGGGCCCCAGATCCGCCCCGGGTCCTTGCTGGTGGACTGCGGGGCTTTGCTGCCCTCCATCAGCCCAGTGCGCAGAGCTTTGGGGGGGCCGGGGGGAAAGGGCTCATTAGTTCCCTTCATTTCCCAGGCATGCACACTCGGGCTCTGCTCCCTTCCCGCTCAGCTAACGCCTGAGTGCACCGCCTCCAGTGCACCGGAAAATTCCCGCTTCTGCAGATTAAGGGCCAGAAAATTTCACAGAAATCAAAAGTAGTTCCCCCTCTTCTCCCTTAGCATGCCATCCCCAAAATCCTCCGCCAGAATGATAAAAGTGAGGCTTTCACAGCAAAAAAAATGGAAAAATGTTCATGTTCCGTGTTAAATTTTGTGGAATTGTTTGGTCAGTCCCAGAAAATGTTGTACACCAAAGAAATTTGAACAAATTTTTCTCAGTGGAGAAACATTCAATGTTCAACACTTCTTCTAAACAGAAGAAAATAGACAGTGGAGTTAACTATTTACAGTGCAGCCAAAGCTTTTCCCACTACAGAATTGAGACAATAATAGAACCAGTATTCATTGTTCTCAAGATGTATTCCTGTGCACCCACATAACCTTAAGAAGCATCAATATATTTCTTTCATCACAAAAGATGTACACTATCAAAAGCACACAAGTCTAGGGGAAACATCTACATGCACACAAATGTATGCATCTTCCCTTCTATTCACTGTCATAGACTGGAAGCGAGAAATAAAATCTGAAGCTTGGCTTCCTATAGCACTTGCTTCCACACGTTCACTCCTGTTAAACTGTGAGATAGATCTGGAGGGAGGAAGAGAGTGAGAGTGAAGCTGAGAGATGGAGAGATGCAGAGACAGAGAGGGGAGAATGGGGGGGGGGGGGTGAGACAGAGCCGAAGAGAGAGAGGGAAGAGATGAAAACTCCTTCTGACTTCAGCAGTATTAATTGTTAATTGGAAGGAGCTGCTGTTTTTCACTGTGGTGATTCTGCTCCATTTAGTTTATATGAACAGATCTTACAGCACATGGTGTTTTAAGGAGGTCAGCAGAAACAGGCATGGGACCTAGCAGAGCTAGTGTCTTTAATGAGATCTCTCAGCAGGAATAGAATCATCACTCACCAACAACAGCTCAGCCCCAGCCAGCAGACCTTTTACCAAATATAACCAGCAAATCCTTCCTGGCGGTCTCAGAAAACTTTCAGAAAATAGAACATTTGCAGCCAAAATCATCATCTCTAGTTTCCAACACTATGTAGCAGGGATAGGCAAATGTAAGTACTGTATGAGTATTTTACGTTGTTTTATGATAATAAAAAAGTGTGTAAACAAAAGCCTTAAAGTCACTGTGAATAGCCCATAAGATTTCAAAAATAGCATAAAATGTCAAATGCAATTCTCTTTTTTGCACTATGTATGTTTCTACAGTACATATGACATAAATGCAACACCAATTGGGGCCAGAAGGAAAACCAGCATACAGGACATGCCAAAAACGTGAATAGTAATGAACAACATCAAGAGAATTACATATCGCAACTAAACACTGTGCTTTCATCTTGTAAATTGAGCAATAAAATCCATATAGGTAATATGCATTGCGGTTCACACTACAGGATTGCTTTTCAGACAGACAGAATTATACTAAATTTACTGCCTATTGTTTGATGCTTAAAATTTTGTCTCATTGGCCTTCAAGGTACAGTTTTAAGATGATAATTCAATAACACACATATTCAAATTAACACACTGAATTCCACAAGTATAAGGAAATGTAGCTGATATTTAACACAACAAACTAAACCACATAACCCAGGTGATATAGTCTGTAACAGACCTGTTCACTGTATGCTTTCGTTTGGAGGAGACGGTTTTTGTGTGCAATGAAGGATGTTTTAGATATTAACAGAAGTTGATGGTGACCTGCCAGATTTACCATAGCTTGTATAGGGGCATTTTGGAGTTTATAGTCTAAGCAAAAAAAAAATACACTTCAAGAAACTACAAATCTGCTTCTACAGAAACAAAACTGTGTTTCCAGAGACTGTACATACGAACATTTTAATTTCATAGGATTTATCCACAACTGAAAACAAAAATCTGTTTTGATATTGTGCCAGTACTTCTTTGATTGAGCACAGTGGTCCCAGGATAAAGCAGGATACAGGCCTATACTGAAGCAATTTAGGCTGTACCTTCGCACAAGGGTACAACAACAGTGTATTACCTAGGAACTGAATGTGCAACCTTTTGGTTACAAGCCCAGTTCCCTAAACATTCAACTACACCGCTACCCCATTATGCAAATAATTGGGTGATATGCATACATGCAATATTTGGAGGCAAATGTTCATTGTACAAGCTGCTTTGTAATTACCTGGAGAGCTTTTTTAGCTTTCGATCACAAACCCTCTGATGCACCAATGCTATTGCACAGAAAAACTGCCTGGACCAATTAAATACAGGCATAAAAATGGAATGGTGTACAAAAAGTTGATTACTTTCAAATTACCTCTACATGTCTGAGCTGTACAGTTATGTAATTCTCTGGCATGGCACTTTTCTTGAGTTCTTGATTAGTTCTATGTGACCCTTGATGTCCCTTCACAAGGTGACATTGTGTACATGTACCTACCATAGGTTCATATCCGATATGCTATACTGTATTTTGGCTTTCTTCCCTTGTTAAAGTCTTTCTTTTCGTTTATTTATTACTTTATTAATTGCGACAATAATACTGATTCCTGAATTGCGGCAGCGCTTTATCACAGTGCAAATATTATTGGGTTATCTTAAAAGATTCAGAGAAAGATACTTGTTCCATCGTAAACACAATGTTTATATTAGCCTGTTATTAAAAGAAAGACACATTACATATCAAAGTAACGCTGTTTTAGTCATGTGTGCGTCCATTAACTCCTTTCCGAACAGTGCAGAATTCAAAATGGGTTGTACTACACCAAAAATTATATATTACTTGAATAATCCTTTAATTTATACAAACAACAAAATAAGCAAAATAAAACCAGATTTTATACAATAAAGGGAACAAATGACACAGATCATGAGGCAGATGCACTTCAAAATGTTTCAAATCATGCACAAAATTATCGAATGGTATAAGTACCTTCCTTAGTGTTTGCGCGTTGCGGTAATGGATTCCGATGGATTTCGCTCAGTGATGTGTGTGATTGGGGAAAGGTACTGGATTGAGTGCCAACAGCAACAGTTTAAATAGCAAAATGGCGAGCGCACGCCGGGCCCTAGTCCTGCCTAACACGATCCCCCACCAGAACTGATGCAGGATCCAAAAGCATCTTCACAAATCGTACCCCACCCATTGTGAACGAAATCATGAAGCTGATTCAGAGTCTGTTCTGCACGGTAGTATTTATCTACACCCTGTCTATTCCCTCATATTGATAGTAAATATGTGCCATATTCAGTAAAGGACGTGTCATATATTGTCCTGTTGGCCGAAACCTAAACCTGCCGAGAAGCTTCAAGAAGCAGCAGACAAAATGAGCAACAATTTGCTCCTGATAGCTTTGTGATTCAATCAATCAATTATTGCACAAACCGTTTAAAAACGTCGTGTGTGCACGCGTGCCTCGTATATCTCGTTGTTAACTTGTACGTGGAGTTCTTGCCTTGGCTTCTATTTATTCACAGCCCAGTAATCGGCGTAAGGGCAATAGTCATTTGATAATGTTATTTTATTATCAATAACCAAAAAAGATAGATGCAAGACTGAGCGGAAAGTAATGGACACTGGGCGTTAAAATTGGAGCTAATGCGCTGATCATTAGACACTGGCGTCAGCAATAACCACAGGCAACAAATCGTATGATACAAAGTGGAAACATTATAGTTTTAATGCATTGTTGTTGGCAGCCCGTTCTGTTGAAGACTAAGACCAGCTTTGCGAGTAGGTATTTAATTTAATTCATTTACAAATAAAAAGTTATACGAATCAAACACACACGCGCGCGCGCGCGCACACACTAGCGCGCATTCCTCCATGTCATTTACGTGTCCTTAATAGAATAAATAACATTGGAGAAGTTCATGACCACCCTCCGTTTTCAACTGAGAAGAACTGTAGGCTGCATGGAAAATCGATGTATCTTAGACAAAAGTCAAATTATCCCACTTCTGTGATTTTCTCCTGCCTTACAGCCCACGCTTTAAAGCTAGAACTAAAATTGTTAAGACATTTTAAAATTCGGAGAAAAAAATTGCTCAGCACAAGATGATGTTCTGATGTTCTTTATCATCAGTTCTTGTCTTGTTTTACCCTAAGTAGGCTAACATGTAAAAATACGTAAATCCATCTGCAAGCCAAGGGCGAAGGAGGAATTGTTATCCCCGACACCACTATCATGTAAGACTACAAAAGCTCTACAAAAAGCATTTAATATGTAGCCTACAATAGTGTGCCTACTGATTGTCGTGTAGGCTACATGTTTATTAGGGACTCGACCCACAAAGTTTTGTATTGGCCGTAGTAAAAGCACTTCAATGTTGTATTAAACTTTAAATTACGAATGTCTTGTACCCCACTGACACGCGCCAGCGTTCAGTCTCTGCGCAAAATTTCCTTCTGAAATAGACGGCAAAAGAAGAGCTACGGGAATGTTGTTAGGTTGGCTGTCCCAGGGGGTAGCCGTGCCGATCGGATTAACGGGAAAATTAGTTCAACATTTACATTATATAACAAGCAACTTACATTCAATGAATATGCCAAAAAGCAGTCCTTACGACATAGTTACAATATTTGTGATTGGTATGAGAGACGAGGACAAGATACACGCCAATTGTAATGGAATTGTTTTTCAAATCAAAATATGGAAGAGTTCACATACACACCGAATACGAGACAAAACGGGCAGATTAAAGTGGGCTGTCAAAATGAAACATTACTAGACTTAAGCGTTACAGCATGTAGCCTACTTCCCATAAGTAGATAGATTTGCCGATTAAATTTTTCTAGGCATTACGACACTGAACATTTACATTGAAAATATAATTTCACAGTAGCTATGGTTATATGACTTTTATAATCCCATAAAACGAGACAGGCCATGACAATACAGTCAGTTTTGAAGATCGCATATCAAAGACTGAATCAAGCAAACATTGCCATACACTTTTAACGGTGCGCCAGAGTAACTGACTGACCAAAACCGCGAAACGGGTTTGTAAACATTATAACGTGCTTCAACATCCGTCTATTAAACAGGAAGCAACTAAAAATAAAACATCGATGACGCTGTGTTTGGAAACATTGCCCATTTTCGAATACATCGTGTCTTCTTGAAACTGAAAGCATCGGATTGGCTTTACCTTAACAGTAGCCTAACACCTGTGCATCATCCTAAAACTGGGCATCCTTACATTCTAATAAATTGTGTTCGTCAAAATATAAAGAGAGGACTGTCTTGATCTATGATGATTAGGCAAAACTCTGAAATATGTAAACGTTTCTGCATGCTTTCATACATCTAACATCTGAAACGTATTCAAAGCCCGAAATGGTGTCCCGGTCGGCACAACGGTGCGACTCTATAGTAGCCTATCTCCGTAAACAGCGCAGTTTGTGTCACCTGTTCTAATTCTGCGCGCTTGAGTCCAGCTGTCCTATATGTTTTCCACGAGGTATACTTACGTGTAGTTTTGAGGGAAACTGAGGCTTTCCGTTCCAGGCGACGATACGCTGAAAATCAGGATAGTTTGGATTGAGACGAAGCAGAAGATGCTGCAGGACTGAGCACAGAACGCCATTTTTCCATTAAAAATTCAAGAAACTGAGTTAAAACACAATTGTTATGTAGGACTTCTTTTTCAAAGGCAACCAAAACAGAAACGTTTAGCTCCTTCTGCTGTGTTGAGAGATTTCAAAGGCTCCTGGCGATTCCTGGTGTGAGGTCTCAATCGGAAATGTTGTACAGTGGATTGGCAGCTCAAGACAGGCAATTCGAAAACACAGATGCATTGACGCTACCGCCGCCGCTGGTGCCACTGTGTACTCTCTCTCTCTCTCGCTCTCTCTCTCTCTCCACCTCTCCGACGACGTAACAAACAAACTGAGCGAGTACGAGTACAAACCGCTACATTCACTCAAATATTCATACACAACAGGCGGGGGCGCGCGTCACGCCAACACAACTGTCCCGCTGCCCATGTACGGTACAGTTCCAAGGAAACGTGAGGTAGAACAGTGTTGTGGTACGAAAACAATGCAACTGAGCGGGTAGGCAGAAAACGTATAGGGGAAAGTGGGAATTAGATTTTGCATATTGTATAATGTTACCCTCTGTAACCCTCTGTCTTTAAGATAAAATACAACTGACAAGGTGCTACGGTCAAAACAATAGTCAGTTTATGTAAATGAATATATATTATATTATTATATTTTCTTTCAATGTGTCGTTGTGGGTATATAATTATTATTATTATTATTATAGCACATCCTTTGTACACACTGCTTTTTCCCTGATTTGGTTAGGTGCCCTTGGTACAGTATTGATCAAATGACGATGTGCATGTTCTTTATTACAATGGGAATCAGCTTTAGAACATGGGCTCTGTGCTGTTGGAAAGAGAGTGGCCTGTCAATCAGTTGGCAGGGAAGTGGCATGATGGGGCATTTAGACTTGAAGGGTAAATGGGCGAAGCGACCACATAGAAATCTAACCTCAGAGTGTGACTGAAGAAAAGCCTTTCTGATGGCCTGTAACAATGAGTTTAGCTGACTCCATTGTCTTAACCTTGATTATACATCTACTGCACTCTGGGAAAGGAGGCAGGGCAATAATCTGGCACATGACACATCTGAGTGGAGGTAACATGTAAGAGATAGGGAATATGAACATCTTTTACATTGCTTCCCCCCACACAATGTCTGCACAATGATTTTAGTATCAAGCAGTCTTAGGAAGAGGACATCACACGCTGCTAATCTGCCTAATGCTGCCCGGTGGCCTGCTGCAGAGAGATTGCCAACTGGCTGTGATTTCAGCGAACACCGAAATTCATGAAAACGAACATGCAGTAGGTGAAGTAATCCTTCTGTGTTCAGGATACAGTGGACTTCTCAGCTCCTCATTTAAGAGAAGAACAGGCAGTGCATGTTTTGCATAGAGTGCATCTGCAAGAGTGCACGAGAGATTTCATTATGATACATTATGCCCCAAAGCAAATCAGCCTAATTAATCTGATCTGAGATGCATTCAAATTAATGGGCATTACAATAAAAATATACAATTAATAAGAGGTTGGATTAGTGATATGGCTCAAAGTCATACACAGAATATTTTTTACAGTGATATCTCTATTTATGACTCATTTTGAGTTTTATCTTCTTTTATTCCTAATAAGCACATACACAGCCACTTCTAATCAGAAGGCACAGAACAGGGTTAGGAGAGAGTTATATCTGAACTGACTCCACAACAGGATAGGCAATTCCATCTGCAAATGAAGTTCAGTTGCGTAACATTAAGTGACTATGACAGTGCCTGTCCAATATATCAAGTCTGGAAGTGTAAGAGGACTATGCATACACATAGACATTTAGACATGTTGTTCGCATGCTTAAAAAAAGATTGAACACTGCGTTAAACGCAAACACCATAGCTCACACAACAGGTGAAGTCTAATGCGCAAATCAAACACAAATCGCGTTGCGAGAATCTCGAAATCATAACCTCCGTAATTGCCACCCAGCTGATTTTTTATGCAGCATTTACATTCCAGTGGTCCGGCAGCACTCATTGTTCTTCACAGACGAGAAAGCACCAGAAAAACAATGAATAGAGAATCATACCAGCGCAGAATTGTTAATGATGGATGAATATTGCTTGCAATTGTTTTGTTTTGTTTTTTTTCTCTCAAAATAATGAGAAAGGGTAACTCTCTCCCAAGCTTGACATTGAACTCTCTGCGTAAGATTGTGTTGAGTATCACACTGGATTCCCAATTTCCTGTTCTTCTGTGTCTGTCAAGACAGTTCTGCCATTTTAAAAGGTAGTGGCATGCACATATCTGCCCTACGTGGCTGCAGCTATGCCAGAAGAGAATGATACATATGAATAATAGGGTATAAAAATCAAAAGGGACTTGCCCGTACTGCACCTGCCCCCAGCATCTGTCAATCAAAGCAAATGTTGGTAATGTTATGAGGTGCTTGGCATTGATTATATCACTATGTTTTTTTTTTTTCCTTCTTCAGTCAGATGGCATGAGCCCAGGCAGTTCTCAGCCTAGCCTCAGACATACAGGACTGAAACCTGAATCCAGAATGAGTGGCATTCATAGCTTGTTGTTTATCAAAAAGCACATACCGCTTTTTCAACATGAAGGGTCAAATGGACAGCAGGTTCTAACAGCATCTATTTGGAGACTTCTGCCTGACATCCTGGGTTGCTTCAGCTCTTGAAACATGTTTGCCACATTTACTGACAGAGAGCAATATGTTGAATTAGCTTGAATGTACTTGAATTATTTGGGCTTCTAATCACTGTGATATTTGAGACCAGCTGCAGCGAAGCCACTTATCTTTATTAGTAAACCAGACAATTGATCAGGCGAGCTTTGGATCCTTTTTTGTGAAAACATGCAGATCAATGCAGCCGTGTCAATTGATCCTTAAGAGTCTGCGGAAGGCGGGGCTTTCGGCCGAGGGCCGTCATTGGGCAAGCAGTCTCACTTAAATGTTTCCACCTGCCAATCCTCCATTGATCCGAGCGCCGGAGTGGAACAGCGATGCTATTCTAGTTCGCCTTCCAGCTCTTTGGGGGCCACTCCTCTATGGGAAAACCAAAATAGGACATTGCAAGAGAGGAATTAATCACACCTTGTTTCCCCTGTCTGCAGGCTGCTGGAAGGCCCTACACAGGCAGGGAAAGTCATGTCTTCTTCCACGCTAAGCACCTGACCCGTATGCAGTGACGCAGCTGGGGCTAGCGGATAAAAATATTAAATGCAGGATGCACATCTTCAGTACCTCTGCAGAAGCCCTCATGAATCATTGTGAGTGCCAAATGGTACTGGCACACGGCCTCCCCAGCTCACAGCACACCTCGGTCCTCAGCACACAGTGCTGGGAGTACAGCGAAACACCAGCGGAGCAGAAGAGAGTGCGCAGAACTGAAAAGGGAGTGGTCCCTCTTCACAAAGCTACGTGTTTTTATCCAACAGCAAATATACAGGAGCTATGCAGCACCTCACCTTTTGTAGATGGTAATTGAAAGAAGCATTTTCTAAGGTGAAATTAATTGTACTGAAATTAATTTAGGACTCTCACCACCCACCCAACATTTTAAAAAAATCAATAAATAAAATATAGCTGCAAGCAGAAACTAAGGAAGCCAAGAAAAATTTGGTATCCTACTATATTTGGGTAAATGTATTTTGCGATCATATATCAAGCATGCATGGATTTGAAATCAACTCCGCACAAGAGACAGCAAACCCCTGGCTCTTCATTATTATTTTTTTATTATGTACTGGCAAAAATCTTGAACTTGACATAGGAGGCAGTTCACAGGGATGCGCATTACATGAACAGGTCCATTTACTAGCCCAGAAACCCATACTGTTTGCAATTCATGAACCTGACAGCTAAAAGCCACATTGTAAAAGTTGAAGAGAATCTTGATTTTTGTCATGTTTGCAGGTTTAGTGGAGCGTTCCATCATTCTGTTCCACACTAGATCTGCCTGGCAAACCAACAATATAATAAGTGGGATAAGACAAATGACTGACTGTCTAAATGTATATAAGTTACACATTTTGGTTTCACTGAGTGTGTGACATGTTTATTTAGTTTTACATATAGTGATACAGAAATGTTATCTACTGCACAATATATTACCCTTACCAGCACAGATAATGCCATTCTGCTGAATGATGTGACAATTGCTGTGCTTGCATGGGACACTTGTGCAATTGTTTTGCAAATGGGATTTTTTTTTCATGAAAACACAGGTAAATGCCATATGATGACATTTATATCTTGATGTTCTCACAGTCTATTGAGTAAATACTTAAAAGTTTCTTGCCCATACAAACTCACCAAAATACAGTTTAGAGTGGTTAATTTGCTTCATTCACATCCTAAAACTAAATTGATACAAATTAAAAACCATTAAACATGTTTGGCATTTCTGTTTACATGGGTTACATATTTTCAGTTTCAGCCCTTTCAAATTTTGTTTATTATTTGTTTATTAGATTGCACATCTAGTCATCTACACAAAAAAACAAAAACACACAAAATGTTCTCATTAATAAAGTTGATATGGTGAATAAAACAGAGGATGATATGATAACTAGCTTTGATTGATATAAACAGCATTTTAGAAAACCTAACTTGAAACAAATAAAACCAGAAACATGATTTTAGACCTAATGGTGGGCATTATGAGTCGTTTGGCAAAGTTGTCCATAATGAATGGGAATTTGTTTGGACCATCAGAATTGAGCCCTGAATTTCATGTAGACCTTTTATCTGGCCTGAAACAAGCCTGTTTCCAATGTGTTGCCATGGTGCAATGTGCTGTCTGCTCCAGAGGGTGGCTACAGCACTAGGTTGTGCTTCAGTTTCAAAACAGTGGACAGGAGAGCAGTTTAAAAACAGAACAACAACCGAGTATGGAGGCAAACAATTCAACTGCAGCTGGGAGGGAGAAAGTGTCTTGAAAAAACAAGAGCCACATTTTTGCTAAACTATCTTCTTGAAACATAATAACCTCAGTTGTCAAAATTAAGGTATCGTTCTCAGTCCATAGTTTTTTTTTTGTTTTTGTTTATGTTTTGTTTTTTTACCAGAGAAAACAAAACAAAGCTACCGCTAATGAGGGAGCTGTGGATTTCATATGAAATGTCAGTGCATTTCAACAGGATGGTGAGTCAACCCCCCACCAGCCCTCCTCCCCCCTCCGCAGCCTCTCTGAGACCGTAAGCATGGCGGAAACCCGCTGACACAACGCTTTATGACCCTGCTGACTCTTCGAATGTTCTAGAACATTCTCCACACATCCCAGCTGTGCTCATAACCAGTAACACTGAAACCTCTGTACGGAAGTGCTACCGTACCACAGTTAGTACCATGTCCTCGAAAAAAAAATGTGTCCTGCCCCTCACCTGCTTTAAAATTTTACCGAATGTCACACCATTATGATTACATTGGAAGAATATTACAGTAATGTTGTGAGATAAATGTGTGTTTTCTGGATTTAGGTACTGGTCTGATTTTACCAATGACTCACCCAGAACTTTTTCAACCATTTCCATGGTCATTAGTCTCCCACTCTACTTCAATGAAGAAAATTTGTGTATTATTTATCATGTATTTATTTGTGTATTATATTTATATTTATGTTAAATGCAATACAGTGTAAAAGAATAAATGATTAGCTAAACCCAGTGTCTTAAAATTGTTCTCCCATATTAACACGATTCATGAATAAACATGAACCAATTTACAACAAATCAATATATTGATTAGCTAATTAGTTTTATTTACTCTTAGCTTTGTTCCATGTTTCTTTTGCCTCTCAGAATTCTATGCAGTGACATTTTCCCTGTCTTTCACAATGGTCAAGGGTCAGAGGCTGGCTATGAGATCCTCATGCTTCATTTGACATTACTGACAACTTCCCATTATCAAGGCAGTTGCTAGCAGCCTTCCACCTAACTCCAGCCCCAACCCCCGCCAAGCAAGTTCCCCCCTCCCCAATATGTTTCCCTGTAATTTATATTATTTATTAGTACCAGGATATCATAAGAATATTGGGTATACGTCACTGAAACAACCCTTATTTCATATTGTATGTACAAGCCGGTTTGTCTGTGAGAGCAGGTGAGGTTACATTACAAAACAATGCAGTAAGCAGGGGTGAACAGTAAGATACTGGGCTGAGCAATGCTTTACTGTGGCAGGGGAATGTCATGAAAAAGATATCACAAATGTGGGCCAGGTCAAATGTGGCGTAGGTCAATTAATTGCACACAATCATATTCAACAGAATATTTAAAAAATATTCCCCTTATCCATGAGGGGGAGAAAATATACAAAATTACTATGACGATTACAGTGGATGAGCAGCTACTTGATTACAATGAATGCTAAATAGATACATTTTTAAAAGGAAGGACAAAGACTGGTACAAAGGTCTAGAATACTGGTCTGTCTCTAAACGGAAGGTAAAACATCTCTTGTACACAACAGAGGGAAAAACAGTCAAGGAGAACAATCAGTGAGTCACCGAATGATGTCAGTAGTGTTCTGGACTAGGTCAGTAGTGTCCTAAAGAGAAAAGATACGAAGGCTCAAACACACATTCACGAATATACAGTGAAATAAAAACTCTGCGACTGTCTCCAACTGAACACTGAAGGGCCAGCCCTGGCCAGAATGAAAATAACACACAACTGAGTAGCGAAGCCTACAGCAGTGCATTATGGTCTTCAGGTAGATATATGTCAGTCACTTTGATTGCTCTCCTCGGCTTCTACTAAAAGTCAATCACAGTGATTTGGCATAATCACCATGGACCATAGAGGTCAATTAATCCATCATGGACTGAAACAACTGGGCGATTTTTTTTCTTGGAGTATTTCTGCAACCCCCTGACTTTGGCAACCTTGTTGTGAGGTTCTGTCGGCAGACCTTCCCCTATGCTCTGCAGGTAAAATAGATTTGTGCAAAGTGCTACATTTTCATGATACTCAGATTAAGTTTGGTTGCTTTCATGTGAATTTGGCTGCTTGCATGCCATTCAATCACCCTGGAGCCTCAGAGAAGCCAGTTTCCGCCATTGCAAAGCTGCTGTTGTCTCACATTTTATTATGATGAGAGTCAAAGTCAGATCTTCAGCAATACTGGTTGAGGGGGTGTGCCATTTTCCCGCCTCCTTCAACTGCATGAATGTACTAAGAGATCTGTAACATCTTAATCACCATTAGGACTAGTGATAAGAGCTTAATGAAGGAATTAAAGATTAGACTCATTCTGAGTTAATTCTCAAATTTCCATATAGTATTCCAGTTTTCACAATCTGGGACAGCTTTCACATCTGACTTTAGTGCAGCAGTCAATATTCTTTCAAAGCCAGCCATGTTCAGTTTCCAAGGTATGGATGGTTCAATTTGTTTATGCAAGTGCACTACATTACACACAGAATGATGTTAAATGGCTACTGTAGATTCTTGATTTTCACAGGAAGAGACACACATATAGCCAGGTCTGACCGACTTTCTGAGGGAGAGAAGCCGCCATTAAAAAAAAAATAAAAAAACTGCTCAGAATAGAAAGGTCAGCCCACTGCTTACAGAATGTGTTCTAACTCTGCCCCCAGGGCACCTCCCCACATCTCTGTCATGCTGTTCCTTTCTTCATGGGTTACAGCATGGACGCTTTGAGGAGCCAGCTGGTTGCAGGAAAAATCCTTTAAATATTAATTGCCAACGCATGCAATCTCCAAACTGGTGGAAAAGGAAATTAAAGATTTTTAACAGGGGGTGAGGGCTGGCACACAGTCACCCAGTCAAGCCTGAAAGCAAATAAAGAACAATAAAATACAAAGCATTACATGCTCTATTTGCACACCTGCACATGACCATATGGTTAGAGGAATGCCCAAAAACAGGGTGGAGAATCCCTACGGGGGGGGTCTGTTCCACACATATCTTAGTGGTGAAGGTCATTTCAGGAAGTGCACTTTTTTAAGCTTAAATAAGTTCCTAATTGTAGAATAACTCTATGGTCAGCAGTTCCTCATTGACTGAATTTGCACATCCACATTCTGAAAACAGTTAATTTCAAGTGCCAGTTCTTTCCCAGAGAATCTGACTGTTGTGGCACAAAGAAAATCTAATTGAACTCCACAGGCATTATTACCCCTGACATTTTTCACAGTTTTCTTCTAACTGTCACAATGGTAAAATATTTTGGTGAGTTGTGACTCTGCAAGATTATTGTAGTGCCTCTGTACATTTGCTGTTGTTTTTGTTTATGACGTTGTTTCTGTATCACTATGAGTAAAAACGCCAATCGATTGGATTAGTCCTCAAGCTGCCAATCACCAAATGAGTTATTTTTTCTTGCTACAAAGGTGCCTATAAAATTCAACTGAAGAATGTTAAAGAATAAACTGTAAAACCACCGGTCACACTCCTATATGCATATTCCCATATACATTATCACATCAACATGATTTGCTGCATAGATTATAAACAACAGGATTATAAGCACTCAAAAAAGGAAAATACCAAGAAGTTCTGTGTCATATTTATAGATATGGATTATCTGATTTTCTGAACTTCCGGGGGAAAACGAACTGACACTACGCAACATCATATTCATAAGAAGCAGTGAAATAGAAAATTGCCTCTAATCATCGCTGCATGACTATGTTTGCCCATCTGCAGCGAACAGAACATTTCTCCAAAGGCAAGATGCAGCAAATCAAGCAAATGGACTGTGTTTTTGTATGCAGGGAAGAAACATTATGAGACAAAAAGAAATCACCTTTGTCATCTTCAAAAGACACACAATACTCCGAAGGTTTTGTTGTGCCGTTATTTGCATCCTCTGTATTTCTGCTCGCCCCATTCCTTCCCCCAAAATGCACGCCAACAACAGCAAATTGTAATAACCATTTACCGGTTAATGATGGTGAGTGGAAAGTAAATAATTGTCTTATTCCTGATTCCCCTCTGGTAGCCAGTATAGGCCTTTGCTAATCAGTTTATTATAGGCAGCATACACCATGGGACCTTGCTCTAATGAGCTACTGAAGTGCTGCTCATTTACTCTTACGTGTCAATATCAAGGATTCATTTCAGTAAAAGATTCAAATCCCACACTGAGATTACCTGCATGGCTTGGGTTGGGGGATAAAAGGATTTATACATTACAGCTACAAAGTATGTGTTTTCATGTACATGTGTGTGTGCGTGTGCATATGTGTGTTCATAGTGTGTGTAACTGTGTGTGGGTGTGCATGTGTGTTTTCACACAGCTCTACCATGTGACTTTATCTGTATTAGGGCATGTTCCCGTTCCATTAAATTTCCTGATGGGACAGAATATTTGCAATCTTTGTACTCATCAGGACATCAGAAAATTGTGGTGCTTTTCACAAAATAATTCCACACTGCTCTCTGCCTCTAGCCTGTCCCTTATCAGACATTTACTGGCCGCTGCTACCTGGGCCTTCAGTGATACAGTGAACCTGTGGTTTAAAAGTTAATAGCATTCAGGGTCGCTTGGCGAGCGATGGGTCTTAGGAGGATTTAGCCTTTGTGGTTGTCTCTGCAGGAGAAGAATAGTGTCCATTGTGGAGGCCGCAGCACATTAAGACATCTTTCTTTCTCCTCCTTTTTTGTGAAGCATTTGAAATGGTTTGTGATCCAGTATGGGAAAAAAAATAAATAAACAAATAGCACCTGTCTTTCCCATTAGCCGATTGCGGTGTGACTGATGAACTCCATTATGAATTCTTCTCCAGTCACACTCTTCTGGGCCTCGTCCTGTAAAAGACACAGCTGGGCTTCTCTCTTTCGCTGTCGCTGTTGGTTGGGAAATTTTCCCGCGAACGGATGCGTCAGACCGAGGCTGCAGATGTCACTCTGCCTCCCGGAGGAGAATATATCAGATACAATTTGTCCGCGGCTCTCCTGTTTGCATTAAACGCACCAAGTGCACCGCGGCACTGTCTGGTCCGGGCTGTCTGTCGGCATGCTTTCAGACCCGCGCGGCCTGGGTTATCGCCGCCTGCGAGGGCTTTATCAAAGGCTTTAACTCGCAAACGTGCTCGCGTCGGTCCGAGCCCCGTAACCCCTGCAGGCTTGCTTCTGAAACGGTACCTGCAAGTCTTTTTAAAAGATAATGCTGGAGGTAGATGACTCACTTTACGGAGGAGAGGCGGAGTGAGACAGGCGTTCCTGCCCACCTTCCTCCCCCACACGCTGCCTGAACACATCTCCTCGCTGGCCCGTTGCCTTGTCAGCCCGCATGTTGTCTGAGTACCGGAGCAGTCAGCAAGGAGCTGGGGAAAAACACGTTTTGAAAGTTTGTTCGGGCAGCAGGAGAGACTGATTGTGTGACACAGGGACGACACTGTCACTATGGTGATGTCTCCCAGGTCCAAAGAGCGAGCATCTCGGCTGGTGATGACAGAAGCGGGGCATGCAGCCTGCCGACTCAGCATCTCCTGCCGAGAAGGGGGGGGAGGGGAGGCGGGGGGTTGGGGGGTGCCATCAGGTAAAATGATTAGAAAGGCTAGTGCAAGCTAACCTTTTTGATGCTAGATGAAACTGTCATGAGTGATGTACAGGGCAGATTTAAATCAGGCTCCTGCTCTTTAAAAAGCCTGCTGTAGCTCCTGTTATGGAAAAAGGAAAGAAAGAATGAGAGAGCGGCCTGTTTACCAATGTGTTCACCAAAACTTTGGCCCCTGTACACACACGTAAGTAGAGATATGCACATGCACATAGGCGCACGTTTGCTTGTACTCACGCGCACACGTAAAATCTAGCCCAAATGATAATACCCACCTCATTTCATCCAACAACTCCAAGGTGTGAACCAGGACTTCTTAAGGATTTTATTTTGTCTGACACAGTATAAATATTCCCAGCACTGCTGTGACTCTACTGTCCTGTTCAGCATGTACAATCCCATTCCTAAAAATAGGTTTTTACTGCATTCCATGCTGTACAGTTATATACATGTATACAGGCAGCACTTCAGTGTGTTACAGTTATCTGGTACTTAGGTCAGTTTTATTTCCAGATATAACATTTGTAGCTACCACTAAGCTACACCACTACACCATAAACCCAAGAAGAGTGGATGTCAGTTAAAATGTACTTTTTAAAGTTGTACTTACATAACATAAATACTTAATAGTTCACAGTAAATAGTTAAACACTTCAAGTAAATAGCAAATACAATCTGGCAAATATGACTGGTGTAATATTATGGTACACACACTACTAGGAGTTTCTGTTCACGGAAGCATGCACAGTACTTTAAGAGAAAGAAGTTTTCATTTTCAGACATCCAACTGCTTGTTTTGGATCTTATTGCAACAAAACAAAAAGACATTAGGGCAAGATATTTTAAAAAGTGATATATAATGTATACACATTACACCAAATGATGAAGAATTAGACAGAGAAAATGATCAATCATACACTCTAATATCTCTCTACCTGAGTTTTAATATATTTGTAGCTTTATTCTGTCTGATTTTAGGCTATCATTAAAAAGGTTCACTTCCTATCAGAATCTCAGTGGTAGGCCTCATAGACCTCTTAGCTGGAAGAGGGTAAAGCTACGGAAAGCATATAAGCCCAGCAACATTTTTATTAAGGTATTTTAATCTAGACATCTATACAAGATCACACATAGGAGCTGCTTATTAATTTGCCATTTGGCACTCAGTATGTTGAAAATGTTGTGCACTGAGACACCCAAAACACACACACACACACACACACATATGTTGCATGCTACATCCTAAACAAACCAATCAACATGTTTTCCCCTTTAAACCCTGAGGCATGGGATGAAATCTGTGACTAAAGGAATATCCCCCGGACTCCTGGTTTGTATACAAAACTGTCGCCTAAAGGATTGCAGGTCCAGAGGAGATTAGGCTGTGGCTTTAATTGCAACTGAGAATTGATTGCAGATTAAGGAAGACCAGAAGTGTTTGCCCCACTTGGATCAGATCCACACCAGTGCAAGCATAGTAAAGACTGCCTACATTATGCACAGAGACAGAATAGTTGGAGTGGCTCTTGCCACGGATGTGAAAGCAGTTAGCAAATGTACTTTGACAAACATTCGTTGACGTTCAAAATTATGGAGCAGCTGTTGCCATTTTTAAAATGTAAGGCACTGTGCTCTGCGCATTTGTCCCTTCCTCTTCGAGTGATTCATATAATGGCAGACCTTACACATGCTACACTACAGTGGTCTTTCCTGTGTGAACTTTTAGCCAGGCCAAAGAAGCAAAAGAAACGAGGAGAAAAGTGGGTCACTCCATATCCCCGGTGGAATTCAATCCATTTAAAGTCATGTGGGGACAAGCTTTCCCTTCGCTGGCTTACCTTGTCAAACTGACTGCCTCTGATCTCTTCAAGTATGTTTCTGCTGTCTCCCGCTTTCGAAAATACAATGTCCACTGTCTTTAAACCACTCCGCTGTTGCCCATTCAGACATTCTCTTACACATGTCCTCCAAACACCAGTCCACCCCACCCCTGTCATACTAGCCCCCACCTTGCCTCCTTCAAGAACATTCTGTTCAATCTCCTTATCCATCCCTGCTCTACCCTGACCCCTTCAAATTGACTCTACAACATATGCTTAAGCTCTAACCTGCATACACATATTTCAGTTATCTTATAGACTTTCAAGTATCAGTGTGTAGCACTGTAGCAGCTATGAAAGGTGGACCATGACCAAGTACATTTACAAAAACTTGACAATTTTTAATTGTCTTACAATGAAAATTGTATACAGCATACAGTATATTGCCAGATAAACTAGGATTATGGAGAGCAATTTTTATTCACCCGTTCATACAAGGGATTGCCCAATTTCAGCCTGGAAAGTCGCAGGGTATGCTGAATCACTCAGTTCTTGATGGATTAGATAAAGCAATTAACTCATCTTACCTGGTATCTTCAGTCTAAATGGGGTGCGGTTTTTAAGGTGAAAGAAAAAACCAACAGGTTGGACACCGCTGTCTGTGCCATTTCTTCAACCTGCTAATCCAGTTTCCTCTACAGCCATCAATAAAATCAGCATGTACCTCCAATTATTCAGGTCAGCTGTTTCATCCACCCGCTTACTCTCCTTAACCATTCTGTTCTTTTTCTATTTTCCTTCCCCATTTTGTCATTGATATTCAGATGTGAAGAAGGGTGGTGAATAACCTTGTTTATGATCCCAAATAGCATTTAATGTTCTGGATGCAATGTATGAACTGAATATATACTGACTGATTATCTACTCATAGGTAGGAGTGGGTTAGCCAGTACTCTGAGTATTTGTGTACAAGCAGATGTTATTTATTTGAGCATGTTTTAGCACTGGTATTTTGTTTTTAGGCATATTTGCATACAGACCTGCATATGAGTTACTGCCGTGAAAATTTATTCATGCGTGGAAGCATTCACAAGGGCAAAATTGTATTTCCTTGTGAATATATAAAAAGTGTGAATAAATATGTCAGTACTATATATTTGTATGTACTGTACTGTATGAAACTATGATTACTATTGTTATTTTAAGAAGTTGTGACTATTTATGTGGGTATGTGCATATGTGTATTCATGTTTGCATCTGCTTGTGTGTGTGCGTATGTACATGCAAGTGAGTGTTTGTATGTTTGTTTGTGTGTGTGCATGTGCGTGTGTGTGGATGGTGCTATTGTGTGTGGGTGTGAATTTTTGTGTGGCTATGTCTGTTCAAACGTGTGTCTACATTCATGTTGTGTGCGTGTCTGCATGTGCGCAAGTGTGTGCGCAGATGCATGCTAGTGTGTGTGTGCTTATGTGTGTGTGTGTGTGTGGGTGCATTTGTGTTTGTGTATGTGTGTGCATGTGTGGGCTTATAAGTGTGTCTGTGTGTGTGCATGTGTGTGTGTGTGCGCTTCTGCGTGTGTGCGTGTGTGTGTGCGAGTGTGTGTGTGCGTATGTGTGTGTCTCACTGTACCACATCTTGCAGGACAGCACATTGAGCAGCACACTGACCCGTAGCGGGGATGGGCGTCAGATGGGTAATGAAGATGAATGTGGAGATGGTAGAGAAGGGAGGAAATCAATGGCATGAAGATGATTCCTTACCCTGCGTGTGGCATGCATGCATGTGTGTGTGTGTGTGTGCATGTGCTTCTGTGTGTGTGTGTTTGTGTGTGTGTGTGTGTGTGCATGTGCCTGACCCAGCCAAAGGGCAACACAGTGGTCCTCTGTCCTCTCTTTCTCAAAACACCACTCTCTTGTGTCAGAGTCTGCAAATTAGCCTTCACTGCGCGTATAAAAAATTCTGACTACCTGGACCTCATTAATAGGCTATTTACCAAGTTATTATTCGAACAGCAGCCACCCTCTCCTTGTGATGAATTGCACGTCTATTCATGACAGGTAAACAGTCATATTAAAATGCTGTTTGCAAATCTGTGGCTGCTGGTTGATAAGCTTGTTTAGAATGCATGCACTGCATGAAGAATCATATGCAAACCCCTGAACCAATGTGTTTCTTTTTCTACAGAGCTGAAACGACCCTGAATTTTCACCCATCAAAATTGCTAAAGCTCGGGAGGTTTCGTGCCCCACAGCAACCTGTTCACGAGGGCTACAACCAGTGAGCAGAGTGAAGCAATAGATTTTGAGGATGTGGTTGAGCAAATGATGTTATCACCAAGGCATATGCAGGGTAATCGCGTATGTCTCCCACGAGACCAATGTGATCTTCTCGCGAAGTGCGTGCGTTGAGCTCAATCACAGCACCCCTGATTGATGCGGACGTAACGCGGAAGCAGCATAATTGCTGCTGTTGTGGTAAGAGTTTGACAATTAGCCTTACACTTCAGTTCAGCTCAAGTCCGTGGTCGGCTGAACTATTTTAAGGGAGGTGGTTGAGGAAAAATCCCTGCAGAAGCAGACACGCAAATAAAAAGATGATCTACCAGCTCATTGTACCTTAATCAGACTCAGCAAGTCCCGAGTGGTCTTCTCAACTGTGACATTTCTGTCCCCTTTCACAGTATGTGTGTGTGTGTGTGTGTGTGTGTGTGTGTGTGCTTGTGTGTGTGTGTTTGTGTGTGTTTGTGTGTGTGTGTGCGTGTGTGTGTGTATGTGTGTGTGTTTGCGTGTGTTTGTGTGTGTGTGTGTGTGTGTGTATGTGTGTGCTTGTGTGTGTGTGTGTTTGTGTGTACAGCCTCTTCATGGCAAGGGAAGGCAACAGGTTGGACATTTCCAGCACGCCAGAAAGCTAACCATGCTTTGTAAACAGCTTGTTTCTCCATCAACCAGGTCACGTAAAACAGAGGTGGCTTTATTACTGTGCCGAACCAGTCTCCAAGGCCAGCATCTCTAATTATCTATGTGGTGATAGGGCACAAACTAACTGATAAAATCAGGGGGAAAAAAAACCTTTTTCACAAGGATGGAAACAATTCCACCTCGGAAATCGAGTAATCTAGTGTTAAAAGAAATATTTAAATCACCTGTGACAAGCTACCTACTTCAGATAAGGTGGTTAAATTAAATTGCCAGTAGATGGGCCATGGGTTCCACGCGCTGCAGGAATCTTGAGTGTAACTTCTATGGTGGTCTGCAATACGCAAACCTCTTTTTCTGGCTTTGTCAGGCACAGCTTATTTTCCCATGGTCTGCTTGTCATGGGAAAATAAGCTGTCAACAACAAATTTCTTTGGTATTCACACAACATTTTATTTCTCTTTCAAGCTTTTATTGGATTGTTTGTCTTTTTGCTATTACTAATGTATTATGGTTGTTGAATGCTTAAAATGGTGTATGTTGGCTGCACAAACTAAATGTCCAACTCTATAGCTAATGAAGCACCTAAAGTGTGGAATACAAACTTCAAAAATGATTTGGGTTCACAGTGGGGAAATAGGAGAGCCCGTTGCTCAAGTAGCCAACATTATCTGATATATTAATTATGGTATGTAGACAGTAATTAGAGAAATTCACCTCTTCAGACAAAACAGCAAAATCCAAAGAATCCGTGCTGGAAATGATTATGTATGTCCAGAGCTTATGCATGGTGTAAATGTCCACTGGGTTCAAAATTTCACTGAATTCCATCTTCTTACTGATTATCTAACCGATTTAACATGTTTTGAAATGTGTAATGTTTTTAATGGATGTTTTATGTCTGATTTTATCTGGTGTAATACATTGCATGGTAGAAAAAAAGCAGCTTTTGGACCACAAATCCCATCTACAGTGCATTTCAGTCTCAATGTGCAAAAGGGGCTTTAGGAAATGAAAGAAGCAAGGCTGCTGTTTAAGTAATGTATCTTTTACTCAGTGTAGCCCACATGTCATTGTACTATCACAATTTAACATTTCTGTTTTTATACACTACACTCTGATAGGCTGTGAGCAAACCTGATTGAATTTGTTGCTCTGTGGTTGAACAATGAAGAGAAATGCATTCTGGGAAATTGTGGAAGCACAACGACCCCCCCCCCCCCCCTTACTTGTTTCACCTTGACAAGCTCTTGAGAAACAGCTTTCGATAGGGAGGGGTGGGGGATTCAGTTCTGGGAGGCAGAAAAATCTCCTTATTTGTCAACCCAGCAGCCAGTAAATGTTCCCAGAGTAACAGCAGAATGTAAATCAGTAAATAACTAAGTAATGGGATTTGACCGTCTTGTCATTTCCAGTCGGGCACAGGCTATCTCCAAGGATATTAGCAGATAAATCTGAATGGCTTCCATCTGATGTGGTGCACAATAGTTATTGATCAGCTCCCCCCCACCCCCCCAACCCACTACACCCCCACCCCTCACCACTCACCCTCCCCTAACATGAAGTGAGAGGAGCTGAGTTTATTAATTAGGGATTGACATCCAATTCTCTCCTCTTATTCAAAGAGACAGGGAGAGGAATTCTGATGAAGTCTGTCCCCCTCTGCAAGTCTCCCAGCCTGTGATGAAGCTAGCAAAACAGCTGTTCACCCTACCATCTGCCCAGAACCTTTCTTCGACCAAATAGCAACACATATTGCCATATTACATTCCACAATACTGAATTTTAAAATCTTCAATCTCTGTCCTTTAGTGTTTATCAAAGAATATTGCATGATATGTACCTGTTGATATCTATCCCACAAAATGCTAAAGCAATAGTAGCTGTGGAAATGTTGGATAAATAACCCCCTTTTTAATGTGAGATGTTTTGTAACGGATGTTTTGTAACTGACCTTGAATTCCTCCAGGCCAACAACACTTATATCTAAATTGTCCCTTATGTACTGTACATAAATCAAAATATTTACATCTACAATGTGCACCCAACGTACTCTGTTTGGCCTTTGGAGGTGAGCGTTGGTCAGAGGAACGGTGAAATGTTGCCCGCTGCTAGTTTGCAGTAGGTTCAGTGTTTCCAGTGGGCATCCTGTCAGCATTGCCTTCAGCCAATCAGCCAAGTTCAGAGGAGAATTCTGTTTCTGAGAGACCCACTCACAATTTCTGATGGATCCATTCACTGCTCACCAAACTTTATTTAAAATGGAATTTAAAAAAACAAGTCCCAACTTTTTTTTTTTTTTAATTGATTGGGATCTTCTATGGATCTCGCCCTGAAACACGATCCCCACACGAGGTGCCACACCTTCTCTCCTCTGCTTCCCTTGCCCCCACCCCCACCCCCACCCCCTTCAGCGTGAGGCCTGTCTGCTCTAATGAACATAAAAACATCTTTATTGCCTTTTCCACCAGCGTCTCTTTCTCCTAAACTTCGCTCTAATGGGATATGGGGACCTTCCATTGATTGGGTTAATAGAGAATAAAATTGCCTCTTAACTGTACCTCAGCCAGGCTCTGGGGCTAATCCTGGCCCGGCGAGGACTGGCAGGGAGAGACAGCCTCTCGCGAGCGACGATACGGATCTGATCCCCGCGCAATTTCATGCCTACTTTGCCCCTCTTCTCCTCTCCACAACGTCAATTACCCTCATAAAACAAATCCTGCGCAACTCTCAATCCATACTGGATTCCTCTGGGGAAGTGGGCAGGGGAGTGGAGGGAGGGGGCCAAGGAAAGCAGGCCCTTACTTTATGGCCCTTTACGTACGATGATCTATAAAGTTGCGGCTCAGCTGACATTTAATCTATACGTGGCAAAATGTGTACAGTGTGCATCTAATTTAAAAATTCTCTCATTTTACTGCTCTTCAAACCAGATTAAGAAGTCGCTCTGCAAAAAGATGATTCATGGTGGGTTTACCGAGCTCACAAAATGTTGACATTTCTGTTGTCGTGAAAAAAGATGTAACTTTATACCAAACTTTATTTAAAATGGAATTAAAAAAAGAAGTCCCAACTTTTACAAAAATATTGTCCTCTATGAATTTTAATGCATGCCGTACCATAATAAAGCTATAAATTCCCTGAAATCCAAAGCTTTTTTATTTTTACCAGACCCTGGAGAGCCAGCCTGTACATTAAGTCTTTTGAAACTGGGGTGTATGTATTTGATACAGATTAGACAGTCCTATTAAATTTCAAGCTGGCTGTACCAGCTTCTCCAAGAGGATCATCTCTCTATCACCCTTTGACCCCTGACCTCTGGCCTTTAGGGCTAATCCTAGGTTAATGACTTGATGATATCATGCTGATGGTTACATTACACTCAGCAGACCTGCACAGATCCCAGGTTCACTAGTGTATCTGAGGTTATTATTTCACGACACCCCATGTACGCAAGCCCCATGAAAATGGCAGCCAAATACCCTTGTGGAAAAAGTAATACCTTTAAAAGGCACAGAGGATTGATTTCTGAAAGCATTACAATCAGGGGAGAGTGACCCACTAAGAATGTTTTACTTAGCTTCACAAGAGCCATTTACATGTATACTTAATAGGTCCAACCAAGGACTTTACCAGGGTTTAATGTTCACAAAGCTTTTTACAAGACTTTGAAAAGATATACACAAGAATAGCATATCTGTGTTTTTTTGCAATGTAGAAACCTTTGTGCCATTGAAGTAACACTTATTTTCAGCAGAAATATTGTAAATACGTTCTTCCAGACAATTTATATGTTCATTCATTACACAATATATTTGAAAATGCCTTTTGAAGCATCAAATGTACGGACAGCACATTGAGCAAATACGTTTATGCGTCTGATGCTTTCCCCACACGATTCAGGAGGAGTGACGGTCTGAGCCACGTCAGCTCTCCTTACGTGTGCGGGTTCAGAACTGCGCTCCCCCCTGTTTATGCCTTCCTTAATCTCCACTCTTCAGGCTAAATTCGTATCGATGTATAAGTGGGATGAAATGTCCCTCCGTTCATTTCATATTCTCCATTATAATAACCCTCCGTCGCCATTGCTTACGTTCCAGCTGTCTCGGATCTATCAGCATTCAGGGCCCAGTCCATGCTTCCATTTTCCTGGAGAAAATGATACACTTTATCTAGTTATTCATGCATTTCAGAGACGCTTCCCGTGGTCCACAAAGGAGTCAGCAAAGTTGTCTGGAGAAGATGAAAACAAAATGGCAAACACATTCAGACAGAATTTGGGTAGAAGGTGTGAAGTGTATACATTAGGAGGGTACAGGGATATTCTCATTTAGATTAATAATAACTGGAAATATGTTTTCCTGTACCCTCTGATGCTGAACAGTTAACAGGTTCAGCAATCTGTGTCAGAGTAAATCAAGAATCCACCCCTCTGCTCAGATATATTGAACTGATATATGTCCAATGTATGTCTTAGAGAGGAAAGGAGTGAAGAAGAAAATATAACACAATATTTAAAATGGATTGCATTTGGACAGGGAATATTCTTTAAAATGTAAAATGCCAAGGTGTAGAAATGATCAGAACAGGCCTGCGCACCCATAAGCTTTTTTTTCTTTTCCAAAAAATGAAGAAATGGGTTTAATTTCTGCAGGCTCATCAGCACTGCAATATTGCAATAACCCCAATAGTTAATATTTTTAGTTCACATTTTCATGAGCTTCACCAACTATCTACAAAAACAGTGTGGTTTTGCTAAAAAGCTAGCCCTGGTGCATGGTGCAGTGCTTACCCTCCCTTTGCGTCCCGTCCAACTGTTGCTGCCAGTGACACTCCCAGTGGTGGCAGAACAGATGCATGATCAATCGGTAAATAGGCCTACCGTCAGCTAGCATTAATTAAATAGCTTTCAAGCTTAGATATGTGGAATTAAAGCCTTTTTGTATTTGGGTGTAATGTCCAGAGTTTGAGACTGCTGTCATCTTTAATTGGGGTGGGAGGTATGGGGGATTTTGCGTTTTTTCCTTCTTCTTCTTGTTCTTCTTAATGTATGATGAAATGGTCAAAAATGTTACTTTCTGTTACTAAACATGCAACTGTTCAATTTTAAGTCAAACCTTGAGGTAAAATCTGATGTCAAATTTTTCAGCAATTTTCAGTATGACCAAAGAGCAAATAATAATACTTTATGTTATGTTTATGACAATATGTTATCAGAATTGTTATCAAAAATAAATACATCTGCTTCTTTTGTGATAATATGTTAACCTTCTAGTGACTGACAAGACTTCCAGCCCAGTATGTTCTTTTAGCAGACGGTTTAAGGACCACATTGGTGATAAGCACATTCCACAAGTCTAATACCTACGACATTTATGCACAAAACATAACAGTAGCTTGATTGTATTTCACTCACCTTTTCTTGTCAGCTTTAATTGTCTGTTAATAAGCCAGCTGCGTTTTTAATTAAAGCAGGGCAGCCTGCTATTTCTAAACATGCCTCAAATATCTGTGAACATACAATACAATTAAATCACAGCACCCAGAAAACACTGATTGTAAACAACGAATACATAAGGTCACAGTATTTGGACTGGTCTCAGTATTGGAAATACCAGAGGATCATCAGACCCTACACACCAGCCAGACCTCTCCGTTCTGCCACCTCTGGACGCTTGGCACCTCCGCCTCTTCGCGTCTGTACTTCCCACTCCCGTCTGCTGTCTGTCCTGGCCCCTCGCTGGTGGAATGACCTCCCTGTGGCGGTCAGAACAGCAGAGAATCTTACCACCTTCAAACGCAGACTGAAGACTCATCTCTTCAGGCTGCACCTCTCCCCACCCCTCCATATTCTATAGTTTAGCTCACTGTACCTAGTTAGGATAATATGATTACGTTAGTGTATTTGGCAGGATTGTTGTTTTTGTCTGATTAGGCAAAAGTGCTAGTTTGTACTTGGTAGGATTCTTGGTTGGAAGCTGAACAGCTTACTCTACAGGGTTGGAGTCCTGATCGATGTGGTCACTACTGGCACTACGATCCTTACTTCACTCTAGTGTTTCTTTTGCACCTCTACATCGTGAACCAATGCACTTGTTGTAAGTCGCTCTGGATAAGAGCGTCTGCTAAATGCCTGTAATGTAATGTAATGGAAATACATTCAAAGTTTTTTCCTACTTCTTAAATAAAATATATAATTATTAGAAGAAATGTATCTACATAAAGCATAAGTTATTTTCTTTACAAACATTTCTCGTTTGAAGCAAGCTTTCCAGTCCGTGCCAGTAAAAAAGTCACCCAAAACCATACAATATAGTCTGTAAGTATTTAAGTCTGTATAAGAATTACTGCTCCTTTTTGTATCAGCATTCCAGAGGACCAAAAGTAACTTGTGGACTGCACTTTATATTGTTCAGAAAAACATGAAAGAGTATAAAATACGATAATACGATAATGATATACATATTCATGAATATATGAATAATTATACAGTCTTATGTACATACAGCAATACAGCAAAAAATTACAGGTTCCACAAACTATATAGATGCCATACGCAATAATAGACACACAATTATCATACACACAAATAGTATATACATTGGTCTAAATATATCTGTGAATACAATAAGAGAGTTGTACACTGATTTGGAGTTAGATATGCAAGTATTTGGGTTATGAGAGGTGCAGCCCCGTGATTTAGTGTTTTTGGCCTAAATTCAAATCCATGACCCTCTGGTCTAACCAACCATTGCCCTACTTACTGTTTCTGTCACCATTTCAGTTAAGCCTGGACTGAATCATCTACACATTGTGCACCTACTGCTACTCCAGGTTCTTATAATGCTGGAAACACTGTCCCCAGAACTTCCCAACCACACTCCTACATTCCAGCAATTCCCATGGAGATGCTGACCCTGATTAGCCAGCAGCTGGGTTTGGACAATCAGCTGTACTGATAAACGCTACATGAGGAAAATGAAAACATACTATATACAAACTGTTAGGTAAATCAGTTTTTAAGCCCCATGTCCATGTAAAGTCCAATGCCATGAGAACCACCACATGGCCAGCTGAATTTAAAGAATGAGAAATTTATAATATTTCTAAAGGAGGTGCATTTTTAACCAAGGGATTATGAGAAATCAGAGTACAATTTTCTCAGCTCTAGGTTTCCAGCCTCCTCTCTCATCCAGAACTTCAAACAGTCGCTTCTGGAATTGACATGGTGGTTGAAGGTATGGTGCAGTGTGTGTGTGGATGTGTGTGTGTGTGTGTGTGTGTGTGTTGGTGTGTGTGCACGTGTGTGTGCGTGTGCGTGTGTGTGTGTGTGTGTGTGTGTCAGTGCCACAAAACCTCTCTGCTGGTGCCTCCTGCAAGAGGACAGGAGATGAAACAGTTTTAATGTGCCAGCTGGAGGCCACTGACTGGACTGTGATTTCAGGCCCGTCAAGTGGGCTTACGGTTCGCTATGGCCAGAGGCATCTTCAGCACCCCTTTTTAGCATGTGCGTGCTACTCTTGTGAAGAAGCAGCATCTCACTCCCTTGGCAGAAAAGATATCTGAATCTGGTTGCTATTCTGGACACAGTGGCTCCTGTGCTGAGTCTTTAGGAACAAGTAATACGGTATTTGTGTCCGCGGGTAATTACAACCACACACTGGCATTTTTCAGCCACTGTTCACTGGCACTCATTTCCAATTCAGCTCCCTATGGAGTGAGAGAAATATATCAATTCATACGTGCAATAATTGCTTTAAAAATTGAATATCAGATGTAATCAGTAAAACTGAGGCAAGTGGCACAAAGGTGAAATTGACTAATACTGTGTCTCATGCAAAGAAAGACAAAGAAATTTGAGCTTTGGCAGAGAATGGAATGAACAATTCTCTCATTATAGGTGCAATTATGTGATATCACATTTGCAGCTGTTTCAAGTGGTTGGACCAATGTGAGAAAGGGCAACTAAAGGCCTTAATGGGCAGGTAAATGCAGGATGACAGGGCCTGAGATGTTGCCTACTGTAAATACGAATCAATTTCTCCTCCACTAAAAGCAGAAAGATGGTTTTTGCTGTCAGTGCACATAATTAGAATAAGCGTAATGACTTCAACAGGCAATTCAACCCATCTTGGGGTGTCGAATGCAGTCTGCCATCATTACCCAGAGTAAGGAACCATCTTGAACATGTTACTTAATGTAATATATTAAAATGCCTTACAGGTGTGTGTGACTGTCTGAGTGTATACGTATATATATATATATATATATATATAATCAAACAAAAACGTTAAATAATTAAAATGTGAATGAGGCAATAATTCGGGCTTCATTAAGGGGTCCTTATTTTCTTGGCATTAGGACCTTTCAAGTCGGGGCGCCAAAAGGTTCTCAACCAGGCGAACTTTTCCCTGCTCCTGTTTATAACCTGAGGTACGTCTCCAAACCGCGAAAAGACTACAGGTGAGCTGCTTAAACTCTTTGAATAACTCGCGATGTCTGTGTTTGAGGTGCTTGGCTAAGTTAGCTAGCTAGATGCGTTTCCTCTTTTAGTTTAAAATGAGCGATGACAGTGTTTTCAAACGTGTTTTGACTGTTATCTTGATTATATCACCAAGGCGAAGCATTCACACACATGAATGATTTTTTTTTCTCTAAGAGTGGTAGGGCTTATGTTTGGTGGAACTCTCATGGCAGGCGCTCTGTCGCTAGCCATCTTCAAGTGTTTTCGTGTTTTTAGCCCTTCCCAAGCAGGCCAACTCAGACTAGAGTGCGATACGAATATGGAAAATTGGTGGGGCGCAAAACTTTTCCTTTAAAAATCATTTATCTCAAACTGTCGAAGTTTTGGAGCATGGACTTGAAAGCAGGCTTCTGTACCATAGGAAACGGAGCCATTTCTGATACGAGAAAGCAAGTGACGGAGTCTGTTGGACTTTGATGTTGATTGCTGCTGTACGCATACTTAGTAACTCGAGCAAACGTCTCAACCACCACTATCTGTCGGCTAGCTCCGCCAGCAGTGGCTTGTGCAGCCCCTGAAGCTGTTGTGGCTTTCAAGAAGCGCGAGAATGCAACGAGATGTCTGAGAAGGAAATTAAATTATTGTTGAAGCGTTGTTTTCATTAGAATAAGAGTTTATTGTGCAGATTGAAACATACCTTTATTTAGCAAAGAAGTGGAAAACAAATAATAGAAATAATTGACAAGTGCGGGAGTGCGGTTATTTGGCATCAACCCGCGAGTTCTTGACACCACCGCGGTGTTGCAGTGTTGCGGTTACCGTTACAGCCCTACCTGTGTGCGCACAAAACCCCACCAAGCTTTTAAAAAATGTAGTCTAATAGCCGTGGTAATAACAAGAATTGTGTCAATTGATCAATGATTACTGTGTCTGTTGTCAGTGATCAAGAATTGAACAGTAATTTGTATTGTCTGTTGTGATTTACTGTGTAATGAAGAAGCACTAGATGCATAGGGGTAATTCTAGTTCTAGTAACTCTGCTTAACAGTACAATGTTTACAGCGTAAAACTAAAGGTTTTTATTTTTTAATTTCATTTAAGCAGACAGCAGAAGAAATGTCCAAGAGATGCTCACTTGTTTGCCAAGGAGGTCATTCTCCTTCCGGATCCAACCACCTCATTTGTACCAAGACGTGCCAGAAGGTCGTGGCTATTTGAAAATGGTCACGTAAAGTCAGCAGTAGAATTCAGCACTAGATGGAATGAAAGGAGAAAAGACCTAGAGAATAAAATAAAGATATGTGATATGAAACATGTGAATGTTCATCTAAACAGGAGTTTCAACATGGCCAGGCTTTCAAAGTGTATTTTTATATATAAATGGCTGCTTTATGAGTACATTCTTTTGACAGTGATGGGATGGCCTCAATTGAAGATATTATTGGGGGTCTTCGGGCTAAAATAAGTGAGGAGCACGTGGTCCGATTCAACATTATCCGAAGAAGTGTTTGGGATTCCACCCTCAGGACAATGGAAAGACCCAATTTCTCACCTGAAAAAAGGCTGGATATAAAATTTACAGATGATGATGGTCTGTCTGAGGGGGCAGTTGATTTTGGTGCCCCAAAACGTGAATTTTTCCGTTCATGCTTACAAGAGCTTAAGGATTCAAGTGGCATGTTTGAGGGGCCATCTAACAGCAAGTTTCTTGGTTGCAACTTGACAGGTGACATCAGTGTATTGTAATCAAAATCCTTGGTAAAAGAAAATGAGCATATTAAGCAAGCCTAATGTGATCTTTGCGATAATTTTAAAAAGAAATTGAGAACTTTAAGATATTCATTATGATTACTTTATTTTCACAATTTTGTAATCTGCTATACTGTTTGCATTCTCTTGTGTCGGGTAGGATGTGACACTGCACTTTATTTATCTTGAAAATCAGTAGAAAGATACTATGATGTCTCTTTCTCCTTCCACAGCAACCAGAACAGATGCATACTATCGTGCTGGTCAGCTAATGGCAATGTCCATTGTACATGGTGGACAAACGCCATGCTTCCTTTCAGAGAAACTGGTTCAAGCACTCATTAAGGGCCCACAGACAGTGGAGGTAACGGTTGAGGACATTGCAGATATGGATACCCAGTCAGCCTTGAAGGAGGTACCTTTAAGTTGCATTTTGAGTAGTATTAATATCCTCTAATGTTTTCCAATGTCTTTTACTTTGCATCTAGACTTTGAATGATCTTTAGATGATCTAATGTCATATAGCTAAAATGCATTTAAATATTTTGGTCACAGAGCAAATTTGCAGAATAACCTTGTCAGGTTGTGCTAAATGAATGGTTAAGCCTGCTTATGAAATATCCATATTCAAACAAACTCATTTTTGTTTTAGCTCAGAGAGTCAGAAAATGAAGCTCAGTTGATGGAGGCAGTGAGAGAGACAGAGCATTTGCTTAGTGTGTCAGGGTGCTCTAAGAGAATTACTTTGTCGAACAAAGATGATGTGTCCAAGGATTTGGCGCATTGGTATGTCTTGCAGAGGACGAGAACACCTTTTGAGAGGTAAAAGTTCACCTCCAACATTGAAAATGTTCTTATTTGTTTACAGTATGTTAATGTGAGATTTTTTTAGCCATGTCTACCTTATTCAGTTTTATTTCTTGAATCTAACATTGGTTGATAAGAAAGAAATGAATGTATGTAAATGTTGATAGTTATTCAGCTGGGTTTTGTTTGACCTTTTTAAGATTCAAAGAAGGACTTGCCAGTCTTGGGGTTCTAGAAGCTCTTCAGCAACATCCTCAGAAAATGAAAACATTTTTTTTTAAACCTACAAAGAAATTGTCAGCAGTTGACCTGGAATCGCTCTTCAAATGTCGCCTCTCAGAAAAGGAGAGCAACAGGTTTGAGTGGGAGTGCAGAACTTTGGGATTTTGGAGAGACTACCTCCAGGATGCAGAATGTAAGGAATATTAATGAACTTGCTCGGGAATGTTTGTAATATGTTTTGCATAATCAGGCTTAGATTAACACTCTTTGGGTCACATTTGCTGACTTTTTTATTTTCAAGGGATGCATGATAATACAATGTCATTTACACTTGCATCTGTCTTTCTTATTCTTTCTTTTTGTGGATTTCTGTCTTCCAGTTGATATGCAAGCAGTTACACTTGAGGAGATCCTTATCTTTGCCACTGGATGTGAGACTCCTCCAGCTCTGGGCTTCTCTCCTGAACCATCTGTGGAGTTTCTCGCAGACAGCAAATTCCCTACAGCCAACACGAGTGACAACGTTATCAGAGTTCCAGTCAAGGACACATATGAGGAGTTCAAAAATGACATGGACTTTGGCATAAAAAATTCCTCTGGATTTGGAATGGCCTAGACCCTTCCTCTGTTGTTGTTCCGTACGGCTGTCTGCGAATCATACAGTACTGACTTTTATTTTGGAGGAAAAAATGTAGTCAGTACTAGCTTCAAAGTGTAACTGCTGCTTAATATATATATATATATATATATATATGAGTGGTTTAGCTAGTTGATTTAGATGCCTAAAGTTTAAAGCTTCTTTCATTCTGTTGTGGAGATTGAACTGTTTCCTTAACTTTAACTACGTTTGGTCACTACACAGAAATACAGAACATTTACTAACATTTTGTCATTGGTACAGTTATTGGTGTGCATGTGTTTGTGTGCCTAGAATGTTTTTTTGTCTTTCTCTTTGAGTGAAATCTCAATATTTGTTATTGTTAGTATCAATGTTCAAATGTGTACAAATGTTGAATAACTCAAATATCTAGATGGTTATTTTCTGAAGTACAAATTTCAATTTGACATGTTGTTTTCCAGTAAGATCTCCACAAGGAACATGGATGTCCTCCAAGTAAAAAAAGTTAATAAAACAAGTTAAAACAAGTGTTTTATCAATTTATGTTAATTAGGTTCTACAACACGATCACTTTGTCTCTAAAGATGCATATGCCTCTATAAATTGTGGATATGGTCAAGGGTGAGGCTAGATCAATCCCAGTATACCCTCATGAAGAGCCTTGGTCCTTGATTATTCAGAACTCAAATTCTGTTTTGTTTTTTTGTCACACACCTGCTTCATTCAGAAGGTTGCAAGCTAAGAGGAAGTGTTCTATACCGTGGTTTCCATCATTTGTCAATGGTCTTATATTCTGTAGCACATGCAACACGTGATCAATGTGTTGCTGCATGCATTCCCTTCCACTTGAGAAGACTGCTGGTCCTACATGTTGATTCCTGCCAATTGTCCACAGTTGAATGAGAGTCATATTGCGCTCTGTGCTGAGGCCGTGATTGTTCCACTGATTTATAAATTCATTTAACGCTCTGTTGATCCTTGGTAGAAAGACATAATGTAAAGCTCTAATGCGATTAGGATTGTTGTTTTGTAAAATCCCCTCACTTTCCATGAAAACAAACAAATCCTTGAAATATGTAGAGGACTCTGTTGACCTCTGCCCATAGTCTCTCTATTCTTTGATTGTGTACACTGCCCAACCAGGAAACTACCATGGTTCAGTCCTCTGTTGAATCATAAAGCGAGCAATATCTATGTTTTCAGATTCGGCATCCCCTCTCACTTGATTTGGCAGTCCAAATCTCTCCACAGCACCTCTGAAAAGTTCCAAAGCAGTCAAGGACCTAAGGTTATTGCAGCATGTCAAATAAGTGATGCATCTGCTGAAGCCGTCCACACAGCCATGAAGGACAAGACCCCAGCTGGCAAGTTTATGATGCCTATGTAGAAATATGATTCATGTTACAAGATTTTTCAAATTAGACTGACAGATACATTACAAAGAGAAACACTTTGAACTTATCATAGTTCATTAGGTGCATTAACATGGAACACTCTTCTTATTGCTCTCCGTCCTCTCTGGGTCCTTCCAACTGGATCAATATGTCTTAATCGTTCACGGATCCTCCATCGTTGAACTCTAATTCCCCTTCCTCTCAACTGCCTTGAATATATGTTTCTCCGGAGTAGGGTAGACGACAGAGCATTTTCTATATTGTGGTCAAGCTCTGCATCAGTCAGAGGGGTATACCCACCATAGTCTCCAAATCCCAAGTGCATTCTATGATTGAACAAGGTTCTAACAGTAACACCTAAAATGTCAGCTATAGTGGTCCAACAAAATCCAAAGACAGCATCTTGGATGACACATGAGTGATATAGCCTCAGATCAATTAAGTGATATTCTGATGATGTGTGAACTTTTGTACCAAGTTGTGTGACATTTCATGAAATGATTTTAGATTCAAAGGCATTCATGTGAAAAGCCTCTGTCACATGCACAATATGTCATGTGATTGCTTAAAAATTGTAATTTCAATTGGGGGGTATAGCGCCTTTAAGTGGCCAATCACCACCAAATTTAGTAATGGGGATATAAGAGACGCACTTAGCAAAATTCCACGTTTCATAAGAATTAGCCAAGGGGTTCACCTAGAATTCATAAAGTAATTGATGAGTAAATATAACCCAAAATGGTGCCAATTCAAGATGATGGGACAAAATCTAAAGTATATTTCGAATGAGGGCATTGTACAGTGTATCAAGTTTGAAGTCTCTGCAAAGGACTTGATCTCAAGGAGATCTTTACCTGATCTCCTTGCACTTTGCCTTATTGAATAGACTTAGTCCTTAGTCCTTACTCCTAGGTCTCCTACTATACTGTAGCTTGAGTGTTGTTCCTCACTTGTAAGTCACTTTGAATAAAAGCGTCTGCTAAATGAATGTAATGTTGTAAAAAGGAATAGTGATTTTTGTGATTTTTTAAATATCATTCTTATATCTCTACAGCACCCAGTATGTTTTCATTGGGTTAATGGTTTAAATTATGTCGTGTCGAGTCAAATAGTTTGGAATTTATGCGTGTGTTTGTGAAAAGCCACACCTATTTTAATTTGTCTTTATTGTCCCTTGAAGCAAATTTGTTCCTTATGAGAAGAGGTACCTTTTTTTTTTACCTAATTTTGTGGCTCTCAGATAATTGTGAATTTTGGACTGAGTTCTATAGCACCACCAGGTGTCCAACTTGATAATAGATAATATTTTCAAGAAACCAAGAGTTCAGCTATCATAAGAAGCATACCAGTTTATTTCAATTCAGGCCAGGTGATCAGTCAGCTCTGATTTGCAGGTGCCTTGGAGCTTGTGTGAGGCTTTGTTTTCCCTCAGTCAGCCCTGCAAACAGGCAGTGGCACAGAAAGGCAGATCAAGGCCTTTGAGAGCACAAGCCGTACCGGCAGATCCTCTGGGGAGGACCAGCAAATCATGGGACACAAAACATGAATAGGTTTCAATTACTCTTAGAGAAACCAGCCCCCATATTGGCACAACCAGAGGGAAATGTGTGTGTGTCTGTGCGTGTATGTGTGTGTGTGTGTGTGTGTGTGCGTGTGCATGTGTGTGTGTATCTGTGTGTATTTTTGTATGTGTGTGTGTGTCTATTTGTGTATGTGTGTGTGTGAGTGTGTATGCACATCTGTGTGTGCGGAAAATCATCTTCCCTTCCCCGTGGGGAACCTGCCCTGATGAAATGTAATGACCTCTCACTGGTCATGTTTGGCATTCACACCTTCCCTTCTCTGCATCAGGTCAGCACATGTAGCCGCTGACAGCTGCAGTCTTCTGTATGATGTGCTTTGCCTTACCCTCATTGCACCAGAATGCCCTACTGAACACATATTCATAAATGGGGCTGCCTGACACTCTGGGATCACAGCAGTGTTCTGTCAGAGATAAAGGTCTGGACACAGCTGGGCTGAAGGTTCCCTGTCAGGATGGCTTACCCCTATTTTGCATTTTGTTTCCTTTTTCACATTTGCAGGTAATGCTGGAGAATCTTCCCCAGAATAACTTTGCCTTACTCAGATAAACAATGCGGGGACAATGTAAAACATGGTTTCACAACAGCTAGGGCAAGGGGTCTTCCAATGTCTTCTTTGATTGGCTTGATTTTGTTTTTCAGAAAAAGTAATACATTACATTACATTTATTTAGAAGACGCTTTTATCCAAAACAACATACTAAATTACATATAAAGGTCATTGGAACAACTAAAAAACACAGGTTTGATAAGGTACGATACTCATTTCGTACAGTTATTGATATACACCAACAGGGTCTCACAGAAATGCAATAAATTGCACTGTTAAGCATTAAGCAACTGAAATTACACTGATCAGAGGGTTGTAGGTTCAACTCTCAAATTTCTCATTGCATTTGTGCCCATTAGAGAGATGCTGCCCCAGATGTAAAGGTAAGTCATCTCAGGTAAAATGACTGCAAAGTAAAATAATGTGAAATATATACTGGCATTTTTACAAAGTTTAACCAGAGTAATACTTTATTTGAAGGTCTTGCATTCAAAGGCCTTCTTCTGCCAACCTTAATATATTCACATTCAATGCCCCTTAGCTCCAGGCCAAGGGAGGAAGCAACAAAAACAAAAGCCAGAGAGGAGCATGAGAGATCAAGCAGCCATCCAGGATCAGACACCACCCTTAACCCAGACACAGATGGTGGACATGGTAGAAATAGTCGGTGGTCTACCACTGCCTCTTCGTGGTCCTGCAGAGGCATGTGGTGAGGGTATGCACACAGTGGCAGGTACCAAGGGCAGCCTCTGGAAGGCCCTCTGGGCAGGGTGGCAAGGGAGCCTACTGGCCTCAGACGACAGGGTAGCACGGTGCCAGTGGGAGGGCCTGGTGGTGAGGGGCCCTTTGGAGGTCTCCCCCTGGTAGGTCTGCAGGCGTCCAGCATCCACAAGACTGGGCAGCAGAGAGGCAGCTGGGAGACTCTGCGTGTGTGTGTGTGTGTGCGTGTGCGTGAACTGAACTCGTTGACTGTTTTGGAAATTGTTTTCATCTGAAGAGGATACAAGAGGAATGAACCACAGAATGAAGATGACACATCAGCTATAAATTATTTACCCGAAGGTCACAGATTTCAATTCTTGTCAGGACTGTTGTACACTGAATAATGTGTTGTACCCTTAAGAACAATGTTAACTTAACTAAATTGGTCCAGTAAAGAATTCTCGTCTATGAACAGGTTGTATTATCAATGAAAGCACATTTTTGGGTTTTCTGAATTGTTTAAGAAAGTATTCCTTTTCATTCATAGGCAAAATATTTCTTTTTCTGGAAAAAAAGAGATTATATTAGTTTCAGAAAAGTCTGCAAATCTCTCATCTGTAAGTGCTCCAAGAAATCAGAGTTAATTAAAAATCAAATTAAGCGTATGCCAATTGCCAGCATAAGGCCAGGCAAACTGTACTTAATCCATTTGTGGCTCCCTCCCATTTTCAGCTTTACGTCTATAGAGGTTGTATAATGGCAAGCATTTAGCAAATTAAAAAAAACCACCACAGTTGCCCAGCAATCAGGACTCATGTTAGTTTGTAAATTTGTTCATTTGTGTGGTGAAAGAAAGCCAACGCATGACTGATTCAAACAAGAGTGCCTGTTTTTCACAAAATAACATCTCAGCCTACTGCCAGTTAAAGGGAAAAAAAATTGATTTCATTTTTAATTAACAAACATAACAAGCTCATTCATTGAGGCTAAGGATTACAATTATGAACACAATACAGCAGAACCAGAGTGGTGATTTGAGCAATTCTACTTGAGAAGGAGACTCATCAGCAGCAACCATAAAGAGCCTCAGATGCATAGGGTTAGAGGTATTTTGTGAGGGTTTTAAAATTCTTAAATCAGCTTGACGTTTCCTTTCATTGATAGAAGCCGCCTGCCCCTAAGCCCCACCCCTGTCTCCACCCTGCTCTCACGGATTGGAGAAAGCCCTTTGATTGGCATTTGAAGATTATTTCATGCTTGAACGATTCCTGGGGGGAATTACAAAACCCCTAATCTCCCTGCCTGCTTCTGTACATGGCGAAGACTACAAACCAAAAAAAAAAAAACACAACAACACCAAGCATCATTTTTTAAAATGTTTTATTTTTTCCCTTATTTGGGATGCCCAATAATATTTTCAACCTGCCCTGTTGCAGCTGCATCCTCCATCAATTTGCAAGAGCACGGACTAGCACACACACCCTCTGAAGCTTGTGCTGCTAGCCATTGCTTCTTTATACACTGCAACCAATCAGATGGGCTGCACTGCACAGTCTGTGCCGGAGGACTGTACTGCTTCCAGAGCTGACTGCAGGTCTGGAACCAGAGGAGTCATTCTTGCGTAAAAAGTCAAGGCGGTAAAAGCCTTTTGACTGAAACCCCCCTACTCGTGGTGACATTAATTGCACCGCCCCAAGTGCATCACCCTGTGGGGCTTTAGAGGGGAAGTCAGCAATGGCGTGGGGAAATTTGGATTCTGGTCCATGCACAAGATTCAGCAGAAGAAAGATGAATTATGGAAAATAGCTAAAAACAGAAAAATTGTTTTTTTGTGTTTGCAGTGCATAACCTATTCCCGTGATAATAACAGGTTCAAACACTGATTATACATCTTACAAAGCAGCATCAGAAGAAAGAAGCAGATGTCTCCACCTTTTCAATTACCAATTCTCATCATTGAACTGCTTTAGTTTTATATCTGTTTTTAATTAGAATTAGCTGCCACTAAACTTCCCTCTAAAGGCTAATGACATTGATCCAGAGGCTGTTTTGGCCTGCATTAATTAAGTGATTCAAATAAGGCTTAAAAGATGTGCCCCAGCTTTCTTCCAGAAATGCAGTGGGTAAAATTTTTAACATTTGCTCTTTTTGTATTCAGGGGCACTGCTGCTCAGGGCACACTGTGTCACTGTGGTTCCCATTCTGGAGTGGCACAGAGGTGCAGTGAATAGCACTGTCGCATCTCAGCAAGAAGTTTCAAAGCCTGCTCGAGGGCTTCAATGTGGAGTTTTCATTTTTTCTCATGTATGCATGGGTTTCCGCTGGCTACTCTGGTTTCCTACCACAGCCTAAAGACATGCTGTAGGCTAATTGAAGAATTTAAAGTGTAAATTGCCTGTAGGTATGAATGTGTGATGAACTGGTGATTTGTTCACGGTGTATTCCTGCCTCCGTCCCACTGCATGCTGGGATAGGCTCCAGCCCTCAATTTCCTGTGACCCTGACCAGGTTTAGAAGATGGATGGATGGATTATTCCTATTCAGGCTGTGACATATCTTCATTTCCTTAGAATGGCAGAAAGAAAGTAACCAGTGTTTTGTGAGAGAACCCCCCAGTCCATATTTTTGTTCACGATTCACTATGAGTGAGCGTCAGTACTAACAATGTAGACTGAGGCTGAGAATTTCAGCATCTTCATTTGTTTTCAAAAACGTGCTTCAAGTGCACGATTGTTCAGTGCCACGTCTTCCCCGCTTTACATCCATTTAAATCCATCGGTGCTGCACCGCTCATTTGATGGGGTGGGTGGGCAGATCTGAGGCGATCTGTAGGGAAGTCTCAGGGCAGACCAGTAGGCTAGGCCGGGCATGGAGGACAACGGGTCCCTGGCCCTGCTGCTGGAGAGTAAGAGTGTGATGATGCGTGTGGAATGTGCGCGGAGCAGAGTGGGGCGGGGTGGGGCAGGCGGGGTGGGCGGGGCGGGCGGTGCAGGGCGCGTAGCGATGGGCAGCCTCTCGGTGTGCAGCTGTCCTCGTCAGTCCTGCCGGGGTGACTCTCAGGCCCATTTATTCAGGTACAGTGAGCCATCAATGCAGGGCTGACCGGTGCCTGCGTTTCCAAGGTTACCTGCGAGATGCCTGCCAGGAACCCTCCTTATTTTGTCTCCATCGGTCCCTGCTTGAAATTTCTTCCATTTTTTTTTTCCAGAACCCATTAAATAAATTGGTCAATTAAATGGCACAATGCACGCAAAGCTCTCTGCCAGCTGGTTGATGAAAGTGGACGTGGGTCAGTTCCGGGGGTTCGACTAAAATAAATACAAGATAACAATAATGAAGCGGCAACAGCAACAAAGTGAGCCAGATCAATAGGGTGCGCACATAAATCACTTTCTCTCAATGTTTATGTCACATTTTAGCCTTTCGCTGCTTGCAAAATTACATAAAGTTCTGGAATGGGTTATACGTCAAATTATTCTCAGGGTCATGGAATAATTTTTTATTTAGATTTTATTCAACTAGCTCTGGATCTGTAGGCTTTCAGCACATTGTGGCATTTTTTTTTTTTAAACTGTGCCGTGGCAAATAAATTTGAATTGATTTATTAATTAATTGAGGTAAGCTATGATTCAGGGTTTTGACTGGTGTGCAACGCACTTCTGGGACAGTGTGGAACCTGTTTCCTGTTATGTACTGTAGTATGACACTTTCCACCCACTTACTGTATGGCCTGGACCATGAGATGTGACCTTTTAAGCTATTTCTGTTTGCCATAAAGTAGCTAGGTGGTTGTGTAACAGTTATACCTAACCATCAGATGTGCTGCTGGTCACATCGTCCTTTGAGAATGCTGAAGTGCTTTCTCTCTCTTTGGCAGTGATGAGTTTTTGTTTGGCTCTTTTCAAATCATCACTCTGTGTGTTTTTCTTTTTTTTTATATAGAAAGAGTGAGAGCTGAAGTAGTGTGCATTCTTGGTGGAGGTATGTACATGAGTAATAAGACAAATACATGTTTTATTTATATGCCTGTTTTATCATTTTCACATGCAGTTCGCAGAAGCAGGTGTCACACAGAGCATAGCTATACTGATCTTTTACCTTATGTGCCTGAGGTCATGGGTTTTTATGACTAAAGAGAATCATGCAAATATAATAATAATATCTCTTATGATTTTATCCAGAAAAATACATTTTCATAGCCTTCCAGGTGGTACACCCGGCCAAAGCACTGGTTTTATGTCACAGCTATATGCCACACTGTTCATGGTCCTGACCATGCAAAGCACCGGCTTTAGCTGGGAGTCCTGCAGGGTGATTCAGGAATGACTGCAGTGTTGTCCACGGAGCTTTTTCACTCAGGACCGTTCCCAGGCCTCATCACGCGGGAGAACCTCCCCGGCTCGACTGGAGGGCTGCGGTCTGCGGGAACCAGCTGCAGATGAAGTGCGGTCCTCAAAAGCACTGATTGCACAGCCCTGCTGGTGGACAGCGGAGTGAAAAGAAGCACGGCTAGCAGTGCGCGCGGGGGAGGGCTCACACGCTAAGCTCTACCCTCCCAAACTGGCAGAGGATGTTACAGTAATAGCACAGGCGGACAAATATAATTGCATATTCCAAACAGGGAGAGTGAAAAAAGGGATGAAACTGGTGAAATAAAATTTCATTTCAATTTTCATTAAATATCATTTTTTTACTCTCCATAAAAGGGCTTACTATAAGCAATAATTCATCAACTCATGTCGTCAAATGACATTTTAATTGCACAGTAGGACCTCTACTGTCCACTTACCCAGTATTCTACTTTTCCGAACGTTCTACATCCCGGAATTTGCGCTGTGGTTTTTTTTATTTAAATTTTTTTTTTTTTTTTTTTTTTTTGTGCATTTTTAGGTGTCTATTTTCCTTTGAAAACAGCAGGTGCTGTGAAGTTGTTCAGCCAACAGGTGGGGGCCTAGAGCAATAAAATAATAAATTGCCTTTCAACAACAAAAATATTGTACTAAAATGTCTCCTACATTATACAGTATTTGGAGCGTGTTCTACTATTTGGAATTTTCTACTTTATGGCACCACTAAATCCTAGAGGATGCAGGAGAGTAGAGGTTTTACTGTATAAGAACAGAAAGGAAATAAATGAGTGAACAGTCATTTTTAAATGGCAGAACTGAAACACACTGTAATGTAGGTGGATGATGCATTATGAAAAACATTATTACAAGATGCGAACATTCAGTGTATCCCTCCCTCTAGCAATGCAAAAAATGCCTCTGATTTCAAACCTGGGCTGCACTGACATCCATATGGTAAAAATGCTGCAGTCTCACGTGTTTTTATGATTGTCATTGCCATGGCTACAATATGGCTGCCATGAAATGTCACCAAAATTTCTGATTATCTTGGTCTTCCCAAGTGTGTTTTGTTTGATTGGTTATCGCAAACAATCCTATCTACTTCTGTAGAATCTCTCTCTCTCTCTTTCTCTCTCTCTCTCTCCCCCCCCCCCCTCTCTCCCTCTCTCTGTGTTCAGATAATTGTCCTATTTCTATGTGAAAGATATTTGTATTCATGTCACCTGCTTTGGAGTGGTGACCACTGGATTTTCAAGGATTCAGATAGGAGCTGTCCTGGAATATAAATATCTCCCTGGGATGAGCTTCGTGTTGAAGTAGGTGATTAAAGGGGAAGTGTGGGGGTTTGTTGAGTATCTTATGAATAAACAGTTGGGGCCAGTGACATTTACACATTATTACAAAATGGTGAGGTCTGTGCTTTTATTGGTATTACAGTTATAACTGAAACTATTCACAAACAGCTCACAACTGTAAATTGTTTGGAGCTTTGAATCTGAAACAGCTGAATGCTAAGCACAATTTTTAGAGTAAGCTGGTCAGGATCTGACATTAAAACATAAGCAACGATTGGTTGATAAAAAGTCTTGTTCCAGAAACAACAAACGATGTTGAGCCAGGAACATGTCCTACTAGGCTAAATCACGTCATCCATATACTAGCATCCTGATGGGAACTCTGTGCTGTAAGGTATACGTATGTTTTGAACATAAGATGATGTGGTATTCCCTTATTGTGTTGCTTTTTGACTGTTCAGCA